>NC_092803.1:79515178-80115178 GCF_040954645.1 Diabrotica undecimpunctata | reverse complement strand
TATATATATATATATATATATATATATATATATATACAAACAACACAGTTTATTAGGGCAGCAGTCAGTAGGTTTGGCCGGGATGTTATAGAAACACTCTTTCGGAATTCTTTTATTCCTTCTTCAAGACACTGTAATTAGAAGAAAGTGTAAATATTTATTTATTTTCTTCTAATTACAGTGTCTTGAAGAAGGAATAAAAGAATTCTGAAAGCTCGACCAAAGGTCAAAAGAGTGTTTCTATAACATCCCGGCCAAACCTACTGACTGCAGCCCTAATAAACTGTGTTGTTTGTTTATATCGACAGTCAATAATATCCAGTATGTTTTGTATATAAATATATATATATATATATATATATATATATATATATATATATATATATATATATATATATATGCTGTCACTATTTTCCGGGTTTGACTCCGCGTTGTAAAATGCTGGTTTTCTTGAAAACCATTGTTTTGGCGACGTTTCGGCAAGGTCTCACTTGCCATTCTCAAGCCTGGTGGAACTACTTCTCGTCGTTACTCGATTAGTACTGGTCTAATCGAGTAACGACGGTCTAAGTAGTAACGACGAGAAGTAGTTCCACCAGGCTTGAGAATGGCAAGTGAGACCTTGCCGAAACGTCGCCAAAACAATGGTTTTCAAGAAAACCAGCATTTTACAACGCGGAGTCAAACCCGGAAAAATAGTGACAGCACATATAGCTCCCGCGGAAACCTCAAAACAAACATATATATATATATATATATATATATATATATATATGCATTTTTTTCACATTTTTAGTATTACTTACTACTATAAGTAGTAAATAATCTCTTAAACCGGGAATTTAAAAATTTAAAGGTTATAAAGTTAATTTTAAGGTTTTAAAATGAAATTTTACTCGATGCATAATATATTTAAAAGCTTTTGGGGTGAAATCTGAGTCGAAAATACCGGTGTCCCCTCTAAACAAGATTGTCAAAAATTTACTTTACGTTTTTCTATATTGACACAGTTCCTAATAACGGCTCTGTTTCGTTTTTGTTTGGTCGTCCTGTATGTATTAAACAATTTATATAAAGTGCAATGAAAATATATTGCGATAAAAACTGGAAGGCCAGAAATTTTTTTTGTCATTAATATCGTTATTTTATTAATCTTTAACTTTACTATTTAAATTGCTGGCTCTTAACTAACTAAACTAACTGAGGTTTAATTATGGCTGTCACAAGTAAAACGTATTGCTATCAATTTTCAGCGTCTGATCCAATTACACTAATATAACAGAACTTGTTTCTACAAGTCGGGCAATCTAAAATTCCCAATTTGTCATACTTCTTCACAGCTGTTTTTACAGTCCAGCAATCAAAATGTACCGTTTCTTTGTATACACGTTAACAATGGACGATATGGTTCTCAATAATATAAATTTACAGAACTCTTAAAGAAAACAGTTATTTTTAATGTTTCGATGATTCTTTAATTAAAATATTGGCCGGCAGCATCGGTACATGAAATGGTTAGCGTAAGAATGTTACCAATTCGATTTGCGAGAGTACGAAAGCTGTTAATCGATTAGTTATTTAAGGTTGGTAATAAAGATTAATTATTTAACGACATCGTTCCAAACAGACGAGCATAAACGTAAACGGATATTTTTATATAATAGATAAGTAAGAACAAATTAAGCCGCTCTACAGAATTTTGTTATTTAATATGCAACAAGTGTTTATTATAGGTATGGATAAAAAGAATAATAAAACGGAATTTGCATGTTTGTGTTCGCCAGCTAAGTATTTCAAAAACTTTTTCTAATTTTTCTATTTACAGTTTTACAAATAAATTAGTAGGGTAAGATGTTAAACAGTGAACCAGTGGGGTACAATGAACCACCCAAATATTAGGAAATCTGGCAACGCCAGTAACTTGCGTCCTATGAATATTAACCACAGTTGACTTACAAATTCATCCGGTCAGTTAGCCGGCACGTGCTGAAAAGTTTATAGGAGGTGCGAGCCAATTTGTTGTTTTTAGAGGGAAAAACTTACATATTTAAAGTAAGTATTACGATTTTTAAAGTCCTTGCGTTGATTATATTAAGAGCAATCCTTTTACATATTTTCTTTAGGTATTTGGCCATACTTATGTAAAAAAGTTGCAAGTGTGTTAAGCTTTTTTCTAACCTAAAATATAATAATGTACAGGATGGTACACAGTGAATCAATCTACCCTGTTTCACAGTGAACCGGTTCACTGTGGACCAAATACTTTTTTGTGAGTGTTTCTTTAAAAAAATGTGAACTAAGTTAACTTTACTTAAAAAGTACATTTATGTTTATTGTTTTTATTTATTCGACTCGAACTAAACACGTTCTAGAATGACAATTTTACGTTTTTATATTCTAGAATGCCGCGAAATAAAACTAAGGAAAGAAAAATTGAAGCAACTACACAGGAAAATATGAGAAAGGCTGAAGGTGCAGTAGAAAAAGTCATGAGTATACGAAAGGCGGCTAAAGAAGCCGAAATTCCTTATCCTACACTTCGCAGCTATGTAAAAAAAGAGAAAATTAAGGCAACATTTCTTTGGTTCCCAACTACGAAGTAAATCGGGATTTTTCTTTAGAACAAGAAAATGTATTAATTGGATACTTCTACGAATTCCGTAAATTCTACAAACTCACTACAAAAGACTGCAGGTAAGTTGCTTATGAAATGGCGGGGTTAAACAACATTAAAATGCCAGATTCCTGGGAAAGGAATTCCATAGCTGGTGTAGAATGGCTTAGATGTTTTAGAAATCGACATCCAGATATCTCGTTGAGAAAGCCAGAACCCCGCAGTCTTGCAAAATCAACGTCCTTTAACCGAGAAAATGTGAAAACCTTTTTTGATAATTTATCAAATGTTCTTAACAGAAATGACAAATTTGCTGATGGTACACACGTTTATAATTTGAACGAAACGGGAACATCAACTGTTCAGAAACCCCAAAAGGTAATTGCCCCAACTGGTTTGTCGAATGTCGGAAAAGTTACTAGCGGTGAAAAGGGAACTGTTACATGGTAAGCGCAACAGGGCATGCAAAACCTCCTGCCATTGTTTTTCCCAGAAAGAATTATAGAGACCTGATGTTGCACGGAGCTTCCCCTGGGACATTAGGATTGGCGGCTCCATCTGGTTGGATGAATAGGAATCTGTTTGTTGACGTAATACAACAATTTCTCCATCATACCAATTGAACTCCTGAAAATCCGTCATTACTCATCATGGATAATCAAGAATCGCATCTCTCCATAGAGGCCTTGGATTTGGCAAAAAATTCTGGAGTAACAATTCTCACACTGCCTCCGCATACTTCAGCTAAATTGCAGGCATTAGATGTTGGACTGCTAAGCCCGTTGAAGACGTATTATTATGCCGCTTTAGAATCCTGTATGCTTCGTAACTCAGGGAAGCCTGTCACCATTTATCAAGTGGCTGCGTGTGTTGGCCATGCTTATCCCAGAGCTATGACACCACTGAATATAGCCGCTGCCTTCTCCAAGTGTGGAATTTTTCCATTTAACAACAACACATTTAGCGACGAAGATTTTTTGCCAAGCAGTGTTACGGATCATCCTGAACCCAACAATACAACAGATGAGCCAACCTCTGAAACAACTGAAACGCCACAATGTAACGAAAAAAACCAAGCGGGCCAAAGTAAAATCGCGGATAATGTTGCAGAGACAGAGAAATCTATTGACCTTCCCAGTCCACCACCAAAGTATTAATAACACCAGAAATATTTTAACCACCTTTAAAAGTAGGTCCTCATGATGAAAAGAGAAAACGTAGAAATATTAGAAAAGGCGTCATAGCAACAGATACACGGGAAAAGGATGCAATAGCTTTAGAACGGGCTAACGAAAACGCTAAAAAAGAAACTGCAAAAAGACAGGTTTTTGCAGATTCTGTTAATACAAAACCAAAGCTGCATTGATAAAACCCAATAAGCGTAAAAGAAAATCTGATTCAGACACAAACGAATCTGAAGAATTTATTTCTGATAGCTCTTGTGATGATGACTGTTGCGAAAAACCAAGTGATGATGAAGACTTAGAAATTTTGGATGAAAACTTTGCTCCTCGTTCACGAATCCTAAAGAAGATGATTTTGTCTTGGTACACTTTACTACAAAAAAAACCTGTCTGTTTATTACGTAACAAAAATTTTACAAGATATTGATGATAATGATGACTGATTCGTATCATTTTTAAGATTAAAAGAAAGAAAAAAACAAAAGTTTACATTTCCTATTGAACCCGATCTAGCAAATGTAAGAATTTCAGATATTAAGTATATTGTTAAACATCCAAAAGTGCTTGGATCTAAAAGTAGACAAGAGACGTTTTTGTTCAAGGTTGATTATTTGTCCTTGCTGAACATTCATTAAGTTTTTAACTCTATATGCTTTATGTCTAATATAAGCTACTAAGTTTTTAAAATTTTTGATGTTCGATCTTTTTATTTTTTTAATGCGTGTATTATTTTAAATTATCTCAGCAGAACTACATTTGTTTGTTTAATAAGCACCATTTTTGTAATAAAACATTAACTAAATAAAAATCGTATACTTTTTCCCACTTGTTTTTGATTATTGCATTGTTGGTTCACTAATAAATTAAATGATTCACTGTAAAATTGTTCATGGTTCATTGTGGACCACCCCCGGTTCACAGTTAATCAAAATGACATTTAACAAACAAAGACTAATATCTATTACATAAATTGTTAAAATTAAAAATACACTTTAAAACAATAATTAAGAAACTCTATTCTGTAGTTTAAACGTAAAAAATATATTTTAAATTTTAATTTTACGTATTTTTTGAGCTTTCAAAGAAAAGTGGTTCACTGTTGAACATCGTCCCCTAAAGTCTTCCATTTTAAATCAAGTTAGACCGTTGGATTTTAATACGAAGTTCAAGCACGATTTGGTTCCTTATGCCTTTTTGTGTACTGAAAATGTTAAATGAGATAAGCAAAAAGAAAATGTAGGCATAGAGTTAAGCCGGGTTCTGAAAATCAAATTTTCCTTAGTTTTCGCAACTGCTAAAAAATAAAAGTTTTCGTTTTCACAACTTGCTGTTATGCCTTTTTTGCAGGTTTCTTATCATAAAACTAATAAACTTTATAGCATAAAGGATAAAACAACGGACACAGATCTGTTAAAATTACCAATCGTAAGGTTCATAAGAAAAAGACAACTTGTCCTTTTGTCTGTGATCCCAATAAGTTATTAAAAGAATGCATAAATTTCCTTTCTTCGAATATCTTTGATGTTAAAAAGTATTTTGGGAGGTTTGCTTTCTATTATTATAAATTGATCATCTTTATTGATTAGGTGTATTGTTTCCGTTTACCATATTGTTCTTGCATTTTGGCATGTGTACTTATGTTTCTTTATATAATTTTTGGTATTTTCAATATGTCAATACATTTATTATTTCATATACTTCCACGTTTCCGTCAAACAACTCGTCTAAATGTGGAACATGTGTCACCAACATCAATGATTCAACCTTAATACGATCCAGTAAACGAGCTAAAAGTATATATCAGCTTTTCCATCTCCAAAGGTGTTAGGAATAAGTTCATGTGAAGTAATCTCTATACCATTTGAAATTAAACATGTAATTTTATTGTTAGTTTTAAGACCTTGAATTTGTAGTATTTTTTTTCAACGTTGGCTAGGATCAGAATTTTTGTTAATGGATGATACGTAATCCTGCTAGGATAATTTTTTGCTTTTTTTACTACGTGTTTGGCTTTGGCTTTAAATTTATTGTAATTTATTACATTTTCAAGCCTTCTGGTTTTTTTGCTACTTATTTGAAACTCTTTTGGATAGACGAATCGCCTCTACACAAGAAGAGTTCCATCAAGGAACCGCTTTATATTATGTGCAGCTGAGAGAATGGTGTCTGATATCGACGTTATCAAGTAATTAATATCATTTGTTATTAGATGACCATAAGCTAACAAGAAAGAGTCAACGGCTTTTGAATACTCTGGCCAACAGCTTTTGGCAGAGGCAGATAGAGGAAAAGTTAAAGTGAGTATTAGATTCTCTGTTAAGAAGACATAAGTTTGTGCAGTTAGGGATATTTTTAACTACTGCTCCGCATCCAAATGTTGATTGAGAGCACCACATACTGGTATGTGCGTTGAAGTCTCCTGTACGTATAAACGACTGTAAAGTTAAAATATAAGGTCTAGGAGCTCTTCTTCTTTTCGCGGATATTTAAGGGGAATATAATTATATATGCAGGAGATGGTAAGCTTATTAGAGCAGTATATAGTTATGGCAATTGCTCCCAGATTCATTGACAAAGGTAACATTGACAAGAAAATTTCACTGGAAGCAAATATTGATGCATTTCCACTAGCTCTGCAGCAGTTCGTCATAGTACAGTGGTAGACTTCAAAAGATTTAGGCTGAGTAATATTAGTACTAAAATTACTCGCTTGTAGACAAAGCAAATCTGGATGGTAAATAGATGTAAGAATTTTAAGTGTTCAAGGCGCGGATAATATTCGTCGCAGTTCCGTTGTAAACTAGTAAATTTAGAAACTAATTTAGTTAGTAGAAAGGATTATACGTTGTACTAATGACGTTGATTTTTAAAAGAGATCAATATTATTGTACTTAGAGTCATATGAAATATTATACGTAAGGCTGTCAAGTTCGTCAGAGTCTATGGAATTTTTTTGTGAGTTTTAGCTGTTTTGTTATTCTTGTAATGCGATTTTTAAGCGATCTATCAAATAGAGTTTGGTATATTTATGTAAGGTCTTCAAGAAAATAATTACTGTTGGTGGTGAAGTTATGATCTTTGTCTTCTGGTTAACTACATCGAATAAAACTGATAGGGGAAGCAAGTTGCAATCCAAGTTCATTTTTAAGTGATTGCGTCTTTGTAGGTGTAATAAGTCTGTGAATAGGTAATCTTTGATTTCTAACAGAAATAGTCGGATAATTGTTTAGAAGATTATCTACTACGGCCGAAAGACTCATATACGCTGGTTGGAAATACGTGAAAAATAGGTTATTTTTTTTTAGAATAACTAAAGTAATGAAGCAAAGCTAGTCTGATGTGTTTGTGTTGTTGGTGTCATAATTTGAAAATTAATATTATGAATGCCAAAATATTAAATAAGTATGGCCAGAAACGACTGGCCACATATTAGTTCTCGAAAGTGAATCGAATTACCAATAAAAGAAAGCAGGTGATTACTCGTTGTCTTGTCAAATAGGACTATACTGCGTTTAGGACTTCTTAACCTCTTAACGTACGTGCCCGTCTCAGACACGGGCGCGGCTTACTGGTAGTTTTGTATGCGCTCGTCTGGGACATTTGCACCGGTTAAATTTTACCCATCAAATTTTTCAAGCCCTTGCGAAGCGGATAGTATAAAGAGACATGTGTAAGCATATATCTAAATTATTTTTCTATTATAAAATAGATGACGCAGTCAGTATTAAGTTACTTTAAAATATAAATCTTATCTATCATCTATATAAATATCTATATAAATATCTATATAAATTTTATCTATTATCTCATAAGTTGCAATTTGCAATCGTCATCATTGATTACCGATATTATTGTCGAACTTTTGTTTTTATACAAGCCTTCTGTCTTGCCGGTGTTAAGTCGTCTGACGTCGATATTTATTGTGTTTTTGCGTTTGAACTAATTTGTGCCTTATTTTCGTCATATTATTATATTGTTTAGTAAGTAAATTTTGCATATAATAATCGGTAGGTTATAGTAATGTGTATATTTTTTATTTTCTAAATTTCATTATAATTCATCTAAAATACCATATTGAATTATAAATCAGAATTTTTCTTTATTGTAATATATTTTGTTTTTATTTCAGTAAAACTGCTTGGAAATGAGTGACAGTGAATCAGCATATGCAAATCTATAAGTGGTTTCGAAGAGAGTAATACCGAAATTGAAGCTGATTCACAGGAAAGTGATGTTGACACCTCTTTGGATTTAGCTAGAAATTGGTATCCTATTAGTACAAATCAGCCAGCCTTTGCTCCACCAAGATTTCCCTTTATTGGTGCTCCTGGATGCACTTTTGCTTTGGCAGATGAATTTGACGTTTGCTCATATTATCAACTGTTTGTGATGATGTTCTCGTCAATCAAATTGTAACAGAAACCAATAGATTAGTTCAACAACAGCAAGCATCAGCATCATGGCCGCCAGTTAATGTTGAAGAAGTGCACGTGTTTCTGGCAATGAAAATACTTTAAGAAATTGTCAGGAAACCAGAGGAAAGAATGTACTGAACGGCTTCAGAAGTCTTTGAAACTCCGATCTTCTCGAAGTTGCTCGCTTACAGGAGATATGATATCCAAAAGAATTTGCATTTTAGCAACAATGAAGAGTACAATCCTGAAACTCATCCACAGCCCAAACTAAAGAAAATATGGCCTGTTTTCGACAATATAAATAATAAATGCAGCTCTTTATATATTCCAGAGAGGGACATCAGTGTCGATGAAAGTCTTATGTTGTATAAAGGACGTCTTGGTTGGTTGCAATATATCCCAATGAAGAGGGCTTGACTTTGCATAAAACTTTGTCCTTGCGGGTCAAAATCTAGATATTTATACTCTAGCATAATATATACAGAGAAAGATATAAAAGTAAGTGAAGAATACAAAGATTTACCTAAGTCTTGACAAGTGGTACTCTCCCTAAGAAAACCACTGTTAGGTATGGGTTATTGTCTAGCAACAGATAATTTTTATTTATCTCCTTAGTTGGCAGACATTCTAATTAAGTTAAAGAAAGAAAACAAAACATTTTCACTAAAAAAAGTTTTTTGGTCATTTTTTGATCATAACTTCAAAATTAATGTGTACCTTAAGGGGTTCTTAAATTACAAAAATTCACGGAGATTAAATATGTAATTTAACTTTGGCAATTATTTTGACGCTATTATTTTTGAATAGAAGACAAATATGTATATTTAAAGGTTCTTGACATAAGGAATAAATAAATTACAATTACTTTTAAGTTAAAACTGAATTCTCGACTAGTTCATTTTATATAATATTACTATTCTTATATAAAAAAGTGGTCTTGTGGGAGATTTTATTGATATTTACATTCAGAAGGAAGCAACTTAATATTAACTTCGTATTGTATTTTCTGTATAAAAAAGTCCGCCAATTTGCTAAAAATTTTGGTGTAGATCCAGCTATTACTTATACCTGGTAGTATTCGTAGTACTTCTATTACTTTTAATGCTCTTTTTTAATAGTGTCTTTTATAATTTATTGTTTTTTACGCTTTTTTAATATACTAAATTTTATTTTGAAGTTTACATAAATTTGAGCAATAATTTTAGAATGTCGTGAATTGGGTTAACCTTATTGAGTAATTTTATTGCTACATAATATATGTTCTTAACGGTACGGTAGTAACACCTCCTACACATTTCTAACAGTCTCTGTAAAACAAACGACACTCTTAACAACTAATGAATTAAACACCAGATTTTTAACGTTCTTGATAGTACTAAGTACCTCCAAGCTACCAGCCACTTGTATAACGTTATAATGTCATCGGTAAAGCAGTTTGTCAAGTCGACTCATTACATAACAAAACGGTACCGTCTTTATAATAGTTGGGAGCCACTGCGGTACCATCAAGACTACGTGTTGACCTCAAACTTGTCCGGTACCGTTTTTCTACCGTTTTCCGTCTTTTATTAATCGCACCTTGAAATTCTTTTCGAGACACTTAAGTGGAGTACAGGTGGATTAAATAAACAGGCGTTCAGAGTGTACAGTGGTATTCAAGATTATGTGACCAATATTTTGATATTTTGTAAAATTATAAAGAAATTATTATAACAATGCGTTTTAGCATTTTCGGTGATTTATTAATGGCTAATAGATAATTATGCACGTTCTATTTTTCAGGAAATTTAGGCTATTATTAGAGATGATAATGACTAAGATAAAACTTAAAGCAGGATATGTAGTGATTTTACCAAAGTGTTGAAGAATAGTATTTAATGGATTAAAAAAAAACGAAGTGTAGGAATCGGAAAATGTATCTCTTAAAGAATTAAAGCCAGACTTAAAAAATGCATTTAGCTTAAAAATGACACCGAATAAGCTATTCGTGGAAAAAATGTAAAAAGAAACGTATTTTGAACTGAAATTGCGGTTAATTCTCATTAAAGCAAGCATAATAGGTTTAAAACTTTTCGAATGAAAAAAAAATCACGACTACCGTGACGAAATGGACACGCAAAATTAATACAGTTAGTTTTCATAAGCGTACAGAAATAAGATTTTTAATTCTGGTAATAAAATTAATTGTTAAGAGATATTTGAACGTAAAAAAATCTCTACACTTGCTTCAATGATTATAAAAGGCTTTTGATCTAACCAAACACCAAAATGAAAATTTCCCTAACAGGTAGCGTTGACTGAACCTTATCACTATCATTTGTAAGAACTACTGGAATCACAGAAGCTGTATTAGAATAAATAATGGTAACACTAACTTGCTAAACATTAAACGAGGAGTATGCCAAGTGTGTGTTTTGCCCTTCTTCGCTAGAAGAACGAAAGACAACGTAAGATATGTAAATGATGCGCTGATCATAGCAGAAAGTAAAGAGCAGCTCTAGATACTAATAAATATACTCATACAAGGGAGCACCAGCGTGGGGTTGGAAATTAATATCATAAAAGTATAAACGTTAGTTTTAAGATCACAATCTCAATGTTAGTGTCAAAAAATCAATATACAAACCTTTTAAATATATATATATATATATATATATATATATATATATATATATATATATATATATATATATATATATATATATATATATATATATATATATATATATATATATATATCGAGAAAAGGAGTACGACCGTCAATCCAATATAAACTAAGGTACACTCGAAGAGTGGTGGGTTTATCGGTCAAAGTGGAGAAATAAAAGACAAAGACGATGGCTACTTCATCTATTTATTGAAGACGTTTCGCTTTCTGCTCAGAAAGCATCATCAGTTCATCTAAAAAGAACAATATGAAACCAAACATCCATAGAGAAGTTATAACCAAAGTGTGTTACCTTACAAAGACATGTAGCAGTCAGTGATGTAAAAAATATGAAAAAGCTTACAAAGCTGGACATTCAGAGTTAACGTTGTATATAACAATTAATTGAAACTAGGTAAAGTTTGCAATTTGACAAAATTAGCACAGCAAAAGAACATGTGATAAAAATACATGTATATATAAAAAACTTTTTAAAAACTTAGTAAAAAACATTAAGGTTTATTTTAAAGTGTAAAGAACTAGAAAGATCATTAGATTGCACTTCCAACAAATTTATTTAAAAATTATATTTTAATTTTAACTTTAGGTAACATTATAAGTTATTAAAGATTAATATTTATTACTATTAATCTTTAATAACTTATAATGTTACCTAAAGTTAAAATTAAAATATAATTTTTAAATAAATTTGTTGGAAGTGCAATCTAATGATCTTTCTAGTTCTTTACACTTTAAAATAAACCTTAATGTTTTTTACTAAGTTTTTAAAAAGTTTTTTATATATACATGTATTTTTATCACATGTTCTTTTGCTGTGCTAATTTTGTCAAATTGCAAACTTTACCTAGTTTCAATTAATTGTTATATACAACGTTAACTCTGAATGTCCAGCTTTGTAAGCTTTTTCATATTTTTTACATCACTGACTGCTACATGTCTTTGTAAGGTAACACACTTTGGTTATAACTTCTCTATGGATGTTTGGTTTCATATTGTTCTTTTTAGATGAACTGATGATGCTTTCTGAGCAGAAAGCGAAACGTCTTCAATAAATAGATGAAGTAGCCATCGTCTTTGTCTTTTATTTCTCCACTTTGACCGATAAACCCACCACTCTTCGAGTGTACCTTAGTTTATATATATATATATATATATATATATATATATATATATATATATATATATATATATATATATATATATATATATATATATATATATATATATATGTAAAATGTAATGGAATGTCTCGCAAAAAAGAAAACCAAAAAAGGTATATCAATGGAAGGCAACCGTATATATCTATTTCTGACTATTGGTACAGTTGATTTTTTTGATGTTTTATATATATATATATATATATATATATATATATATATATATATATATATATATATATATATATATATATATATATATATATATATACCTGGATAGAGAATTAAATTGCCAACTAAAGTCTTTTAAAGAGAAATCAGAATAAGAATAGAAATTGCCATATCAAGATTCATGAAGATAAGAAACATACTTTTCAACTCAAAATTATAACCCAGACCAATAAGTTTGAGAATATTAAAATGTTATAATTTATAATGATCCCTGCTTATAAACACTCAGAAAATGCGACATCCACAAATTAAACGTATTTAAAATGTGGCTGTTTAGAAGAATGTAAATAAGTTGAACCACAAGAACAATGAATGTAAAAGTTTTGACAAGGACGAATACTAATACTCTACATCTGTTGAATTTCGTCAGGATCGGAGTTAGGAAAACCTCATGTCTCGGATATATAAACGCCACAAGGAATATGAACAACTACAATTAATGATTGGGGAAAAAGTTGAAGAAGCTAAAAAAAAGAAGAAAAGAAGAAGAAAAACATAAAAAAAAATCGTAGCTTAGGAGTAAAAGAGACTGGACTAGAACTAAAGGAAACGCTTTCATATGTTTAGCCATACTGAAGGTAATCCACAAATTATGGCGTCGTTATGGACAATGCATTATACAAAAGTCAACGATTTTATCCATCATTTAAAACTGGACAGCGGAAAACTGATCTTATTAACAGGCTTCCTTAAGGAAATTTACCAATTAAGTCACATATATTAAAAGTGCATTTATTATTCAATCACATCCGTTCTTTTTGTTCTTCATAGCCTTCTATCGTCGATTTTTGTACATAGACCTCTCCCAACTCCTTCGATCGATCTCTATCCAAAATAACATACTTCCAATTTTTTCCAGCTATTCTTTTTATGTCGTCTACCCATCTCAGCTGTGGTCTTCCTCTTGGACGTCTACCGTTGTGAGGTCTCCAATGTTATATTGTAGCATTTCAACGTTTGCCTTTTTATTTAGCAGTATGACCTCTAAAGCTCTATAGTGTTTAAGATAATAAAAAAATTTAAAAACACGCGAAAATATTTTAATCCTTCTAAAGGATCCTTGTCCTTTGCAACATGTTTTTGACGATATATACCAGAATGAACAACTACCTGATGATTGGCTTACCTCTACATCTATATCTTCACCTTGAACGGAATTTTGACGAATTTCAGAGTGTCTATAGAAAAGGTCTTGGTACGAGAGATACCCTTTTTAGCATACAGGTTATGATTCAAAGAGCTAGGGATGTGAACAATAAAGTTTTCGCATGCTTCTTGGACTTTGAAAAGGCATTTAACAAGGTACCTTAAAAAAAAGGAAATGCAACATCATGATCTTAGAATCATAGGTAACTTACTTATATGAACAACAAAAAGGTAAAATTAAAGTGGAAAACAAATACTCTTAGAAATTTAGCATATTACAAAGAGTTCGTCAGGGATGTATTTTGTCGTCGACATTATTTAACATTTACTCTAAGCATCCCTTTGGAAAAACTCTGGAGGATAGTGAAGATGGAATATCAATTAACAGGATTCCCATTCTTCTGATAGTGAATACCTACCATCTGATAAAGATTAAGTTTTTGAGAGTGAAGAAGAAAATACTTTACATCCTACTTTGAGTGGAAATACGATGAGACATTCGAAATGAGAAAAAAAGAAATTATGGACTACAAAATCATGAAATACGAAAAAACAATATTGTACTACAAACAAACTGTACTTTTCTACTAAAAGTCAAAAAAGTCCTCCAAAAACTTTTGCTGTGAACTTAAGATGTGAATGTAAGAAAAAATGTACATATATTGTAACTATCGAAGAAAGATGACATCTATTTAGTGTGATATATTCAAAACAAAAGTACTAAGTTTATCAGAATTTGAGAAAGAGGCTCTAAAAAAGGTACATGATAACGATTTACAAAAAACAGAAACACCAAGATCCAAGCTTAATGAAGACCTACGTAAATCAGCAATTAACGAATATGTTGAAACCCTGAGTTTTGATATGCAAAAGATTCATCCAATTCCAAAAATCCATAATGCAGTTTCATACTACAACCACCAATTAAATCTATTTAATATGAAATTCATTTTGTAAGCCAAAATCAGGGAATTTTTATTGTTTGGTCAGAGAATATAGCCAGTCGAAGTACTCAGAAAGTTGGCTTGCGACTAATAAAATACATTCAAGAACATATTTATTTAATCCCCTGTGAAGGATTTAAAAAACTGTTCCGGTCAGCACTGAAACTAAAAAAGGCTCTACGGTGACAGCGATTATGTCATGATAACAAAATATAGACAAAAAAAAGTTTTTGAGTGTGCGTCCCCAAAAAGATGATTTTTTTGTAAAGCGTCATGGTTGGTTGATTATGAAATTAAAATTCTTAAGAAATAACCAACTATGTTATTAATGAAAACCAATTTGGACCAAGAGGCACTATGTTAATATTGAAAAAGGTGGGAAAAGTCGTAAATCTTTATTAAAGGATGTAGGGCTACAGCTTCTGCGACCAGACGGTAAGTGTTTATCATATAATTAAAACTATCAAATTAGTTCTCAAACATTCAACAGCAAACATTTTGAAGATGATTAACATGAAGATGAAACTAAAAACAATGAATCGTTACAAAACAAGTTATCACAAAAATGTTTTGTTTTAAATCTAGTGTATGATAACTTATTGATATATTTGTTATGTATAATAAATGACAAGCAGATATGAGTTATTTCACATTTTTTATATTCTTCTATGAAACATTACAATTATAATCTTTTTTTTTTTTTAATAAATGTGTTAAAAGACCGATATTACAAGACATTGTTTATCTCTCAAAATTTTACTTTTAAATATTTTATCAAACAATTATAATATTTTATCAAGCTATGTTTTTCAGTTTTTCAAAACTCATGGCGGTACCTTACGGGAGATATTCAGGATCCATTAACATGCTCATATTTTTAATATCTGCCATACCTTTACGTATTGTTTGTTTAATTTAATTTTAAGATAATTCTTAAGGAAATCTATAAATTATGGATTGACTATGTATTTGAAAAAACCTATAGAGTTGTGTAATATAAAACGATATGTAAAGATACATGTAAGTCAATCGACTGGGAAAATAAGTGAATCCCTATTAACGGAAGATACTTGAACCATCTTAGATACGCAGATGATCTAGTACTAATAGCCGACACGTGGAATGCACTGATGATTGAGGAGTTACACATAGAATACCTAAAAAAAGGACTGAAAATGAATTACAGCAAAACTAAACTAATGTCAAACAGATGACAAACCTATGATAAACATCGAAGGGACAGAGATAGAACCCTTAGATGAATATACATATCTGGGTCAAAATGTCAAGGTAAGCAAAGAAAATCAGACTACCGAATAGTGTTGCCCAAATGCAAGAACAAGACGAGACTTAGACAGTCTTGGTCTTGGTCTTGCGGCAATGCACCTGGTCTTGGTCTTGGTCTTGGTATTGCACTTCCGGTCTTGGTCTTGGTCTTGGTCTTGCAGCAAGAGTCTTGCAAGTCTTGCAGTTACCTATTAGCCTATTACTATTTATTAAACGTTACTTTAGATCTTAGAACAACGTAACAGAGTAAATACATTTTAAGCTTGAATTAACATAGCCATAATAAAGCCATAATAAAGGTCGAAGAAGAACGTCATGGCTTAGAAATCTGAGAGATTGGTTTAACAGATCCTCTGCATCTCTTTTCCGAGCTGCCGTCAACAAAATTACTATAGCCAATTTGATAGCCAACGCTCGACAATCAAGCTCGGCACATGAAGAAGAAGAAGAAGAAGAATAAAGACCAACCAAATTAATAAATGTCTAAACAACTGACATCGGGTGGGGTTTAAAGCCACGATCTAAGCGATCTGTGCCTATGCTCTAATTAACTCATCTGTCTACCATGGAGTCAATCGGAAGTCAATCTGTTTCTTAATAAACGTTTGCATTTACTACGCTTACATGTGCTAAAACGTGGTTAAAACACAAAAAAAACAAATTAATGACATCAGCATGCCTGTACTTTAAAGAATATTATCTGCCTAGAAAGGGATTGATGGACATGATGGGCAAAAAATCCACATACATGTATCAAGGGAACAGATTTTTTAGGTGATCAGATAACAAACTATAATCCACTTAGTAAAGCAAAATAAATGTTTTTACCAATCTTATTTCTACTTTTATATAAAAAACTAACTTATAGTTAAATAAAAAATAAAGAATAAAGAAAAAATAAAGAATAGGTAAAAAAGCAATGATAATCAAAAGAAGTTGTTTTAAATTAAGGAGATACCTACTTAATAAATACATTAATTTACCAAACTAAAATAGTAGGTAGATAATATATGTAATTGGTAATAAGGTAATAAGTATATTTTTTACATCTCCACTTTTTCTAGCGGTTATTAAAAAGCTTGTAATATCTCCACCGAATTTTGGTTTTTCAGGAAGAAATATTTGTAATTCCTTTTTGTGAAAAGATATTAGATGCTTCCTTAAACCTGACGTGTTTCTGGTGTTCATTTTCATTTCAACCTTCCTATGTAGGCACAATTTACACAAAACAATTTGGGATGCATAAATTATTTCGAAAAACTCATCAAATTTGCTTTTAGGGCTTTTAGATCTATAACTCCAACGCTCATTACTCCGACTAGAACTATTTGAATCTTTGTCCCTCATGTCAAATTGTAAACTTGTCAATCCGGGAACAACAAGGATTAGATGAAAAACAATTATTACATTAGACTCAAAGGAAAGCTCAATTGGGAATGAAGTTAAGTGATGTCGTAAAAGTAACTACTATACTACTATAATTTATGTTCGTTACTATCCAATACCCTAAGTATCTAATAACAAACCCAGAATTATATATCGTTACTTCAGTATTTTGTTTAGATGGTAGGCGACATTATCTGTTATTAATTTGTCCCGTTACTTTTGACTCTTTCAGCAAATTTTCTTTAACCAAATGATCTCATCGCACACTCAGCAGAAACAATTTATAACCTTAGGCCGATAAGATTTGTTTATTTAGATTACTCCTGACTAGCTACGGTGACATATTTTAAAAAATATCGATACGATATTACTGTCGGCGTCGCAATGCAAGAAGATTATTTTTAGGATTAAAGAGCGGCTATTCTCAAAATATGTACAATTAATTTCAGAGCGAAGAAGTCTGCTGGAAAATGTACAAAATATTTCATTTTTACATTGTAATTATGACCTCTGAGCACGTGTCAAATGTGTTTTTTTTAATGAATATTTTAATTCGGTATGTATGTTTATGGTATTGTTTGTAATTCGCATAAGTCCAGTTTTTCAAATTTTATTACATATTTTTTTGCATCTCATAGAGTCTTTAAGCATATACCCGAACTACTATAGTCGCTAAAACCACACTCAGTCCTAACTGCAAGACGCAAGAGTCTCGCAGGCTTAGTCTTGTTCTTGCTTAAATCTTGCATGGTCAGTCTTGGTCTTGGTCTTGCTAAAATTAGGCGGTCTTGGTCTTGGTCTTGGTCTTGCAAAAACGCAAGAACAAGACCAAGACTGCAAGACCAAGACTGATTTTGGGCAACACTACTACCGAAATAAGCAGTCTTGTAAAAATGGGATGGGCAGCATACAAAAGACTCTCATACGTACTTAAAAATAAAAATATACCTCAAAGACTGCGAAACAAAGTATTTAATTCCTGTATCCTACCTGTACTTACATATGGAGCTCAAACCAGGACATTCACTAAAAAAAAACATGAAGAAGATCAGAAACACTCAGAGAGCTATGGAACGACAGATGCTGGGTATCGCACTCAAAGACCATAAAACCAACGAAAACATTCGTAGTAGAACAAAAGTAAAACATGCTGTCGAACTGGTAGCTAAATTAAAGTGGAAATGGGCTGGACATAACGAACGTCTTACGGATGGCCGATGGAATAAAGAAATCGGGAATTGGCGGCCATATGAAGCCAAAAGACCACGAGGAAGACCGCAAATGCGATGGAGAAATGTGGAAACGTCTTACAAACAACGGGAATGAATTAAGAGAGGCCTATATTCGGCTTTAGAGAAATAGAGAAATAGAGAATAGAGCAGAAGAGCAGAGCAGAGAATAGGCTTTAAAAAAATAGAGTTGTGTAGAAAATGTGTCCCTACATTATCTGAGAAACGTTAGATCTACAACACAAGTACGAGATAAAGATCAACCATATTACATAAGCACTTCAATAATTTTAGATTATTATGTTTGAAAAAAAGAAGCACGAAGGGAATAGTTAAAAAATTATATTGTTTTAATAAATTAGTACTTGTAAGCAATAGCAGTCTTCTTCTTAAAGTGCCTATCCGTTCCGGATGTTGGCGATCATCACGGCTATCTTTACTTTGTTTATTGCAGCGCGGAACAGTTCAGTGGTAGTCGTGTTATACCACTTTCGTAAATTTTGAGGCCAGGAAATGCGTCTTCTTCCCGGTCCTCTCTTACCATATACCTTCCCTTGGAGAATCAGCTGGAGAAGGCCGTAACGTTCTTGATTTCTCATTACATGTCCTAGATATTCCAACTTTTTAGTTTTGACGGTCATGAGAATTTCACATTCTTTCCCCATTCTACGTAGGACCTCCACATTAGTAACTCTGTCAACCCAGGATATACGTAAGATGCGCCTATAACACCACATTTCGAAAGCTTCGAGCCGATTCATAGATGCAACAGTCAGTGTCCACGCTTTCATTCCGTAGAGCAGAACTGTAAATATGTAGCAGTTCAATAGGCATTTTGTTTTTAATGATATGTCTCGACTGTTGAAAATGGTTGTCATTCTAACGAATGCTGCTTTTGCTTTTATTATTCGCTGTATAATTTCTGTTGAGTGGTCCCATTGGCTATTTAAATTGGTGCCTAGATATGTATATTGCTCGACTCTTTCGATATTCTGTTGGTTGATTGTAAGTTGAGCGTTTAGTATTGGTTTTTTACTAATTGTCATAAATTTGGTTTTCTTAATCTCATTAAATTTGCTTATTTGCAATAGCAGTGATTGTCCAAAATACTTTTACTAATAATAATGTTGATGATCTTTTGGTAATTTACAGTTTTTTGAAAAGGCTTTTACGACTTATTGCAAAAGTGGTAGTTATTCAATAAACAAATATTCTCTTTTTGGTAACAAAAGTAACATTTTCGTTTTTAGAAGAGCGATGTGTAAAATAGCTTTTACTCAATAACAATTTTAAAATCAAATAAAATTAACGCTAGATGCAATATTTTCATCTTACCGTTAATTTAGGCGATAATTTTACACACCAAGCAGAACTAGCATAGTACCTGTAACAAAAAGAAATGGTGTTATTAAATAACCAACAAGACAATTCTTCAAATTCAATACATTCTATGGAATTTCAATTTAATAGTTTACTTGTACAGAGTGAAATTTTCAGCAATAAAATTACTTCTTTTTTTTAAATTGTTTATAGGACAATTATTTTAATCTACTATTGGCACTTTTTTTCACTTATTCTTACTTCGTACCGTTTAAAGTCCTTCTGTTTCTACGAAAGTGTACAAGAATATTGTGAATGACGTGAAGTCATGTCCCTAATAAAAAGTTTCAATTGTAGTATTTATTTAGAATTTGGGCATAAATTTAATTCGGAAACACAACTCTCATTTTTTTATTTTTCATGATTTTATACTAATTACACATTTTATCTTTATATAGCAGCTCTCTCCATATTAAAGTCATCACTCTAATTCTTTAGAAGATGGCCTATGCTCCTATAACCAATTTGTGATTTATCTCAAGCAATTCTTACAACTTTTCTTAACCAGATAAATTCGACCTAGCAAAGTGTCTTATCCTTTCTTTTCTCTCTGGTTTAGGAGAGTTCTTTATCATATTACCAGGAAAATATTATCTGAATCATGTTTACCTGGTAAGCAAAATTAACGAGAGAAATATATATCAGTTATATTATAGTCTACAACAACAACAAGTATGTTTTCCAATTATTAGTATAGAGTTATTAATATGTTTCCATGTTATAAGAATAATTACATTACTGATTGACTAATTGAAAGAAATAAATATTGACATTTAAATGAAACAGTGACTGATATAAAAACAATGCTCTCTATTTTAAAAAATTTTCTTAATTTTAATGCTTGTTCTTTAAGTAGTGTTTTGATATTTTTTTTCTAATTTTATTAGCATATCTCTTTATACGTCTCGGCATTTCTCGGAATTTTGTTTGAATGCCAATATTTTAATGTTTTTGATTCGCCAAATTATGACGTTTTTGCTGCTATTATTTTTTATTTCCGTATTTCCGCTTTTACATCCTTAACTATTTTAGTGTATTGATATCAGATTTAAAAATACAATGCACAACATCATTAAAAATAGCTCTGAGATGTAATCTTAGTAGATAGAGCAATTACGCAGCAAAAAATGAATTGCATGTTTATGTAGATATAGAAATAACGAAAATAGCAATTAAACTAATAAATATTTAGCGTTATGTATTTCATCCTTTACTCCTACGCTTCTGAACATTTCCGATAGTTAAATGGCACAGCTGCAATGAATATTGCAACAAATAAACCACAATAAAGCTTATTAATCCAAACAGATCTCCAAATGAGTTTCAACTCCAGATTAACTGAAAGTTGCATAAATGGTCATAATGGGGGTAGTTTTCCTGAATATTAACACAAACCGCATTTAGTAATGGCCCCGCAGTTAATCCACTTTATACTACCAAAGGGTCACAACGTTAATAAGCTATTTTATGGGAAATTCTAGAATTGTAGTTAAACCTTCTGAAAGCACCAAAATTTGGATATTTTATGAGTTTTATGTAGAGATAACTTGTCTATTCATCATACATACTTTGTGATACTTTGGAATCCGCATTTGCTTTTACATTTATTATGTTTTGTTTTAAAATTTTTGATTTGATATTACCTGTTATAATCCATTTTGACATCGTCATTTTACAAGTAAAAGTATCCATCTCCCAAGCAAGCGTATCAGTTATCTATTAACTTACCAGAAGAGTACCAGAGTAGAGTACCAGAAGAAGCACTTGCCGAAAGGCTATCAAAAGTTTGATCTGTCTACCAAGTATCTGATATTCTGCTCATATACAATTATTATTCCCTGTTATATATGTATTTACGGTTAAAGAAAATACATTTTTTGTTTAATTGTTAATTGTAGAACTATATGTAACGACTGTGGTAATGTATAATAAGCCAACATTACAGACGCCTTCAAAAAAGGAGATATTACTGTACTAATAAAGTTCTAGACTACTTCAGAATAATTGGTCTTTATATGTCAAACAAACAACATATTTCTATCATTAAGATAATCTTTCTCATACACTAGATTTTGAAAAATAACTAGAAATACAACCGAGAAGTATATTAAGTACATTAAAATTTTAAACAACCTTACTATTCTGTAAGCAAATATATATTTTGGAAGGTTATTGTAGTAATGGAAGTTTCTAAAAAGCACAAGTATGTAGAGAATAATTCCGCACGGATAACGAAAACCATATCAGAAAGATTTCTTATTAACACTGGTCTTAGAAAAAGAGGCCCTCTTGCCCCTTGTTGTTAAACCTTGTCCTTGCAGTGAAAAAAGCACAGCCAGAGCTGGCAAACCATTTTTCTGCACAGGCATAAAAAATACTAGTCTCATTTTTGTTGACGACACAATTTCATAGTCCACCAGAGCTGCCAAAAAATTTTTTACTCTACTTGACAACGGGGATAAGGAAATTGGTATTAAGATCAACTAGGTTAAAATTAAGTACAAGGTGGTTATGAAGAAGCCCAAGAAGTTAAACAAAATGATCTATAAATGAATACAATAATAAAGCTGTTTAATAATTTAAACACCTATGAGCAATCATAACAACCAAAGACACAAAAGGATGTAGAAGTACGGATCATTTCAGAACACAGGGCATACAATGCCCTATCTTCGGTGCCTTAATCATAAATACTCCTATGAGCAATAAACAGAATAGTATATAAAACCATAATTTGCCCTAAAATATCATATTAAAGTGAGACATGTACGCTGAACTACCGTGAAGCATCAAAATTACTGGTATTAAAATGGAAAATACTACGGACCAACTTTGTAATTTGTAGCTCCGAGACAACAGAGAAATAAAGAAGACAAAATCGAGAACTCCAAAGTCTCTATGGATATGAAAACATAGTACACAACGTCAAATCTAACCGAATAAGATAAGCTAGGCATGTACTAGGATTTAGTAATGAAAGTCTATTTAAAACAAACTATTGGGAGAGGCCCTATTGTATAAGGTCAGTTAGTCATCCAAGAAAAAGATGCAGTAACAACCTTATTATATAAAATGGGAGTAAAAAATGGGAGATAACTAAATAAGATCGGTAATAGTGGAGAAAAATAATAAACGCCATCAACACTTATTTATCATTTTAGAGTCGATGATGATAGTCAATTATTTTGGGGATCTTCCTTTTCTCGGATTTTTATTGTATCACCTTTATCAAGCAGCTTCAAATTTTAGACTATTTTTTGGTAATTCAATGAGAGTATATTAGAAACTTATGCTAGGCATTTGTTAAATTTAAATTTTTATCTATTGCGAACCGATGTAACTATGATAGTAGAATGGTACAAGTTTATAAAGTACTAGTACATCAATAAATATATAGTACATTACGTCAAATCAAACAGAATAAAATAGCCAAGACATGTACTGAGATCGATTAATAAAAGATTATTCAATACAATATATTGAGAGAGGCCCTATTGTATAAGGTCAGTTGATTTTAATTATAACCGTAGATATGCATTAAGGGGAGATGAAGAAATAACGCAATAATTTTAACTATTTAGATTGTTAAGACAAGGTGATCCATTATCGACTAGACTCTTCAATTTGGGGTTGTCATCAAAAACACTGAAATTAACAAACCTGGAATCTTACTTTGCCAAATTCATCAGTGCCTGATTTATGCAGATAATATGGTAAAGAATTTATTAGAACGTCAAAACTAGTAGACTATAAACTATTAGATGCCATGAGTTACGTTCATATTGTGGGCCGCTGTAAATTGTATAGTATTCGCAGAGTAGAAAAAAATGCGACTTAAGAAAACCCCAGCAAAATGTCTAACGGTGTTAAATCGCACAGTCTCGGTGGCCAGTTCACATCTCCTCCACGCGAAATAACAATGCTTCCAAATCGTCCGTGCAGAATTCCCAATGCGACATGAGCTGTGTGGCACGTAGCGCAGTTTTGTCGAAACCACATATCGTTGATTTCGATTTCCTTATCTTAGGGCCAAACAAGTTGCTAATCAGCTATGTGTACCGCTTCTTCTTGACGGTGATGATCTGGCCAATATCCGTTCATAGTTCTTAAAGAAAATATGGACTGATGACGCCGCTAACATTGACTTTTTCAGGATACATTGAACGGTATTATCTAGATTGGTATCATCCCAATCAAAGGTAGAAAATAATTGAGAAATTAAATTTATTTTATTAACAGAAAATTAAGAAAAAAATTTAACAGATATAGGCATACATGACCTGAAGCTAACTTAAATGTATGTATCTACTTTTGGTCTATTTCCAAAAATTTTAAAATATGTTATATATAAAATATGTATAAAATAAAAATGTTTATATTAAAAATGATTCATCCAGTAGTTTAATTACAAAAATTGTTTTAATAAAGTCAATAATCCGGGTCTATTGGTGTCTAGCCAATGGCTGCCACATATGCGTAATATACTCAGAAATTAACTTCAAACTCAGTCATTTAAACGAGCTGGATAATTAAAATTATTTAAAATAATAATTAAACCGTAATTAGTGGAAAATTAAATCGGGTAAATGAATGTATTTATCTACTCCGTTAGTTCCACAGAAGGCTTGGACTGAAATCGATGTAAATTATTTCACAGTGCGGCGATCCTAATCAAAGTACAGTACAGTGAACTTATGGCTAATATTTTTACGAGCAAAATTTAATGTAAAACACATAATGCAAAAACTGTATCAGTCAGTTATTTCAAACATTCAACGAGTCACAAAGGCTTAATTTGACAGGAAAAGCAAAAAAATATAATCAACTGTTTGCTGCTTATAATATACGAGACATTTGTCGAATCTTTACGATTTTTAACATCTTACAGTGTTAGGCAGTGAACCAAAAAATGTTTATTTTATATTGATATAGGTATATTGATATAACAGAAATAAAAAAGAGAAAAGTCAAAGAAGCAGCACTCATCCTACTCAACGCAGAAAAATTTCTAGCAAACTCATCAGCAGAATGCAGCAGGCTTTGGTTGCTAATACTAAAAGAAGTCAACAACAAGAATATACTAACAATAGCGGAGCAATAGGAGATCGAAACACATCGTCTACAAGATGCCTACAAGATCAAGGTTTAGTATGTCAATTTAAAAAGACATAACCAATAAGACAAACTTTGCTTATACGTTTTATACATTTTTCATAATTTGTATTATATTCCTTTTTGAAAACGATTTCCGGAATGAAAATAGAAACGTCAAACATTTGTTAATTAAAAATGTGATTTTCATTACAACCAATAATTGTGGCTTAATCCCATATAAACATAATATTTAAGATATAATTTAATACCGATTTAACATGGTAGATCTCTTACGGAATCCGTGGTTAAATTCTTTATAATTTGCAACCTCACCTTTCTATTGAAAACAAAGATTCAGTCCACTCGAAAGGGATAAACCACATTGTTGATTTTCCATCGAATGTAAGTCGGTCGGTAAAAATCCTCAATCGTGGGATTCACACAGAAATCACGAAGCTGAAGATCGACGATGTGGTCGAAAGGTGCCAAATGAGAGAACGTGTCGTGGTCACGCTACTCGATTGTTTGCTGTAGAGATGGGCAGATTTTTTCGCCCGAAATAACCGTTATTAGTCGAGATCGTATTTTATAGATGTTACGCGAATTTCCGTGACTTACCGAAACACGAAAACGGTGATAAAACGAGAATATTTAGTATGCTTGACATGTCGAACATCTCCTAAGGGTATTACTGTAACAATATATGTATGTGCATATCCTACAGGTGAGTTCTTTACCGTTATTTTTTGAGGCCATACATAGCAGGTAGAAGAAAGCACGAAGCATTAAATCAATATATGTTGTGAATATTACAGGTTCACTTAATCTAATAACAGCAAGAACTATAATGTAGTTCTGGTAATTTAATAATACCGAGTTTCTAGTTATTAGAAACCTTGTAGATGACCAAAAAATACACTAACTTAAAAAAATATTTCTTGTAAGTTGATAAGATTCTGTTGATCGGTCAACACATTTATTAAGCTATAGTTCTAAATATCAAAGCCTTCATTGTACGATGATGAATTCAAGTCTGCTAAAAAATTATGTACAATAGCGATTACCTTGGAATTAGATCAAATTCTCTTAGCGCAGAACCATTCTTTCAAATACGAAAACTGGGAGGCAACTGTGGGGATGGGACCAAAAGGGGCATAATTTTAAACCATAGTAATGAATGGAGGAAATTTATTTTCGATTTTTCTTTCAAATTCAATGGCACTATTTCAACATCCACTTGGAATTCAGTGCTTCTCTTATAACTCATTTTGAACCATTAGAAAAGGCGTATTCTAATAGTATTGAATCCATTTCTTCTTTGGTTTTATTTAATTTTAAAAGAAAGTCTTTTCTCACATTGCTTAAATCACAAAAATTTTCATTTTAGTCTAATATCACATATACTTTTTACTGGCAAACTTAAATATTAAAATATGTTTCTACAGAATAGTAAGAAAAACTCCTTCGAATTATTTTTGTCTGTGTTTAAAGCTCTTAAGAATATTTTTCTACTAAAGTCAAAAAATTAATAATTTATCGTAATAGGCGACAAAAACGTAGAAGAAACAATACAGAACAGAAATATCAAAACCTTGGCCGATTTATAAGGAAAAACTTAAAAATGTGAGAATGCAATGAAGAGTGTAAAGTGATTTTATGAAAATGCAACAGGTCAATTTGTATTCCAAAGGAGACATCTTTTAACGATAAAGATATGTCTCATTTGTCAGCAACTTCCCTTTCAGTACCTTTAATTTTATATAACCTTTAGTTTTAAATAGAGAATCTACCATTTTGTGGCACATGATTAGAGAGGTATTTCGCTGGAGAGTTTAGACATCCATGATTTTCTTTTTATATTAACTCTATTTCTGTAAAAAGTATTAGTTTATTCAAAGGAATAACGTCGTAACCAAAGGTAACGCCTATGTTTTGCTAGTGTTAATATCAATTTTTCTCTCCACGTCAAAAACTACATAAAAACGACATTTTCAACATTAATAGGAATTTTTTTAAATTTACCGTAAATAAAATAAACTAAAATTTAAATTCATAAATTAGTAACTAAGAAAGTTTATTTATCAGCTATACTTTTTTTAATGATTAAATAGAAAAAATTATAATTTAATTAAATGTTCAAAATGATATCAACTAACATGCATATAATTACAAAGTCGCTTTTCCAAAATACGACTAATATTCTGAAGCAATTCAGGGTTCACTGTACTACACTCATGCACTAAATTCATCGTCTTAGTTCTTCCATGAGCTAAAATCGTCTTATAAATCTTGTTTTTTAAAGAACCCCATAGAAAAGTTTGGGGGAGTTGAATCGAAGGACCTTGCTGACCATTTAACCAAACCTCTTCGTCGAATCCATTGCCTAGGAACGTTTCGTTAAGGTATCGGCTTAAGTACTTGTTATCTTTTTCAATTATATTTATTAAAATAAGATTAACTGTGTCCTCTCATAATTCTAGATATGCTGTTTCGTTTAAATTTTGTTGTGCAAAACTAATGGCCCAACAATATGATCCCCATAAATGCCTGCCCATACGTTTAATTATTATGGCTGTTGGGTAATGTATTTCGTGGAAAATTTTGGATTTTCATCAGCCTAAAAACGGCAATTGTGTCGATTTAAAGTACCAATTGTACAAAACCTGAATAGCCTGTCTGGACGGTCTTCAATTATTTTCTGTACCAAGTATATTTTATAGTGATGAAATTTGTAATGTTTTATTACTCTGCGGATAGGAGTGGGTATATATATTTTTTAGTACTTAAAAAGTACTTATTACCAAAAATGGCTACTTCTGTCACTTCAGTCCTAACGTGGTTGCCACAATTTTTTTTATTCGCACTGATTCCGTTTCATAGATTTTTTTTTTCCAAATTGCCCATAAGCATATAATTGACAACTGAAACGTTATAATAAGTGCTAGCTATATCCTTTAAAGTGTTTAAGATAGCAGTTGGAAAGAAAGACCAATCACATCATTGGATCAACAATTAAAATCTTATGAGAAAATTGTTAAATTGAATATTACGTAAAATTAAAAGATGTCCACGTACAATCCGATAAAGGCAGGTTATCAAATTTCAAAGTGGAGTCTTTTGAGTGGCCAACCCTTTATTATAGTTTGTTATTGGGGTGCAAGTAATATTTTAATTAAGGAATCCTAACAAACCTAGAGAAAGCACTTGTTGTAAATTGTTCCTTCACAAATATGCTTAATTACATAAAAAATAATAATTTTGTATTACAATATTTAATATTATAAATATTTGCTTCCCGCTAATAACCTTTGAATACTGCAGAAATAAACAGGCGAATAGTAATTGCCAGATCAGCATTTATACGAATGAAGCCACTCCTAATGTGCAAAAATCTAAATTTGAAAATCAGACTATGTACCATTCGCTGTTATATGTTTTCAATATTGTGGAGCTGAGACCTGGACATTAAAAAAATGCAATTTTAAAAGAATCGAGGCTTATGAACTCTGGTTATACCGCAGAGTATTAAAAATATCATGGACTGATAGAATTACAAATAAAAAAGTACTGGCGACGGTTGGTAAAGAAACAGAACTAATCACCACTATACAAACCAGAAAACTGGAATACCTAGACCACGTGATGAGCGGACCAAAATATAAAATTTTGAGACTCATAATACAGGGAAAGATACAAGAAAGAAGATCTGTTGGCCAAAGGCAGAACTCATGGTTGAAGAACCTACGTGATTGGTATTAATGTAGATCGATTGATTTGTTTAGAGCAGCAAGTTCAAAAATAAAAATAGCTATTATGACTGCCAACCTCCGTAGGGAGACGGCACTCTAAGAAGAAGAAGAATAACCTTCGGATTGATGCAAATTTGTAAATAAAAAAAATATGTCGTTGCTAAAATTAATAGAAACTCAAAAACTGAATGAGTTAAAATACTTTCAATTATAATTTGCTAGGTATAAAAAAATCTAAAACACTTGTGACATCGCATAAATTTTTCAGTAATGAATCTATAATATCATGTAAAGATGTCAAATTATTATGTAAATAAGTTTTGTATTAACCGAAAGAAAGATTTTTCAAATAGTGGCTTTATTCCTTACGAAGTATAGCCTTAAATTTTAAATTGACTTCAATATTTTCTAAAAGTATTTATTACACAAATAGCCTGTAGATACTTTCCTATTCCAGTTTTATCGCTGTTAACGCCGTTTTAGTGCAGTCACGACGAGGCAACTAAGGGCATTATGTTAAATCGACGAAGTCTATTTATGGGAGTTCAAGAGGTTGATGATTTTTTCCAAGATATCGTATGCTGGAACATATATTTTCTGTGCTGTATTGTGCCGAGTAAAAGACAATAGAATGGTAAGTTTTAAGTTATTAAATGGTTTTTTGAAATAAAGGAAGCACAATGTTATATTAACGATACTCAGGTATTAAGATTTATGGGAACAAGATATAATTTAATTAGCAAAAATATGAAAGCACAGAGGTTACTGGACATTTGTTCCATTGATAACATTATTACATAGACACTACATAATTTGGATTCTGACTTGCACCTATTACATAAACCTATCGTGATAAATCACCATCAAATTAATATATTGGTTTTTAGAATTGTATGCGTGATCTTTATTTATTATGCTATTTTTGTCAAGAGTTTATATCCGTTACTCTATTATTTCCACAGGGAAACTAAATTCCTGTATTATTTTTTGTATGCTCATATGTTTGTTCTATATACATAATAAAATTATGACCCTTAAAACTTGTTATTCGAGATTTTATAGACATTATAAAAAAAGTATTTAACCACTTGTTGTTTATTTCAGACTTAACACTTGCAAATAGTTAAAAATTTGTACCATTTAATAAAAAAATCAAAACATAATTTTTTATGAATTTTCTGTTTTTCGTTTTGCTGATTAAAATGTTCACTTTAACTTATGAGGGCAAATACCACAAACAAACCATTTACAATCATCTTTTGTTTCGATTTTATACTATTTTTTTTAGATTCTATTGTTTTAGAGCTTATTTAAAAAATCCGTTTTAGAGAATTATTAATCCTTTTTCACATTTTAAGTGAATTTTAGGCATATTTGTATTAACAGTAAGGCACAATATAGTACTTTTGACGTTGATGATTAACGCAACCGCACACATACATACACAAAATACACATAAATTAATTTATATAAATTATATAAAATTTTAGCTGCAAACTATACTATTGTTTTTACGACACAGACTCTTTTTCCATTCATTCAGTATTTTCATTCAGTATTTTCTTTAAGTCGAAAATGCTTCGTATTATAAGGGAAACTTTATCCCTGTATGCCAAGACTGGGGAACCTGATTTAACATTTAATTCTCAATCACACCATAAAGTTTGTTTGGTAACACTTCTTTGTCGGTATCAATAACATCTTAAAACAAAAAACAAAAATTACCTCATCATTCTTATTCATAAAAACATGCACTGCCTGTAATTTAGAATGTTCTTCTTGTGGCGTGCGGAAAATATCGAGAGACGATAAAACGTGACGTTAGAATTATTTTCAAAACGTTGCGTGAAATTGGGGTACCAGTTATTTTGCTACAATATGTCGTTTAATTACAGGTTGGCTGCAAATAATTTTGTATAAAAAATTATTTTAAGATGGATTTATTGTAATGTTCTACACAATATCATGGTCCTTCCAAATTAACGAATGCTGTAAATAGTGATTATACGATGTTTATTATTTAATAATGAAAATCATTAGCTAAAGATCAGCAGTTTCTAATTTCTTTCTTAAAATATAGGGTAGGTAGTTAAGGTTAGGTAAGGTTGAGAAAACCGTTTTTTCCAAACTTTAATAGACCTTTGATCCAAAATATTTGTACAGTTTAACAATCTCATCTTCTTGGTCAGTTCACTAACCCAACAATTAAAAAAAAAACAATATGATTTCGTTAACTAAACCTGCAATCAACTAACAGAAAATATCGCTCTGTTTCAAGAAAAAACCGCAATAGTTCGTGATTTAATTTAAAGATGATTTCACAACTGATAGCTATCCTGATGCTGCCCCGAGAAAGTTTATAAGAATTAGTGTTTAACTTCTTGGATTTGATATTTAAACAAATAATATTGTTTTATTAAGAGTGTTATTCTAAAAATATTTCCTGATAACATCCAAGAAATGAAGAAAGTAGACACGACATAAACTAAGAACCTCTACTGGAAAAACTTAATCGGAAAAAAGTAGACTAGTACGGAAATCTACTAAGGAAAAACCAAAACAATTTAACTAAAAGGATAACAGAGGCAAAGAAAACCAAATTAAAGAAAAAAAAGGGAAAGACGAATAAACAATAAAATAAACGGCTCGCCGCTCGACACTAAAAGGCATAAGGATTTACGCAAAGAAGAGAAAGAAAATAATTGGAAATAAACCATAATAACAAAGCAAAACCAGAACATTAAGTTGTCTTAATCTGTATCTAAGACGTTTTAGGTGGTAGTATGCATACATCATACAGTATGAGACAAAAAAAATACAAATCATCATCGGCTGATTTAAATATTATCTTTATTATATAGATGTTATTTTACTCGTCGTTGTTGAGTGGCACATCTGCGATTATGATCAACACAATCATCATCCTGCTTTATAAGTCGTCACAGCCAACGTAGCACGTCCACAACTATTGATTATGTTCCACTAAAGAGACGAAACAACATAAAGAGAACAAGAGCAAATCTACAGAGCCGGATTTTTAGTTTTGACTTGACAACAGTCATACTCTAGAGGGCAGCTATTTTTCATAACGTTAAAAGCGCATAAAAGAAATAAATATAAGAATATTTTAAACTTTGATAAGCTGTTTCCTAATACTTATTCCAGAAATGGCAGCTTCCAAAAATTCTAAAAAATTATATAGAATTACATAGAACTACAAGGATGATCAAAATTACTTTCTTAAAAAAAAAAAGAAATGAATTTTTCATGTCGGAATGATATAAAAAATTACTCTTTTATAAAAATTTACCTCTTGGCTTCTTAGTTAACTCGACAAAATTACAATAAAATGTAACACTGCAGTAAGTGATTAATATAATAAATGTAAAATCAACTAATTATCTAACGGAAGTGACTTTAAGAAAAGAAAACGGTGTCATAGTAGAAAAGTATAAGGCATAGAATGATAAAAGAAATTTTGTTCACTGTGGTAAAAAATCTTTTGTCAGATACCTTTGGCGATGTTTCGTCGTAAAAAAAATTAAGAAATTAAAAGCCACTAGCTGAAAAGATATAAATCTGCCACATCCTCCAGAAAAAATAAAACTTGAAGACGAACAATTGGCGTTGGGGGATAAAAACGAGTATATATATACATTGGTTACTAGAAGTATAGTGAACTAACAAATGTTGGTAACGTAAATTATTAATACAAGACAAGTCTTCAGATTGAGAAACGACACTAACTTAATATACAGCTGACAATACAAGAACTAACGAGTCGTTTGCCCATAAGATAGCTTCCAAAGGAGCTTTTTCCAAGAGCAAAAATTACTAATGAACTTACAATTAGCGAATATAATTTTACTTGGTTGTAGTATCAATAAACACTTCAAGAAACCTTGATTAAATTCTAGCTGCGCCTTTTCTCTAGGACACATTTTACATATACCATGCGGTCCATATGTATGGAATAAATTCATTTTTAGCGTTATTATGTACTATGTGAAAAAAACCTGAAACAGGTTGATTTTTATTTTTAATTGACAATTTACAGTATGAAAATATTATTCCCCTCAAGCACACACTTTGAATTATAAGCACTTCCACGAAAGTTTTAAATAACAAAGGGGGTCGTATGGCACCTTGTTAGAAAGAAATTTTAGTCCTCTATTCAGCAATGTAAAGTTTTTTAAGTTTGGTGCAATCATAACTACAAAAATTAATTTTAAAGCTGTAAAATATTGATAATGTCTATCACAAAACTTTAGATTGAATGAAGATAATAATGTCACATAATATTTAGACTGTATTTTTCAATGTACTTTACAATTAAATTAAATGTTCAAAATGACCTCCATTTACTTCTTGACAATAACCTAGGCGATTTTGAAATTCTCGTACAAAATTTTTTACGATCTCGGGGGTCATGTTGTTAATTTCTTCCGTTATCCTAACTTTTAAACCAGCAATACTGTTTGGTCTATTAAAATATACTTTAGATTTTAAATAACCCCCTAAGAAGTAATTGAGAGGATTTAAATCGGGGGACCTACCCGGCCATTCGATCGTTCCACGTCTTCCAATCCACCTATTGGAAAAATTCTCCATAAAAATGAGAAATAATTAAATTTAATACGCGCACAAATATTATACTGGCGTCTTTTAGTCTTTAGTAACTAAATGACAGCAGCCTACTAGATTCATATCAATTGTTTATTTGGCTTTTTGACTAATATGTTATTAACTTCAAAGGTTTTTCCCTGAGTTTTCCAAAGTTCATCAGAACGGGTACGAAAATACCTGATTTTATTTCTAAAGTATACTTTAATAGACTAGGCAATATTGCTGATTTAAAAGTTAGGATAACGGAAGAAATTAACAAAATAACCCCGGAGGTCATACAAAATGTTGTACGAGAATTCCAAAATCGCCTCGGATATTGTCAAGAAGTGAATAATGGTGGTCAAGTTGAAAATTAAATTAAATTGTAAAAATCAATTTTCTCAGTTATGATTGCACCAACTGAAAAAACTATATTACTGAACAGAGGACGAAAATCCCTTTCTAACAAGGTGCCACACGAATTTTTTTTTTATTTAAAAATTTTGAGGGGGTGCTTATAATTCAAAGTCGCTGCTGGAGGGAGATAATATTTTCATACTGTAAGTTATCAATTTAAGAATAAAAATCGACCTGTTTCAGATTTTTCACATAGTACATAATAACGCTAAAAATGAATTTATTCCATACATGTGGACCGCTTGGTATATTCTAATAAGTATAAAACTGCACATATACTAAGTAATTACTTAGTATAATATGTGATAATAGAATACAAATTGCGAGATTAACTGTTTAATTTGTTGTTCACATGTAGACTCAATTAAAGTACCAATATTTTAATTTTCTAAAAAACTTCCCCTGGAAATTTTAGTACGAAGAAGACACAGACACCTCCATAAAAGGTAAAGGGATTACAATTGTGAATCGCGATTTACTGTGAAACTCATTGATATGTAGATAGAGATAAGATCACTGGGATAATTGATATCGTTAAGTCCTTGATGATAAGAATATATTCTTTTAACTCGAACTTGATTTTAAATATTCAATTTAAAGTGTGCTGACTGATTAAGCAACTGAAGATTACGAGCGCTATTACATCAGCTTTGATAACTTCTGCGACAGTAGCAGAGCAAACGTCAGAAACAAACAATTCCAGATCATGGACTATAGACCCTCTGAATCAAAATACAATTACAACGACTAAACTCATTAATTTGGATATCGTGTTTTTTGTTAATTGTTATGTTATGCTTGTAATTTGTTAACCAAGTAAGTAAACTCACAACATCAATACAATTGTTAAAGATATACTTTTTATTACCTTTTTACACTAATAACTAATTTACTTCAAAATTTATTACTGACTGCATAACATGCTACTGTTATTATCTAATCTCAACTCATCAAGCGGTCGTTTTTTAATTGTCGTATATCACACTTAACGACTTCTTGCTAAAGTCATCCCTGGAAATATGAATTTCAACCACTAACAATTAAATAAAAGCTTAGTCGAACAATTAAAAAGAATAAAAAGGCCTTGACAATGGTACTCCATCGGAGTTCGATGTCCCTTGTTGGCCTTCGTGTGTTGGTAAAACTGCATCTGGTTCTCCGGTAACGTGGTCGTGTCATGGCGATCAGCGATCCACTTTACGATACGATGCGATAACGTACTTCCGGAGGACCTCCAAACCTAGTTTCGCGACCAACCAGCGAGAATGTGTAAGAGGACGAGAGGAGAGAGGAATAATGGCCTTAAATTGTGTATCTTTTACCCTACGGTACATAAGAGGTCAGGTATAATGCCTTTTATAAAAAAGGACTGGTTTTAATAATGTGTCAGGTGTTTCGCCAGTATTTTGCATTATTAAGTTTTCTTAACGATCTTAGTACTCCGATGATAATGATCAAAAACTTATAATGTCAATGAAAAGTTATCAATAAAAACAAATATCTATTATCTAACTACGTTAATAAAATAAACTTATCTAAAGCAAATTATTGGAACCATCCTGCCCACCGTATAAAGTTAATTATGTACGGGCAATAATATTTTTCTTAGGATTTTCAAATTTATTAAGTGTATGTATATTCCAAATCAGCTTGTGCTAACCCAGGTTAACATCGTTTTTGGAGTGCTGTATACAAAATTTTGGATCTAAACTTAAATAATAAATTTTTTATATCATCCGGTTTTACACAAAAGTAATATACGTCCAATTTTTGAACCAACTTGAGTTTTTATTCGTTCAAATGGATAAATTTTTAATTTGCTTATTTTATCTAGACTTCTAGACTTGTGTGAAATTGTTTGTTCTATTTAATCAGATGACATCTATCAAATTCGTTATACATATGTAGAGGATATATATATATATATATATATATATATATATATATATATATATATATTATGTATTATTTATAAAAGTGACTTACATGTATAGTAATACAATATCGATGGTAAACACAGCAGATTATTAAATATCTTTAAATCTGTTATACATGGATTAAGTAAGTTACTGTAATCTTTCAAATACAATTATACTATGTAAATTTCTAATTCGGTATGACCATCGATATTGTATTACTTCAAATGTAAACTTTTGTACATTTATCTATACATACATATATATATATATATATATATATATATATATATATATATATATATATATATATATATATATATATATATATATATATATATAAACTAAGGGTACACTCGAAGAGTGGTGGGTTTATCGGTCAAAGTGGAGAAATAAAAGACAAAGAAGGTGGCTACTTCATCTATTTATTGAAGACGTTTCGCTTTCTGCTCAGAAAGCATCATCAGTTCATCTAAAAAGAACAATATAAAACCAAACATCCATAGAGAAGTTACAATAAAAGTATATTACCTTACAAAGACATAGCAGTCAAAGATGTTAAAAATATGAAAAAGCTTACGAAACTGGACATTTAGAGTAAAGTTGTATAAATCAATTAATTGAAACTTGGTATAGTTTGCAATTTAACAAAATTAGCACAGCAAAAGAACATGTGATAAACATACATGTATATAAAAAAGTTATTATAAAAACTTAAGTAAAAAACATTAAGATTTATTTTAAAGTGTAAAGAACTAGAAAGATCATGAGAAAGCACTTCCAACAATTTATTAAATCAATTAGATTTTAAATTTCACTTTAGGTAACATTATAAGTTATTTAAATTAATTAAGTATAAAGATAAAATGAAGTTACCAGTCTTGAGCTTACTGAGTCTGGTAACTTCATTTTATCTTCATACTAAATTAATTTAAATAACTTATAATGTTACCTAAAGTGAAATTTAAAATCTAATTGATTTAATAAATTGTTGGAAGTGCTTTGTCATGATCTTTCTAGTTCTTTACACTTTAAAATAAATATTAATGTTTTTTACTTAAGTTTTTATAATAACTTTTTTATATACATGTATGTTTATCACATGTTCTTTTGCTGTGGTAATTTTGTTAAATTACAAACTATACCAAGTTTCAATTAATTGATTTATACAACTTTACTCTAAATGTCCAGTTTCGTAAGCTTTTTCATATTTTTAACATCTTTGACTGCTACATGTCTTTGTAAGGTAATACACTTTTATTGTAACTTCTCTATGGATGTTTGGTTTTATATTGTTCTTTTTAGATGAACTGATGATGCTTTCTGAGCAGAAAGCGAAACGTCTTCAATAAATAGATGAAGTAGCCACCTTCTTTGTCTTTTATTTCTCCACTTTGACCGATAAACCCACCACTCTTCGAGTGTACCTTAGTTTATTTTGGATTGACGGTCGTACTCCTTTTCTCTCTCTCTCTCTCTCTCTCTCTCTCTCTCTCTCTATATATATATATATATATATATATATATATATATATATATATATAAATTAATAAATATTCTTTTTTATTAGTAAATAAAAAATAATATTTAAACAAAATTTTAGTTTTTGGCAATAATTGTCAAAAATGAAAATTTTAAGTTAGCATTCATAACATTAAGGCTTATTTGTAATCGGTCGCTTTTGTAACTTATTTATAAATTCAATTGTTTTTGTGTTAAAACAGTTTTTCAAAATTAAGTTACAAAATTTAAGACAAACATTTATCAGATAGGCAATATTTTTAGAATAGTTCTTTAAAATATGTTTAGCAGCATAAATTTATTAACAAAAATTTAATTTTATTTGCTGAGCTAATAAAATTTTTTTTTAGTTCCACTTTGTAAGATATTTTGTATTTTTAGCAGCTCTTGAAAATGATTGTAAACACAATTGAAAGCTCGAGATAAAAAATAATTACCTAATAGCCACTTTTATTGACTCCAACCCATCCAAAACATATTTATATATTTTTTCCAAACGAGTCACAAGTAGGTACTCCTTTTTTCTTACTCTTGTATATATATATATATATATATATATATATATATATATATATATATACATATATGTATTTGTGTGGTTATGGGTGAGTGTATAATAGATATAGGGCTACGAAGACAGCATTTATTGCGATATTATTCTTGACTGTTATCCGATCCAATCTCAATCTTACATCCATTAAGTTGATTAACAACCCTTCACACCCCAACAATAGATTCGCATTAAAAAAGTGATCGAATCGCTTTTACATGATTTGACGGCTCATCTGAGATTTGCCGAACGAGTTGTATGGCTGGCAGGAGGTTTTATTCGAATGAGATAAGCACCTGTCGGATCATTTCTAAGACGCCGTCTTAGAGTCTGGTTAATCAATTTCGGCGTCTGGAGATACAGCTGGGGGTGTAGTAATCTGTCGAAGTGGAATAAATGGCCTGAGTTCAATCTGGTCAAGTGTTTGTATCCAGAAAATATGTACATAATAAAATATATCAGGTTATTCAATTAAGAATGTTTTAAAAATTTAGTCACGTTTGTTGTTGTCTATTTATTAAAGAAAATTTTATATGAACTATTTTAGTTTAAAAATTTTGGGTCCATTTTTTCTACTAATATATAAACAACTAAAAGTTCCAACTGATTTATTATTAAAGCAGGTTTGTGCCCATTAGTAATTTGGCAACTCCTTCAAATTAGTAATCAGAAATCTTTACTTATCCTAATTCTTCTCTTGAGCATTATTCTCTATGTTATAAGAATCTCCTCCTTTTCCAATGATCTCTATCCAGTGCTGGTGTCATTTATTTTGTTGAATTTTATAAATATGATTAGTCCAAAAAGAGTATATTATAGTGAGAATAAATATTTAGAAAGAAACGCCATGATGTCCTTTATAAACAAGCTACTCCATCCTCTTTAAGTATGAATAAAGAAATTGCTTATGAAATATTGTAAAAGGTGGTAGTTTAGAATTTATAAAGGTAAACAGAATCGACACAGACACATAGTAGCTGTTTGTTATCTTAATAATCCGGTTACATTTATCTGCACCAAATTTCGGTAATAAAGGTAGGTCTCTATAAAAAAAATTGTGCAAGCATATCAATAATACTTAATTGCTCTATTTACCAAACTCTATACTACAATTTTTTAAATTTGGATAACATAAAGGGTCAAAATTGAGTTATTGCTGGAATCAAACATATTTTGTCCATTCTGTTGCAATATGGTTCGGAAACTATTTTCTCGTGATGTTTAGATTACCTAATCTTTTTATTAAAAGTAAACTATTTTTAAAGTCAAAAACTTAAATGTCAAATAAACATGTTTTTAAACAAAATTGTAATTAATTTTCATTGTTACAATACATAGAAACTTTATTGATCTATTATTTTATTATTTGTAACACAAATTAAGTTTGAATTTGGGCAATAAATCAGTCCCGAAGATTGTTATAATTAATCTATTAAATAAGACTTAATGATCGTTCAGACTACCCTTTTAACGATTTAATCAGAAAAAATTAAGATAACTAACATTACAGATCGTCATTTAAGTGATTTTAATTGCCTCCACGGCCAACCTAACCAAAAATGGGTTTCAATTAAACAAACCTATGGTTTAAACATTAAAAAAAGTGTTCAGCATTTACGATTCCTCTTCAAATACATTTTAACAGCTAATATTCTAAAATCGTACTGCACGTTGACAATACCGTTTCTAAGTTCCTCACTTCCATCCGACACTTTTTCAGTAAGATGTTGTAGATGACTAAACAAAAAGTATCTTTAGTAAGATCATTTATAACGAAATTTTAAAAGTATCTTGCATAGAGTTTTGGGTTTCCATCTCTTAGAATTTGCAACACAATATACTGAAAATGTTACTAGTAACTATGTATTTGTCCCTAAAATTGTTTGCATTTTTGACTGTCGAAAATAGATGGCACTTACGTATTTCTTCCTTTCAGACCTCCAGTATATTTTCTGTCGTCTGACCTAATCATAAATGTTTAGAGTTCGTATTAAACTTTTTCTATATAAAAATATTTTAAATTTTAACCGAAAAATAAAAGGTGCATCGATGTAATAAGTTTTTTTAATATAAATTTTTCCAAGTAATTTACAGCAGTTTAAATATAATACTCGTATTCATAGGCATTATTACACAGGGTACCCTCGGTTACAAACCCAAAAGAGTCACGTCTTGTACCCATTTTCAGAAAAGAGAATTAATTTAATTAATGTTTATCGTCCAATTTCACCCTCGGTTATTTATTAGAAGAACAAGAATCCAGAAAACGTCTCCCTTCCGCTAAAAGTCGTTTTCTTTCGGATATAATAAAAATTTGTTGGATTCACCTCCAGAAAGCGCTTACAGGGTAAATTAAAATTTGTTCAGCGTCCCCTTTCCGAGATAAATATCGTTGGTTAGATTGTTTCGTAAGAGTAGAGCGGAGAAAAATATTGTGGAAGAAATAAAAATAGAGTTCGGGAACAATCTTACGGGTGATTTAGTAATGGAATTATTACTGTGTAGAGTGTAATGGCTTTATTTTTGTAAAAATAACGATATACTGACTCGAAACAAAGTAGATGACCTATAAAGGAATATGTGTGATATTTTAATATATGCAAAGTTACTGCAAGGACAAACAAAATTGATACAATATTGGTATTGACCAAGGGTAATACCTTTTCTCAAATGGATATTTTTAGTGTAAAATATTCCTAAAATAAGTAAAGTAGTAAATATGCAATAAACTGTTTAAAAATATGTTATAATAAGATAACATAATATGTCATACGAGAATGGCTTACAAATGGAGTAAGACTTATTTGACAAGCCAATACAGTGGAACTATAAATGCCTACTAACTATAAAAGCGTACTGAGCTCAATGGGAATCTCTGTTTGATATAAGAAATCTGATTAAGGTAAAGGTAGAAAAGGCCGCAAAAGAAAAAGTAGTGGTAAAATGGCACACTATTTTTCCGAAAAACCTTTTAAACAACTTGGATAACGTGAATATTTCCAGTCCACTTTTGATTACAGATAGAGAACATTGATTATTTGTCAAAATGGCCTGAAATTGTACCCCTTTTTAATCAAGAAGCATCTACAGTAGCTGGAGCATTCATAACAGACGTCGTATCAAGATATGGAGTTCCTTTTAGAGTTACATTCTGATCAAGAACGAAATTTTAAATCTAAATTATGGCAAGAATTAATGAATTTTTTGGGTATTAAGAAAACATGCATTACGGCTCAAATGGTTGAAAGACATAATAAAACTAAATTTTGTCAGATATAATAAAACTCAATCTCAGTTTGTCAATACCTTGACAAAGATACTTACCGATAATCAAAAGGATTGGGATACTTTAATTTCTCTATTCCTGTTAGCCTACAAAAGTTTTGAACATGAAGCCTCTGGTTATTCTTTATTAATGATGATCACCGAAAGAGAAATGCAGCTTCCACACGATCTTATTTTCAGAAGATTGCCTCCGTGCAAAGAAAACTGTTCATCCGTGACGTACATTAAAAATTTGAAATAGAAATTGGAAAAAGTCTACGAACTTGCTTCGTAAAAGTTTCAAACTTCAAAGTAAGGCAAAGGCCAGGCTCGACATGCATGCTAGTGGTACCACTTTCAAAAGGGGTGACCCTGAATGGTTATACAATCCAACACGTAAGAAAGGGCTTTGTCCGAAACTTCAACGAAACTAGGAAAGCCCGTACATTATCTTGCAGAAAATAAACAATCTAGTCTACCGCATCTTGTTTTCAGCTGGAAATAAACGGAAGGTAGTTTATATCAAGAGACTTGCTTCATACTATGTAACTGATTAATCATGGTGGCTTCAAAATTGATATCTGATAGTCCAGTTATTTGAAGCAAATAACTATAGAGGAGAAAGCACTGTTACGAAAGTTCTGTAAGATTTATCTCGCATACAAAAAGTCCCTGTAGTCCCTGTTCGAAAAAGAAGAAGTAGTTAGAGAGCATTCAAAATGACATCGAAAATTTATGGAATGCCTACTGAACTTTGCAACGTCAAAAAATATATTTAAAAAGATAAACAGATTTTGTGACAGTTTAGAACAGTAGTATTTGAGTTTTTGAAGTTTATAGTTGTCATTAACACATTACCTGCCACACGCCTTTCTCAAAAAGTTTCATGGGGCGCCACACTAAAAAAGTTGTTCAATTCTTGGAGGCCATGTCAAACAGATAATATGACTGACGGAAATTTTTACGGTGGGGCCATATCAGTCATATATGACTGACACGATAGCTTTTGAATACCCTTCACTTTCACAAGCAATTTTGTTGTTGTGGCGTCCAGTGATACTTTATTAAAACATTGGTGGCGCTCCAAGAAAAAATAATAAAAAATTAAAAGAAAAAAACAGTTTTTATTTTTGCCATACAAAAGTGAAACAAAAACAGGAAAATATAAATTTATTACGTATAAATATTTTTAAAGCAGTCCATGCACATATCAGGTTGATCAGAACAACCACAGCAATAAGTCATTACTTTTTTCACTTATTTTCTGGCTTCCGATCTTCCTAGAGAACCAATCAAATGTCTGTAACAAGGCTAGCAAATACGACGAATTTTTTTGTCTTTGGTCAATGCATGTCCCGTTTTTTTTATAGGTTTTTTCTTGGTTCTATGTCTAACATTTGCTGAACCAACCAGTTGTTCTCTGAACCTTCGTTTTTTCATATTCTTTGTCTTTGCATTACCTCTACCAAAATAAGTTTTCGGGCAGGCCACGTCAGTCACAATTGGGTGACGATTTTAAATAAACAAAACTAATGTTTTTTATTATGTAATAATTTTTTGCTGAAAACATGATAATCTAGACATAAAAACCTTTCCCTATATCTTCTTTTTTTGCTGTGGCGTCCCATGAACTTTATTAGAAAATGACTGTGGCCCCCAGTGAAACAACGTTGTCACTCATATATGACCGACATGGCCTACAGCTAAAAATTTCTGTCAGTCAATATTGTAAACAAGTATTGTAATATATTGGTGTTTCGAATAAAATTGACTTTAAAGAAGTATAACAATATGTATATTATACATTATAATTATATAAAAATAAAAGAAAAATAAAAGTTAAGAGATTCTTCTTCCTTTACAATATTCATTAACCAGTTATTTTAACAATAGCATTTCTTATGGAATAAAGATTATAAATAAATAATTTATATTGTATATTAGCAATATTATACGGTATGTTCACTACAGAACGAATCTTATTGAAGACACAAACCTTACAAATTTAGGTTTGGAGTTGGTATGACCAATGTTACTTCAGGTAGAAAAATTATTGTATTACAGGAAGTTTAACGTCAAAAATGCAAATTTTTGTATTTTATTTAAATTACAATTTTAGGTGTGTTGCTTATTTTCTTCTATGTCGTCTACCTTATGTACATAAATCAGTTAACTAATTGATCGAGTGGTCCTTGGTTTTTGAAATTTTGTCGCAGTAAATTTTTTCTATTAGGACTATTTCAAATTGCCATGCTTGTTTTGAATAATCATCGTTTTCCCATTTTCTATTTGTTTTAAAATGGTTTGACTTCTGATCGTGTACTTTTCTTGTCAGTATTACCTGATATATCTGATTCTTAAATGAAAATCATAAGATTCTGATGATAATATGGTTGCGTTCGTTTGTATTTGTTTTTTATCCTTGTACTTTTGTTGGACGTTTAAGCAAACCGTATGTTTCATTGTATAACTATGTCTTTTGAGAAATAAATCTGAAGGTAATATAGTAATTAGGATGATAATACTCCACGCAGGGCTTATAATGCCCTGGGGCTAATAAGCAAGGATTTTAATTGAAAAAATATGATAATTCCCCCTATACTTAAAAAACAGCAAAGTCACTCTGTGTGGATTGATCAACAAAAAACGAAATGAACGAACGATAAACAACTATGAGAAAAGAAAACGAATTTGTAAGCTATTTGTGGTGGTGATAATCACATAATTAAAAATGAACATTATTGTAGCACAGCCAAAGAGTTAAAATATTATGACAAAACGGAGAAATATCGAAGAAATACACTAAACAAAAAGTAGAAAATTAAGGAAATTCGTGATAGTGACAAAATTTACTGTAATATAAAAATCTGTCTGCAGATGGCAGCAGTAGAAACCCTCGAATACGTAAAGAAACAGCAGAAAGAGAAAAAAATTAATATCAAACATTTGTAAATACAGAGGATCCACTTAAAACATGGTATACAATGGCACTCAAGCTAAAGTGCCCAGAACGCTATGTAGGACGGAAAATAAGGCATGGCTACAAAGTGTAACTTGGTAAATTAATTTATCTAGAAGACAGAGAATTATTACAAAACAATGAAGAATATTAAAAAAATTACGAGATGATAAAAAGAGATTTATCAACAATACTTTGAAAAGCTCCTAATTTAAAATAGTAAAAATTTTTTCGATATTAACAAAATCAAAATATCTAAACTTTACCCAAAAGTATAACAACAAAAACAGTAGGTTAAGTAAATAGGTAAAAATTAACGCGTCGGTGCTATGGTATATTTGTGCTAAACAAAAACTAAATTTAGGACAAACTATATAAAACATTTGGCAAAACTTTTCCGAATTTGCATTAATGAGATGAAAATTTAAACGTCAAGTAAACCACCACGCTTAAAGAAGGATAGTAGGTAAATGGCGTTTAAATGATATTGCCAATATTTTTGAGTTGCGTTCCTTCTTCTTCTTCTTTAAGTGCCATCCCCTCGACGAAGGTTGGCAATCATCATGGCTATTCTGACCTTCGAGGCAGCTGCTCTGAACAATTGCCTTGAGCTGCAACCAAATCACTCTCTCAGGTTCTTAAACCAGGAAACGCGTCTTCTTCCTACGCTTCTCATTCCTCTACTTTTCCTTGAATTATTAGTTGCGTTTCTAAGGCGACTTTATTGGAAGATAGTTCATTTGATTAAATGAAATCAACTTTAACTTAAGAATATCCGTCAAAAAAATCCTGTCATGTGATATGTCTTCTCTTATTGATTAAATGAGCTTACGACTATAGAGAAAATTGCAAGTTATTCTTAACAAGAACCTTGTGTTTTTCGTTTTCAAATTGTGATCGATAACACTCCCACAGGTATCATTGTGAACTGTTTTCTAAGTAATGAAATAAAACCTTATTTTTTTATTAATGAAGATTCAAGTGTCATATTTATAAACTTTTATAAAATTAATAAAAAAATTGTTTAATTAAAAAGCTTTTAATTTTAGAATTTTTCTATATATTTCTAGCTACCACCTAATATTTTTCTTGACTATTGCATCCTGTCACTAGTGCACTGTGCTATAACTACACGGCTTATGATGTTCTAACCAATATACCGATTCAATACTTCCAAGAAGCCTTTCTTGAAGTCTTTCTTGACTAATAACTAAAGTCAGCGGCTTGTGAAATTTTACATATTAATCCATCTCTCCAAACGTTACACTCAGTAGGTTTTATGCCCGGTGGTAGATAAAGATTGTGCGAAAGACGTCGGCGTGTCCAATTAAAATTATCGGTTGTTACCATTACAACGATGACTGTATCAGATGCTTTTTTTAGACGTTACAACTGAAAGTGTACAGCTTTGAGTTTGGTGTGGTGTACCTTAAACTCAATATGTATACTAAGTTATCAGAGCAAGTTAGGAAATAAAATATTATCTGCTCTATTTGTTCTGATTTATTTGTTTTGATACTTTAGTTTGATTTTGTCAATATTTCCTTAAATTTGCTTAAGTTATTTTTAAGAACGGACAAAAAACAACTATTGCTAAAATTTAGGAGCACTAGTTAATGATAGAAATTAGGAACACTTGCAGTCCCTTTATTTAATACTATACTTCGTGTTGAAAATTCGTTAATCACCAATGTTGCTCATGTATTTATGATATGTCCGCTCGTTCTTGGCACATAATATATTATTATTCAAGAATTATGTTTTATATTAAATATCTTTGTGACTTAAAGAACCTACCATACAATAGAATACCTTAGTCAAGTTTTAACAATGGTGCTACAGCGTGTTAATACATATATTTTAAAATATTTAAATATTAAATTTAGTTTCGTGCTTTAAAGTAATATTTTTTTTCAAAAACAGTTATTATTACGGTTTTTATACCGGTTAACTATTAGTGACCAATGTATTAAAACAATTTTTATAACCTATTAACCAGAAGTAAATTGTTTAACCTACAAATTGACATTTTATTATTTTACCCTTTTATTTTATTTTATTCTTATTAATTTTACACTTTCCTCCTCTTTTTAGGCTTTAAGGTATTATATTTAATTATTTGATGTACAATTTTATATTTATTTCGAATAAACAATGTTATTATTTATCCAGATTTAGCCATACGGCTCACACTCCCTCTAAGGAGAAAATTCACTCCTCCCAGATACCTACGGTTGTAACGTTATAAACGGCACATATTTCTTAATTTATATTTAAAAAACTATTTTATTTCAAATTCTTTATTAATTTATTAATTCCTTTACCTCCAGTTTCGTTTCTATTTTTTCTTCAAAAAGTAGTTGGCGCCATCTGCCTTTCTTTTCCTTCTGTTTCTGTCCCATAGAATAAATATTCGCCGTCTCTCTTGCTGTCCGGTAGACTTAATATTCTGTTCTATGTTGAGAGAAGAGCTAATTCCATCATAGGCATACTCCCTACTTTCTGTTAATCAACTTTTCTAACGTAGTGGGAATATAATTTTTTGTATGTTTTTGAAATTTATAAAAGAAGGCAAAAATTATTATAAACTTCATTTGCTTTCAATTTTGTGCAGTAGGAATCAAACAAAATTTAGTCAAGTTTAATAGTAATTCTATTTCATTTTATCCTTGCCATCTGCTATTTGTTATTTATGGATATATATATATATATATATATATATATATATATATATATATATACATAGCTAATGGATTTTAATTGTAATTTTGTAAAATGGTAAGGAAGTTAAACCCCCTTTGATGTGTCTCTAATACAAGCTGTTCCTTATATTTTAGTTTATTGGCTGTATTCATGATTTTATTGGCTGTATTATTGGAGAATTTATTGACTTTATTGGAGGACCTAATCACCTAATTGGGAGGCCACACAAATATATGGTATAACATGCTCTGGAGGACATAACTGCAACTGTCAAGAAGGCCTAACCATCTAATTGGGAGGCCACACAATCACCCATCGATGCCATAAGTATCGCCAAATTTATTTCTTGTAAAGCATTGGCAGGGTTGATTATTTCTTATTTTTAATAAATAGGATTAAGTTTTTTAAAAAAATCCTGTATCATATATAACAACTACTGTTATCCTTGTTTACATACTGCCTACGCATTCTACTTTGTTGCTAATTCACAATCAATAACAGTATACTTATATAAATAAACAAAACAATATGGGATATAACATAATCTACCTATTCTTAAGATATAATTGCTGGTTACTAAGATTGGTCGGTGATAAACACAATTTGTTTTTATGTTTAATTTTAAAATGCTGAAAAATTTTGGAAACACCCAAAAATCTCCTTGTCACAAAATATGTGTTGACCAGTGTTATTTTAAAAAAAATAATATAATAATTATTAATCTATATTAATATACATATAGTATTTATAACGTGACAATTGTTAATTTTCTTTCAATCTTACTACCTGTTAATTCTTATAATTATTATTTTACCTTTAACAAAATACATGCGTGTACCCTGTTTTGTGATTTCCTTATTTAATTCCTCGTTATTGTTAAATTAATTTTTGTTTGACCTGAAAATAGCACATTCTTTTGCATGCTCGAGGTATTAATAAATAATAAATTAATATAAATGCATTCAAGTAGTATTAATGCTGCAATTTGCTGCATAGATGATCTAACGGTATCTACTTTAATGTATGTCATTCTTATAAACGATGGCGTTTTATAGCATCCCGGTGACACGGTATCCACTTACCATTAAAAATACATATATGATTATATTATATACGAAATAATGTAACGGCTTAATATGATATTTAATATTATTTACAAAACCAATTGGTTTAATAAAAGATGTGTTTAATTTATTAATGTTTGTATTTTGATCACGATTTCCGAAGTGGAGATTGAAACGTCAATAAACTTATTTTATAATTGTTGCTTATTTACACTAAAATAGTAATTGTTTTAAGAACCAATATCACACATACAATGATGATGGAGTTTGTGTTTAGATTTATTATTTTTAAACAGCTGATTTTACATTTCACGACCACATCAAGATTGGTTCTTACCCAGCAGTACATATACTAAAAGTTGGATATGAATTTTTTTTTCATTTGGTATATAAAGATGATATTATAATGATTTCGATTTTCTGTAAGGGTTATTTTGCAACTCTGCCATACCGCCAGCTAGATACCTCATGCTATTTATTCAAATTTATATATATATATATATATATATATATATATATATATATATAAATATATATATATATATATTATATATATATATATATATATATATATATATATATATATATATATATATATATATATAGTGGCTAAAAATTACTATACAACTAAACACACGTGCTCATTGCCAATATTAATTGTAGCGTAAAGTAAAAACAATACACAGGACAACGATGAAAAAACTGTTTTGATAAAATTACCTCTGTCTTATATATTTTAGTGTGCTGAGTCCGAAAATCATATAAAAAAGGCTGTATCACTCACCATTATTTCACAATGTAACATCTAAAATTGCACAATTACATTTTATTTTGTTTAACGGGCAAAGAAATCTAATGTTTCTTGGTTGGTAGCACTGTTAATGAATTGTCAACACTCTTTGTTCTTTTTCATCTTCATTATCTGCTGTGTAGTTCCTTTATTTTAATAAACATAACCTCACTTTTCAGTGTTTCATTCATACGCTTTTAATTATGGCTAGTCGCGGTTCAAATACATATTGTTACATAGTTATGTGGGGATTTTGTTATTAGAAAACATCAAACAAATATTACTAACTTTGTAAAAGTGTGTATTTTGCATATTTTGGTGTGAAAATTGCTGACCAAGACAAAGGTTGGACTTCTCTATGGAAGTGGTCGAAAAAAGAAAACAGGTTTCAGATTTGCAGTGCCTCTGGTATGGAGAGAGCAAAAAAATCATTCAAATGATTGTTGTTTTTGTACTGTCGATGTTTTTGGATACAACTCCATAAATAAGAAAGTGATTGTTTATCCTAACCTCCCGTCTGTTATCCGTCTGGTAGAGCATGGACCTGAACTGCCAGTCACTGAGCCTCCTCTACGTATTGATGACACTTTAAATACTTTAAATACTAGTGAATCTGATGAAAATGGTCCAGAAAGTGATGGTGAATTTTAATGTCCTTAAGAGAATTTGTTTACTTAAGAAAAATACAGTTGTTTACATAAGCTGAGTTAAATGACTTAGTAAGAGATTTGGGTTTAACAAAGGAAAAAATTAGAATTGCTTGGCATAAGATTAAATGAAAAGAATTTCTTGTCGCCTGATATATATATATATATATATATATATATATATATATATATATATATATATATATTTTTCAAATTATTTTTTCGACCGTACTGTTTTAAATATTGATTTAGAGTATCAGCAATCGGTCAGGAAATAAAACTCTATTTGTTCAGTCTCTCAATATTTCGTCACGATTTTGTGACTTCTTCAGGAGAAAACTGTAAATTTATTAGAATAATTAATGATTATATGTAAACAAAATGAATATTTTAATACTTACAACTATAAGAATGAAAATTTAAATTTTTCTGGCATATCTAAATAAATGACATATTTTTGTTTGATTTTATTAAGGAGTTATGGTAACCGCAATATGTTATAGAGTGAATTCCCGTTGTACAATTTTCAGCGAGTAGGTTAAAATAAACAATTACTATGACAGTATTATTCATTTTATAAAGTGGAAAGATGGAATTAATAAAATTGAGAAAGAATCAGGAACACGATAAATTGATCTATAAAATGTAATTGATGGTATGTAGTCAGTTACTGCAATACTGATATTTAGGAATGTAATAAAATTATAGGTACAGTTACTAGAGAATTACTATAATAAGTATGTGTTTAAAGGTTAAGATCTATCATATTATATATTGTTTAGTATGTTGCAGTAGATATTACTTAAATGATTGGTGTCTGTCTTATAATTGATAGATTCAGGAGTTTTATTAATGTGTACCATTTCAAGGAAAAGCCGATTTTTATAATTATCAACTTGTTCTAAGATTTTTACATTATTAAAGTCAAAGTTATGTCCTGTCTTCAAGTGGTGGTCCACTAAGGCACAAGAGTTTTTTTGTATGTTACAGTCACTTTTGTGTTGAGTGACACGTTTTTTAAGCCACTGTTGACTTTGACCAATATAACAACTTTGACATTGACTGCAATTTATTCTATAAATTATATTACTCATTAATGAATTTGGAGTTTTAACTTTTATTTTTGTGAATAACCTTGAATTTAGAAGTGGATTGTATTTAATTAATTTAATGTTCGGAAATGTTTTGAAAAGTGGGACAATTTGGTCTGTTAAATTTTTTATGAAAGGTATTTTTTTATATGAAACTGGTTGTGGATTATTTATTAAAGCTCTATTGTAAAAGTTAGTGTTATAAATAAGTTTTTTTAATATATGTTTTGGGTAGCCATTGTTCAAAAACATTTCAAAAAGTTTCTTTAAATTGACATCTAGGAAACTCCGATCACAGATTGTCGTTACACGATTTTTCATAGATACAATTGTGTTAAATTTTTGACTTCTAGGATGATTAGAATAATAATTTATAAATCTGCCGGATGCAGTATCTTTTTGATACCAATCTAATATGATTTTGTTATCATTAGTTCTTATGACTTTGGTATCTAGAAAAGGTATACTATTTTCATTTTCATATTCGACAGTGAATTGAATATTTTGATGGAGTGAATTAAAGATCGTTTGTACTGTCTGAATATGGTTGAATGGTACACTGCATATTATATCATCAACAAATTTATAAATAAATGCTAGTGAAAACGGTAATTTTGAGATTCCAAGGTCTAATAAATGGTCTAGGATAATTGTTGCTAAAATAGGACTAATAGGACTGCCCATTGGTGTTCCAAATATTTGTTTATAGAATTTATCACAAAAACAAAAATATGTGCTGTCAAATAAGAATGTTAATAATGACAGGAAATCTTTCCTAGATAATGACGTGAATTGTTCTATTTTAGACCATTTTTCTTGTATGATTTCAATGATTAACTTTATTGGGATGTTAGTAAACAATGACACTACATCTAATGATATTAAAACATAGTTATCTGGTAGCTGAATTCCATTTACAGCATTGACAAAAGAAAATGTATCTTTTGTATTGAAACTTGGCTCATTTTCAAATGTCTGTGTAAGTATATTTCCCAAGAATTTGGATAGGTTGTAAGTTGTGGAGTTTATAGTACTTACAATTGGACGTAGTGGTATATTTGCTTTATGTATTTTTGGTAGGCCATATAATTTGGGTATGTCAGAATTGTAAATTTTTAGTTCTTTAGCTTGTTGTTCTGTAAGCTTATTTTCGTTCTTTAAAGTTTTTATTAATTTATTATATGTAGTTTGGATGGAGGTAGTCGGATCATTGTTAATTTGGGTGTATGTTGTATTATCTTGTAAAAGAGTATCTATTTTTTGAATATAGTCTAATTTGTCCATTGCGACTGTACATCCTCCTTTGTCTGCTGGTAGAATGTATAAGTCAGGATGATCCTTGAGAAATTTTTTTGTTTTATAAAATGTTGTTTTAAGATGAGAGAATTTTACGGTATTAGGATTTTGAATAAAATTCGTTGTTATATTGGTTACCTTTGCTCTTAGTAAATCTTTAGATGTGTTGGGTATATCTTCGATGATGTTCTCGATGTCAGCTAAAAAATGTTGTATATTTATATCTTTGTTATTACATGAGACACCAAATTTTGGACCGAGTGATAACAAGTCTGAGATATCTAGTGGTATGTCAACTGTCGAAATATTTTTAAACCATTTTGAGTTGTTTAGGAATAGTGTATTTGTGTCTAAATTGTTTATTAACGCATTAAATTTGTCAATGTTTCGTTGTTTAGTTTTTTTAAAAGTTGATTCAAAACTGGATTTTAATCGATTAGAGTATTCACTGAAAATTGCAATGGGAATAAGATTTTTTAGTTCAATTTTTATGTTGGTTATGGTACGATTTAAATATGAAATTTTATTGCATGTTACCTTAATCTCCAAAGATAAAGTTTTGCGATTTAATGTTAATATAAAGTTTTCAATTTTGTTGTTTAAAAATCGGTTTGTATTGGTAGTTAGAAGATTTTCAATGTTCTTTTTGCTGTCTTGAATATGTCTGGGTGATATGTTTCTTTTTCTGCATCGTAATAAAAATATTCTTCTGTTGGTACATTTTGCAAGCTGCTGGTTTGATGTTGACCATTTCTTCATTAACTTTACAGTGTGGATTCCATAGGTGTTACGAATATTCTGATAAAAGCCCATCGTTTTTTATTTTTCAAATTATTTTTTCGACCGTACTGTTTTAAATATTGATTTAGAGTATCAGCAATCGGTCAGGAAATAAAACTCTATTTGTTCAGTCTCTCAATATTTCGTCACGATTTTGTGACTTCTTCAGGAGAAAACTGTAAATTTATTAGAATAATTAATGATTATATGTAAACAAAATGAATATTTTAATACTTACAACTATAAGAATGAAAATTTAAATTTTTCTGGCATATCTAAATAAATGACATATTTTTGTTTGATTTTATTAAGGAGTTATGGTAACCGCAATATGTTATAGAGTGAATTCCCGTTGTACAATTTTCAGCGAGTAGGTTAAAATAAACAATTACTATGACAGTATTATTCATTTTATAAAGTGGAAAGATGGAATTAATAAAATTGAGAAAGAATCAGGAACACGATAAATTGATCTATAAAATGTAATTGATGGTATGTAGTCAGTTACTGCAATACTGATATTTAGGAATGTAATAAAATTATAGGTACAGTTACTAGAGAATTACTATAATAAGTATGTGTTTAAAGGTTAAGATCTATCATATTATATATTGTTTAGTATGTTGCAGTAGATATTACTTAAATGATTGGTGTCTGTCTTATAATTGATAGATTCAGGAGTTTTATTAATGTGTACCATTTCAAGGAAAAGCCGATTTTTATAATTATCAACTTGTTCTAAGATTTTTACATTATTAAAGTCAAAGTTATGTCCTGTCTTCAAGTGGTGGTCCACTAAGGCACAAGAGTTTTTTTGTATGTTACAGTCACTTTTGTGTTGAGTGACACGTTTTTTAAGCCACTGTTGACTTTGACCAATATAACAACTTTGACATTGACTGCAATTTATTCTATAAATTATATTACTCATTAATGAATTTGGAGTTTTAACTTTTATTTTTGTGAATAACCTTGAATTTAGAAGTGGATTGTATTTAATTAATTTAATGTTCGGAAATGTTTTGAAAAGTGGGACAATTTGGTCTGTTAAATTTTTTATGAAAGGTATTTTTTTATATGAAACTGGTTGTGGATTATTTATTAAAGCTCTATTGTAAAAGTTAGTGTTATAAATAAGTTTTTTTAATATATGTTTTGGGTAGCCATTGTTCAAAAACATTTCAAAAAGTTTCTTTAAATTGACATCTAGGAAACTCCGATCACAGATTGTCGTTACACGATTTTTCATAGATACAATTGTGTTAAATTTTTGACTTCTAGGATGATTAGAATAATAATTTATAAATCTGCCGGATGCAGTATCTTTTTGATACCAATCTAATATGATTTTGTTATCATTAGTTTTTATGACTTTGGTATCTAGAAAAGGTATACTATTTTCATTTTCATATTCGACAGTGAATTGAATATTTTGATGGAGTGAATTAAAGATCGTTTGTACTGTCTGAATATGGTTGAATGGTACACTGCATATTATATCATCAACAAATTTATAAATAAATGCTAGTGAAAACGGTAATTTTGAGATTCCAAGGTCTAATAAATGGTCTAGGATAATTGTTGCTAAAATAGGACTAATAGGACTGCCCATTGGTGTTCCAAATATTTGTTTATAGAATTTATCACAAAAACAAAAATATGTGCTGTCAAATAAGAATGTTAATAATGACAGGAAATCTTTCCTAGATAATGACGTGAATTGTTCTATTTTAGACCATTTTTCTTGTATGATTTCAATGATTAACTTTATTGGGATGTTAGTAAACAATGACACTACATCTAATGATATTAAAACATAGTTATCTGGTAGCTGAATTCCATTTACAGCATTGACAAAAGAAAATGTATCTTTTGTATTGAAACTTGGCTCATTTTCAAATGTCTGTGTAAGTATATTTCCCAAGAATTTGGATAGGTTGTAAGTTGTGGAGTTTATAGTACTTACAATTGGACGTAGTGGTATATTTGCTTTATGTATTTTTGGTAGGCCATATAATTTGGGTATGTCAGAATTGTAAATTTTTAGTTCTTTAGCTTGTTGTTCTGTAAGCTTATTTTCGTTCTTTAAAGTTTTTATTAATTTATTATATGTAGTTTGGATGGAGGCAGTCGGATTATTGTTAATTTGGGTGTATGTTGTATTATCTTGTAAAAGAGTATCTATTTTTTGAATATAGTCTAATTTGTCCATTGCGACTGTACATCCTCCTTTGTCTGCTGGTAGAATGTATAAGTCAGGATGATCCTTGAGAAATTTTTTTGTTTTATAAAATGTTGTTTTAAGATGAGAGAATTTTACGGTATTAGGATTTTGAATAAAATTCGTTGTTATATTGGTTACCTTTGCTCTTAGTAAATCTTTAGATGTGTTGGGTATATCTTCGATGATGTTCTCGATGTCAGCTAAAAAATGTTGTATATTTATATCTTTGTTATTACATGAGACACCAAATTTTGGACCGAGTGATAACAAGTCTGAGATATCTAGTGGTATGTCAACTGTCGAAATATTTTTAAACCATTTTGAGTTGTTTAGGAATAGTGTATTTGTGTCTAAATTGTTTATTAACGCATTAAATTTGTCAATGTTTCGTTGTTTAGTTTTTTTAAAAGTTGATTCAAAACTGGATTTTAATCGATTAGAGTATTCACTGAAAATTGCAATGGGAATAAGATTTTTTAGTTCAATTTTTATGTTGGTTATGGTACGATTTAAATATGAAATTTTATTGCATGTTACCTTAATCTCCAAAGATAAAGTTTTGCGATTTAATGTTAATATAAAGTTTTCAATTTTGTTGTTTAAAAATCGGTTTGTATTGGTAGTTAGAAGATTTTCAATGTTATTTTTGCTGTCTTGAATATGTCTGGGTGATATGTTTCTTTTTCTGCATCGTAATAAAAATATTCTTCTGTTGGTACATTTTGCAAGCTGCTGGTTTGATGTTGACCATTTCTTCATTAATATTTCTTCATTTCAATACAAAAGATACATTTTCTTTTGTCAATGCTGTAAATGGAATTCAGCTACCAGATAACTATGTTTTAATATCATTAGATGTAGTGTCATTGTTTACTAACATCCCAATAAAGTTAATCATTGAAATCATACAAGAAAAATGGTCTAAAATAGAACAATTCACGTCATTATCTAGGAAAGATTTCCTGTCATTATTAACATTCTTATTTGACAGCACATATTTTTGTTTTTGTGATAAATTCTATAAACAAATATTTGGAACACCAATGGGCAGTCCTATTAGTCCTACTTTAGCAACAATTATCCTAGACCATTTATTAGACCTTGGAATCTCAAAATTACCGTTTTCACTAGCATTTATTTAAAAATTTGTTGATGATATAATATGCAGTGTACCATTCAACCATATTCAGACAGTACAAACGATCTTTAATTCACTCCATCAAAATATTCAATTCACTGTCGAATATGAAAATGAAAATAGTATACCTTTTCTAGATACCAAAGTCATAAGAACTAATGATAACAAAATCATATTAGATTGGTATCAAAAAGATACTGCATCCGGCAGATTTATAAATTATTATTCTAATCATCCTAGAAGTCAAAAATTTAACACAATTGTATCTATGAAAAATCGTGTAACGACAATCTGTGATCGGAGTTTCCTAGATGTCAATTTAAAGAAACTTTTTGAAATGTTTTTGAACAATGGCTACCCAAAACATATATTAAAAAAACTTATTTATAACACTAACTTTTACAATAGAGCTTTAATAAATAATCCACAACCAGTTTCATATAAAAAAATACCTTTCATAAAAAATTTAACAGACCAAATTGTCCCACTTTTCAAAACATTTCCGAACATTAAATTAATTAAATACAATCCACTTCTAAATTCAAGGTTATTCACAAAAATAAAAGGTAAAACTCCAAATTCATTAATGAGTAATATAATTTATAGAATAAATTGCAGTCAATGTCAAAGTTGTTATATTGGTCAAAGTCAACAGTGGCTTAAAAAACGTGTCACTCAACACAAAAGTGACTGTAACATACAAAAAAACTCTTGTGCCTTAGTGGACCACCACTTGAAGACAGGACATAACTTTGACTTTAATAATGTAAAAATCTTAGAACAAGTTGATAATTATAAAAATCGGCTTTTCCTTGAAATGGTACACATTAATAAAACTCCTGAATCTATCAATTATAAGACAGACACCAATCATTTAAGTAATATCTACTGCAACATACTAAACAATATATAATATGATAGATCTTAACCTTTAAACACATACTTATTATAGTAATTCTCTAGTAACTGTACCTATAATTTTATTACATTCCTAAATATCAGTATTGCAGTAACTGACTACATACCATCAATTACATTTTATAGATCAATTTATCGTGTTCCTGATTCTTTCTCAATTTTATTAATTCCATCTTTCCACTTTATAAAATGAATAATACTGTCATAGTAATTGTTTATTTTAACCTACTCGCTGAAAATTGTACAACGGGAATTCACTCTATAACATATTGCGGTTACCATAACTCCTTAATAAAATCAAACAAAAATATGTCATTTATTTAGATATGCCAGAAAAATTTAAATTTTCATTCTTATAGTTGTAAGTATTAAAATATTCATTTTGTTTACATATAATCATTAATTATTCTAATAAATTTACAGTTTTCTCCTGAAGAAGTCACAAAATCGTGACGAAATATTGAGAGACTGAACAAATAGAGTTTTATTTCCTGACCGATTGCTGATACTCTAAATCAATATATATATATATATATATATATATATATATATATATATATATTTACAAGCACAGGTACAGAGATCAACAGGGTGCTCAGTTTTTTAGGCAGGAAGGGGATTTGGTCTACTGTCATGATATTAGCGGTTTAATGAATGAGTTTGTTATTGAGTATAATAAGGATGATTGCAGGCTTTTATAGACTCTTCAAAAACAAGTTTAAATGCCGTACTCTTACATAATAGGAACACTTATGCTTTACTTCTTATTGCTCATTTAGTCCATTTGAAAGAAGCATAGGAAAATCTTGAGAAAATTCTACAACAGATTAGCTATTCATTTCAAGTAAAAGTTGTTTGCATGCTACTTGGTCAAAAATTGGAGTTGAAAAGTTTCTATGTTTTATTTGTTAATGGGACAGTACAGCCAGAGATAAACACAAGTCCTCAAAACAATGGCGTCTAAGAGATGTTTTAACACCTGGCGAGAAGAACATTTTGTACAAAACTTTAGAAGGTCCAAAAAAGATCCTCCTTTCACCTCTACAAACCAAGTTAGGCTTAATAAAACAGTTTGTCAAGGCCTTGCCGAAAGATGGAGAGAGTTTCAACTACTTGACTGGAAAGTTTCCCCATCTATCATAAACCAAATTAAAGAAGGTTTTTCTGTTGGACCAGATATTCGTAAAATAATGTTCAACTTTACCTTTGAGACTAAGATGACTACTTAGAAAAAAGAAACTTGGAATGCATTCAAAAAAGTTGTAACCAAGTTTTTGAAATGTGAAAGACCCAAACTACGAGCTTATAGTAGTTAATTTATTAGATAATTTTAAAGATTAATTTGAGTTGTCTAATGAGCCTTAATATCCACTTTTTGCATAACCATCATGACTTTTATTCTGAAAATCTCAGTGATGTCGGTGAAGAACAAGACGAACGATCCTACTGGGATATTAAGGTGATAAAGAAACGATACCAGGTACGTTGGAGCACCAACATGATGGGTGATTACTATTGGTCACTTCATCGGGAACAACAGAATGCCTTGAGAAATGCATATGAGAAAAAGTTACCTGAGAAGTTTTACAGAAAAAAGAGAAAAAAACTACAATAGCATTATCTAATGGAATGATTGTACAGACCAACACTTTACAAAACAAGCATTAGATAAAAGATATTATTGTCATAATGTATCATTTAAATGTATTTCTTTATTTTTTCTTTTTCAAATTATTATAATGTAGAATTAACCAGTGTCGTATTGTAGGAAAACTGTGGGTGATACGTAAAATTTAATTTCAGATCCTTTTTTTTGGCCAGAAAATACATAGGATTCGCATAAATTTGTAAGAAAAGTTTTATATTTTTTTTTGTTGGCCTCTGATATCGGTATGCAGGCTATATACACAATAAAACTGCATCAACTAAAACAAAGGTTAAAATGTTTTTATTTTTGAAATTTTCAGTCAAATGAAAATGTTTTTAATAAAAATTAATGAATAAAACAAAGAATGATAATTTTTCTTTATTCAACGAAAGAGGCTACAAGAGTAATTTGTATGAAAATAAATAAAGCTATTTAGGCTATTAATAGTGAGAGGTAGGAATTTTTGTGTTGTATGTTTCCCGTTATAAATCAGTTAGTCACACACTATCCACCAAAAACTTTTGAATTTTATACTTTATTTATGTCAAGTTCAAGTACAATTAGCAATTTTAATATCTATAAACGTAACTTAAAAATAAGCACTGAAATTAAAGTAACGTAATAGTGTAAAAAATTTACACAAAACTTCATAAAATTATACTCGGAAATTGTGGTATTTAGTTATTAATAATACGGTCATTTATCGAGATAAAAATCCTATTCCATCCTATCTTTTAGGTTAGACCAAACACTACACTTTCACAAAATTTCTATAGAATCGGTTATTACAAAATTTTCGTTGGATCATATCCGATATATTAATGCTATCAAAGTAGCTAATAGAGAATAGATGCAAAATCTTTCGTATAATTATGAAATAATTTTTAATTTCGAATATCTACTACCTTTTTTACTTTGCTGATCCGTTCTGTTAGATTTTACTTGGCTCTTAAATAATCACTTTTTATTAATAAAATGTATAACTTGGTGTTTGACATTATATACAAAAACTGAAAGAAACTTGTACTTTTTCTAGATCAAGTATCTGTCCATTAAAAAGTAATTACAAAGTATAAATGCAAAATAGATCACAACTGATTTCCATAAGATGATGAAACTCGACGCGGCTGAAGGATGTGAAAAAACTAGTACTGCGAACGATCATATAACTTGCTGAAGTGCTGACAAGAATGGGACAAAACGTCCGTTTAATTTTTGTTTTATTAGATTTAGAGATATAGCTGATGTCGCCAATAAAATGTGGCAGTAAATGTAAGTTCTTGTTGACACGTGCTTTAGACGAAGAATAAAAAGGTTGTAAGCCAAGGCAGCAAAAGCGTAGTAGGTTTCATAAGAGGATATTGAATATCATGTTTAGTAAGATATTTTTTTCTTAAATTTATACTTGATAGAAAAGATACCAAATGTAGATATCAAAGAAACAATACAAATACCCACAGTATCTTAAAATGAAGAATTTTAATCATGTTTTTATATCCCCTGTTCATGGTGATAAAATTACAAATAAATGTGAAAATACCAACGGAAATAATATACAGTTATAAGTGCCTTAAGAACCGGCAAAATAACGCAAAAGATAGAAAACATAATACGTTGTGAAATAAAAAGAGATGAAAGTAGTAGAGGTGGGAAATTATGGATAGAAACCTCTAATTTACATTATATTAAGATTATCACATAATTTTAATAGGATATTGTCATATTACAAGTATGACGTCGAACATTTACATTTTTTAAATTTCGCATAAAGTAAATTGAAGGCAATAAAGCAAATGTAAGTAAACAGAATTAGTAATAATTTGATAATTAATTCTGTGTTGACGAATACAGAATAACAAGCTATGATAATTCTGTATTAAGAAGAGTGTATGCGAAGTCTCAAATCATAGTTTATTATTGATCAATATTTTAATTTTGGATAAAAAAATACTCCTACTTAGACTGTTTTACTTACATTCCGTGATACGTATTACTATGACTGAAATCAACCAGCTCATAAGCTAACGTCTAAAGGTGGGAAATTTTCGATAATTCTAATGTAATGTAAAGTAATTTATAGGTTAATGTCGATAATTTCTCACCTATACTACTTTCATCTCTATTTATTTCACAACGTATTATGTTTTCTATCTTTTGCGTTATTTTGCCGGTTCTTAAGGCACTCATCCCTGTATATCACCGTCATCCTCGACATTATTTTGTTAGTGTTTCGATATTTTTTACTTTTAAAATCGAATGAAAAATAAAGTTTTTTTTCACTATTGGTTTAAAATTTAACATAAATAACAATTATTATCATCGTTTCGTTACACTCCCATGGCGTTTTTATCTGATTGAAATTCAAATTTTGTTCCAATTGTCAATTTATTTTGCATTTTGATTTTGACTTTTAAATCACGAGAATATGACTGACTTATATTTTGTTGACTACATCTGAAAAAGATATGAATTAAAATTTTTTTTTCCGAAATCTTTTAAGAATATTTAATTTTTAGCGCACCGGCTAACCGTAGGATAAAGCGATTCCTTAATAATAGTCCGTTGCTAAGCAACTTTTAGAAAATAGTACTACTCCAGTCGTCAGAGACGAAAATGCTACTGAACATCTAAAAATGATACGAACAAGCTGAATTTTGCCGAAAATGTCAATTTTAGGACGCTAACAAAGATGCAACAAAACCTATTTGTCAAGAATCTGTATGCCATAGAAATAAATGTTTCAAATAAAAAATGTAAATAAGAAAATTTTAAACAAAAAAGTTTGTTTTTTGTGTAGAATAAACTGTTCTCTCAGAAACAACGATTGAAGCGATCGGCGATTTTGAATGTCAGTTACGCGCACATAATCAACGCTCAGTAAAATTTGTATCAGCTCGACGGAAAAAATTCAATATCTTTTGATATGAGTGTCCTATTGACAAAAATCAAGATGCGTTTTAAAGGTAAAGAGTGCGGCTTTTGTATACAATTTTTGTATTTTGCTGTAAACGAACTCAGTTTTTATAAAGGTTTTAAATAAGTAAACGTGGCGCGATAATTGCCATTTTTTATTATTCTCATGAGACAAATACAATATATCCCTTCCATTGACCAACCACTATAGAGTTTCCATAACTAGAACCTTATGTTCAAAACTTATAGCATAAAATTTTAATTTTAATTTTGGCAACAAATGTGAGGTATTTGAAATGTGCTTAAGAAACGCTGAATTTAAACTTTCACATTACAAATGATCTAAAACATTTAAAACTGCTATTATTTAAAAACATTGGTACTTAACTTGTGCTATAAATTACACTCAAAACTTTCTTCTTGGAGGTATTTTCGGTGATGTGCAATAATCTGTAATGTAAAAGTTTAAATTCTGCGTTTTTATTCATATTTCAAATGCCTCATATTTGTTGCCAAAAATCAAAATCAAATTTTTATGTTATAGGATTTAAATACTGGTCTCCAACAATGGAAATTTCATTACGACCAATCAATAAAAGTAATAAATTTTAATGATCTCACGAGAATCGTAAAAAATGGCAAAAATCGCGCAAATTTATTTATTGAAAGGCTTAATAGAAACTGACGGCTTCATGTACGGCAAAATACAAAAGTTACATACGAAAGCTGCACTCTTCACCTTTGGAATTCCTTTAGATTTTTGTCGATAGGATTTTCTGATCAACAGATATCGATTTTTTACCGTCGAGTTGATACAAATTTTATTTAACATTGATTTCGCGCGCGGAACAGATATTCAAAATCTTCGGTCGCTTCAAGCGTTGTTTCTGAGGGAACAGTTCATTCTACGCAAAAGATGCCAGTTAAGATTTGTATTCAAAATTACCTCAGCTAATGATAATATTTTTTGCAACTTTTTTGCGATCCCAAAATTCATATTCTCGTCAAAGTTTAGCTTGTCCGTATGATTTTTAGGGGTCCAATCTCTGACAACTGGACTAAATGCGATTTCCAAAAAAATAGTATGTATTACCAATAGGCTAGGAAGCAAGTTGGATTTCTATCAGCCAAGAGAGCAAGCAGGTTTTAGAGCAGGATATGGCACGAATGATCATTTACAAGTAATTAAGAACTTAATAGAAAAGAGTGTTGAATATAACAAGCCATTAGTCATGATATTTGTTGACTACGAAAAAGCTTTCGACACAATAAGTCATCAAAAGATGTTAAAAGCCTTAACAGAGTGCCGTATAGATCATCGCTATATAAACATAATAAAATACATCTATCAAAATGGGACAGCAAGTGTGAAACTGGCAGATAAAAAGAAGAACGTATTTAAAATAAAACGGGGAGATCGACAGGGAGACACAATTTCGCCAAAATTGTTTACAACATTATTAGAGCATATGTTTAAGAACGCAAATCTGAGTGAAAAGGGAATTAATGTCAATGGAGAAATGCTTAGTCATTTGAGGTTTGCTGACGATATTGTCCTTTTTGCTGACAGAATCGATGATGCAGTATCGTAACTGGAGAAACTATACCTAGCCTCCCTACAAGTAGGATTAAAAATCAACCACACAAAAACGCAAATCATGACAAATCTTGTGTTAAGCGAAAAGATTTCAGTAAATGGCATGCATATTGAAGAAACCACCTCATGTAAGTACTTAGGACACGAGATACGCATAGGAAGAGATAATCAAACGTGCGAACTAAGCCGCCGCATAGGACTCACTTGGGTGGCATTCGGCAAGCTAAGCTATGTTCTTTAATCAGAACTGCCTATGTGTCTTAAAAGAAAAGTCTTTAATTAGTGCGTGTTGCCAGTACTTACATATGGAGCAGAGACATTAACACTAACCAAGAAAGTAGGAAATAAAATTTGTGTTACCCAAAGAGCCATGGAACGATCGATGTTAGGCACATTTCGTAGGGATCGGATCACGAACAAGGAAATAAGACGGAGAACAGGAGTGACAGATGCCATAGAAAGAATTATGACCCTTAAGTGGAACTGGGCGGGGCACATAGCTAGAATGTCGGATAACAGATAGACACAGCGAATAATACAGTGGAGACCGAGACAAAAAGCACATCGAAGTAGAGGTCGTCCACCGACAAGATGGTCTGATGACATAAAACGGATCGACAAAAATTGGATGCAAACAGCACAAAACAGAAATACATGGAAAAGACTGAAGGAGACCTATATCCAGCAGTGGATAGATCCGGGTTAAATGATGATGATGATGATGATGAGTATGTATACCCCTTAGTAAAAGCTCATTCTCGAACATCCAATTTTTATTGGGCATCGGCTGTCGCCTCGGCTCTTAATCTGCATCGTCGTTCAGAAATGTATTGCTTTTACCAGTAGATACACAGGATACTATTATTTAATTTTATATCAATTTATTATCGAAAGATTTAGATTTTAGTTAATTTACTAGGTAACCAAATTGTATGCTGAAATTAATGTACGTAAGTTGACTTTAATGTTCTTTTTAAATATAAAAATTATAATTCTTACCATACCAGGTGCTTTTTCAAGTAAATCGATATTTTTTATTGAGTCTGAACCTCGTTTTTAAATTTAATTTATGTGCTATTCGGTAGCATGCTATACAAAGAATAGACTATGTTGTAATGAATGTGTAAAAATATACAGAGTGGTTCGTAAGCTCTGTATACTGGTTATAAGTATTCACTAAAACATTCATGAAATTAACTTAAGAGCATCTCGGTGTCCTCTATCTACTACTAATATATGTGTATTTTGGTACAAACTACCCAGTTTATAGGCATTTTAAGTTTTTGTTATAGATGCGTGTTTTAGCGGTATTTGTTGATTTGGATCAGATCGAATATCATGCGAATCCATCTTTATAAATTTCGTATCTTAAATACGTAATAAATGGATCTAAATAATTTTTATTGAATCGGTAGTCAAAAAAATTCTTTGACTTCTTGTTGAATACCTGTGTGGGCTACTAACCACTAAAGGATTATCATCAAACAATAAATGCCCAATTTAATAACATAAAAACACTACCACAAATTATTAGTCCACCCATTATTACCAATAATTACGTCTTCCCATTAATTTGTATTCCCGTAACATCCATTAGAGTGTAATTACCGAATTCGTCACACCACGCCACCAAGAAGAACGTGTCTTCAATACATCTACTAGATTTTGATTATAGTCGTCGACATTTATTTAATCAGTAAATCAAAAAAATGTGAAGTTGGAGTAGGCCTCAGGCGCACGTTTACAACCGAAAATTAAAAAGTTAAATATGAGACGAGATTCGTGACTGTTTATACAACCATTTTCATTCGATGCTGGTACTAATAGCCATTTCCGTTAGACGAAAGGGTCGGCACGATGGCACGGTGAAGGATTCTAAATTGGTTAGCTTAACACAATGTTTTATTATGCATTATTAGTAAAAATTATACGAAATAATTTAAAGTTTAAAATTGTTTCTATTCAGACCATACGACGATGTGAACTGTAATGCACTTCAATACAATTTAAACTAAATATTCACTTCATCTCGTATTCTTCGACCATCTTAGACAAATATTTTCATGTATACTACCTAAACAACTGTTATAACAAAAACAAATAGTGTTGCACAATAGTGCCCAATACACCAATTCACAAATAAGCGACTGCTTTTCATGAAAAAATCTTAAATAAATATTTGGTTAAAACATTTTCCAGATCGTTTTGACATATTCTGTTTAAATTTATCTAAACGTAAGACGTATGGGATTAGAATAAATTAGATATTATTTAAAGTATACAATTATTCCTGTTAAAGAGTCACTACGATGTTTTTTTAACAGCATTATAATAAAACCATGCAAACCGTTAAAATGCGTACAATGTATCTTCGATATCATCGCATAAAAGTACTTAGTTATTCCAACAAAAGAAATCGTTAGTGCATCAATAACGCTATCTTATTATATAAACGTTTTTATACCACTTTGTGTGGTTTTGTGAATAAAAGAATGGTAACTGTGCACGTAGATGTATATCTGTAACAATGAAGTCGCGAGATCTGGGTCAAGAATCTGTTAATTTCGCATACGTTCACACTGTTTAGCACCTTTACATTGTTTAATGAGATTAACTGTCTAACTGTAAAAATTATGGTTTATAATGACTGCTTGGCTGTGGAATTGATTGTAAAATAAACAAGTCTTGTAATAAGGCTGTCATAAAATTATAAAAATAGAGTACTACATCATAAACCCGAAAAGGTTTTTGTTCGTTAAATTTTTTTTAAATACTTTGTATTTACATTTTTTTTAAGTCTACACGTTATTAAGTAATTGAAAAAAATATTAAAAACTTACCTACCATTAAATGGTATCTATGGTAGAACCACTGAGGAAAAGCCATACTTCATTGAATAATTAATACTTAAGTAAAATAAAATACATCTATTCTATCTGACGTGGTTCTGCATAAAAACTAATAAACCAATAAGTTTAATAAACGATTAATTTTATCTTGTCTTCATCGCATAATGGATAAGTCAGTCTAGCTTTTACTAACTGTTTTGATTTGTTTCTTGTGCTGCCTCTAGATGTGTCTTATTTTTTTTACCATGTCTCCTTTGACTATTCTCTTTTTTTGTATTTTTGTAATGTAGCAAAGTACCTGGGCACTTTTTGTACAGACAAATAAAACTCGGTTTATTTTTTATTATCTGGTCTATTATAACTAAGAAATTGTTTTAAAATTAAGTAGGTGTACATTTAGTTTGCTTAATTTCATCAACTTTTGAAAATAAGCCTCCCTCTTCCCTTCTACAGCTCTCTACCAGATACTGTTGATACATATCTTATACCTGCAATACCTGCATATCTTAAGATCAGTTAATATTTTCTAATTTTTTCTTTGTCTCTTTTGATTTCTTTTTATCGTCAATATATAATCTGCTTTAATCTGCAAAGCTTTAATTCTGCTGTGGAATTTCTTTTATTATTGTCAATTATTGTTTTCACTTCTAGCTATCGTTTTACTAAATTTATTTTTCAGATAGCTGATTATGATTTAACAGTATTATTTAAAACTTTAAGTCTACATTTAAGTTACATCTGTCGATGTCTATATCATCTTTGACAATTGTTGCTGTTTTTTAATGAAATAATATTTGGACCATTTATTTTATAGTTATTTTTTTACTCTCCGAGGTTCATACGTTACTTAGAAACGTTGAGAGACTACTTTTGATGTGTATTTGCTAAAGATGATAATAATAAACCACTAATACCAGAGGTGCCGGTAAATGAAGAAATGAATATTAAGAAAGCAATAAGAAAATTAAAAAAAAAAACAGAAAATTGCAAGAAGAGGACAGAATACCAAACGAACTCCTAAAGTACAAAGGACCAGATCTGACCAAACAACTAGTAAAAGTAATCCAAAAAATAATAGAACAAAACAGAATTTCTTAAGAATGGAGATCTTATAACCTCTAATTCATTTATTCAACACAACACTAAAATTAACAAATAAAGTGGTAACAAACAAACTGAATAACATTATAACACTAGCAAAAGAACATCAAGGTTTTAGGTCTAAGATCATGCAACGACGCTATATTTATAATTTAGAGAAATCATTAAAATACAACAAACAGGCATATCTATGTTTCGTGGACCTTAATAACGCATTTGACTAGGTCAAATTACTTATTGTACGCAAGAGAGATATCTCTATGAATAGTCAAAACAATCAAAAATATCTACCAAAAGAACACAATAAAATTAAAAGTAGAAGAACTAACTAACCCTATTAAATATGGCTATTGTTCAAATTGATTAGGGATGAAATAACAAAAAAATTAAGAACTAAAAAAAATACCAAGTAGAAGAAAAACAACTTAAAATAATCTGCTATGCAGACGAAGCAATTTAATATAACCGCCAGTACATTTCCTCAAAAAAAGGAAAAACTCATGGTATAACAGAAAATTTTTAAGATGTAAATTGTAGCTGGAAGGTCAGATAATAGAACAAGTGATAGAGTTTAAATGTCTAGGTATCACATTATCTAGCTACGGAAAGCTCGAAACATAAGTGGAATATCAGGTAAACAGAGCAAACAAACCCGCAGGCAGCCGCCGGCTGCCTGAATGAAACAATATGTAGAAATCAAAATATCGGCAAAGAAATGGAAGGCAGAAATAACAAAACAGTCATTAGAACAATAATAACATACGCAGCAGAAACGCGACCTTACACAGAGAGGACAAAAAGAATGTTAGAAACGGCAGAGTTGAAAAAAGTTGATGTTAAAACACTATGTGACAGAGCTAGAAGTACATACATACGACGTAGATGCAAGGTGGAGAACCTCAAGGACCCTATAAGAAATATAAGAGTACAATGGAATGATCATATAAGCCGAATGACAACAAACAGTGTAGTAAAGACGGCAAAATGCGGTTCTTCAATAGAAAGACGATCAGTAGGAATATCACAAAAACGATGAAACGACAACTTACTGGAGGCAAGTTGAAAAACAGACAGTCATGTCGACATAAAAGAAGAAGAAGAAGACTTAGAAACGTTCATTACTGTAGTATTCAGCATTATTTATGTTCTTGCTATCTATATTATTTATCATTATCGTACCACGACAACTCTTTAAGGGGCTTGGCCTGTTCTAAGATCTTCGCTTTCAGTTGGTGATTGAAAATCTTTCAGGTCTTGTTTAATATGCTCCATATATTTAAGCCTGGATCTTTGGTCTTCGTCCCATTGGTGCCTGTCTTATAATTTTCTTGGGGCTAGATCTTTCTGCATCCGTTCTACGTAACCCATTCAACACAGTGTTCCAATGTTTATAACCTTGGTGATATCTGATTCTTTATATGCATTTTACATTTTAAAGTTATATCGTCTAGACGTAACATCTAAAAATTCTTATACGTATATTGATACTTAAAGATAAGTTTTTTCAGAGAATAAGATCTTCCTAAGACCGTTAAAAGTGTTTCTGGCTTTTGCAATATGATTTTTTATTTCGTAACTATGTTTACGGATGTCCCTAATATTGTAGCCCAGGTAGAATAGTTTCTCTACTGGACGTTTATTTTGGTGTTCTTACTAATGTTCATTATTTTTTGTCTCTTACAATTTAGTTTTTGCCGTATTTGTAACATGTTTCTACAACATTATCAATCATTCTTTGCAGCTCCTGCGAACTTTCTGCCAGTAATACGGTATTATCGACATATCTAATATTGTTTCTAAGTTAACTATTTACTCTAATACCGTCGTCAGATTTGTCCAAGGCTACTATAAAGGTGTTCTCAGAATATATGTTAAACAGTACTGCTGAAAGTATGCAACCCTGCCGAACTCCTTTTCCGACTGTTAAGGTCTTAGACAGTTTATAGTTCGGACAGTTTTGAATCGCTAATTCTTTAAAGTATAGTCAAAAATCAAAAGACAAAAATCCTTTTCTTTTCTTTATTAGTTTCCATTACCCGGTATACAATTTTACCGTACTACAATATTTCACTTTTTATCAAACATTCCCGGAACCATTTCTCAGGCTGTAACTTTATATGGGCGTAGTTAGCTCCAGAAAGGAATGTTAATTTCTAGTCACAATGTACCTAGAGCGGCAAAAATAAGAGACATTACCTGTACTAGCTACTTTTCAGGAATTCGTAGTAAGAATTATCAGCATTCTAGTTTTCGTTTCCTGAATTTCTCGTTCGACAGCTACAGGCGCGTTGTTCATAAAGGAATTTATAGAAAATATGTAATTTACGAGGATAGTATATAGATGGGATTACAAATGTAAGCATTTGAACGGTAATAATAAAGGCATTTATTATGAATTTTAACAACTAGATCAAGATACGGCTTATTTACGATATTTCACATGTTTATGGATTTCTCCAACGAAATCGGATTTGAAGAAAGAGATAGTCGAATAATTATTATTCTATATAAAGATCACGTTGAAATCAGAACAAAAATAAAAAAGATCATTTCACTTTGTGTGCACTATGTCTATTTTATTCTCATTTAGAACATTGATACATTAATTCCGACTGTGTAACGAAGTGTAGACTTTCGAAATGTGAATATACCAGACACAGTTACATAATCAGTATGTCAAATTGGACTTTAAAAGACATAGCCTATTGCGACTAATAAAACCAAGGCGACATTTAAGAAAACCGTAAAGTTGAGAAAAGGAAATATCCTGGTCAAGGAATTTACGTCAATGGTAACAGGCACTTGATCCCTGTTCTGCGAAGCAGTAGAGAAAATTAAATTCATGTAATTACTAATTATAAATGCTCTAAGTATGTATGATACTTAAAAATAAAGAATTAGATTAAAACACAGAACCTTATTATGCATTTAAAATAGATATTAACCGAAAAAAGCAAGCTATTGGAAAGAAATTAAAATAAAACAAAATGGAATATAAATAGGAACATTATATAAAGAGTAAAGTGTGTAAATATCTTTAAATATATTTGACATCTTCACTCCTCTTGGTTGGACTTGGTTGGGAAAAACATTGTTTTTCCTTAACTTTGATGGTGATTTGAATTCTACTGCTTTTCAGAAACGAATAGCCAAGTTTGATAAAGCATACATGATTTTCAAAGCCGGTTTGAATTTAAATATAAAAACCCGTTAAATTAGCACTACTTCTTACATTCCGCAGAAGTTTTTCCAATGTATAGAGCATATAATGGGCTGTAAACAAAAATATTTCTAACCATAAAATTTTAATTTTGATTCAATGTGTGTTTTATGTACTTTAAAAAACTTAAGGAATTATTTATACAAAATAGTCCTGTTGTTTATGTTTTAGAAAAGCAACTGAATTTTGCAGGAAAAATTAGTTCTTACAGCACATAGCAGTTTTTTGGGGGATTTAAGGAAACTGATTTGAGAAGGTCAGCAATTAGTAGCTTAAATATAAGTAATTTACCTGTGTAAATAACCTATAAAACAAAATTGAGATACTGAATAGTATATTTTTCGAAGAGTATTATTCTTTATACAATAATTCAACTTATTTTACCTACAAAACCTTTTGCTGCAAAAAGTTACCATAACCGAAAAATCTATTAAATTTTTGTTAGATGTCTATTTAGTTATGTTACTGTCACAACGCACCTTTACAAACCACAGATGACCATAACATGTTATGGTCATCCATGTTTAAGCTAAACAAATCAAAACTTTGTGATAGTAACGGAAATGTTAGTAACGAATAACGCAATATTTATAATAATTCTAGCAGCTTATCTGTCTTCTTTAAAAAAAATTGATTTATTGAAAACATACTGTTGATGTTCCTTACGATTTCTGATATTCCTTAAAATTATTACTGCACATTCTCACAATCTTTTTTTTTTAATCCTGCTGATTAGCTTACCGACCAAAAGTGCGATAACTCTATAGTTCAAACAAAGTATGGTGTCACATATGTTATGGATTCAGCGCCGTTTCTTAAGCTGCCGTTACACGCGCTATGAGCAAATCCCTCACCATATTTATTTGTAGTCAATGACATTGTCGTGGTTGACACGATAACTTCAGAATACTTCAGACTGTCAGTATGCAGTAATAGTTTATCAAAGCGTCAGCCCTCTTCATATGGTTTTCTCACTTCGCATTTAATCACGTTTTTGTAATTTTAAAGAAACTTTTATGTTTTTGGTTTTTATTTGGCTAAGTTTAAAGCATATCATTAAAACATTATTATTGTTAGGTTGGAAATCCGTTACCATTTTTAGTTTGTATCTTTTAGTAAAATGGATCCTCGTTAAGAATCAAGAAACTATTTGGAAATTCAAGATAAAGCAGAGCCTCTAGAAATAAAACTAAAATCTAATAAATGTGCCTTTATCCTAAGAGAAAGAACCAAAAAACTCAAACACAAATTTTTTTTATGTAATTCCTGTTCGGAAATAGAGGAGGAAGAATCTGTTTAGATGTTTTAATTATCTTTAAATACGTACATGGCCTTTAAAACTTTTCATTTGTGTATTCATGACATTATTTGTCTATTTTCTAATTAAATTTGACTCCCTTTTTATTCGTTATTTCTAAACTTTTAATTTACAATATTTTATCACTTTGTTCTGCTAAATAAACAAAAATATTTTGGTTTATAGGACTTTCTATTATATTATGTAAGCTTAAACCATTGCAATCTTATACATGCTGACGTTCATTCTTCCTCAAAATAAGTGGAATTAATGTAGGTGAGGGTGACGCTCATACGCGTGCAACTACGTTAGACGCGTTTAACGGGGGTTAAACTCAATTATTTTAATACATTGTTTGATTATTTATTTAGCTTTTACTTTCAATTATGCAGATATGACATAAGTATCCAAATTCCTGTTGTTTCTCAACACATTATTTTTTTATGTTCTGTTTTCTAGAATTAATTTTTCTGTCAGTTTCTTCATGATTTATTTCATAGAGCTGGTCACTGAAAAAATGCCTGTTTTATTATAAGATTTTTTAATTTCCTGCGCCTTCATTTCTATTTATTTTTTTTTATTTTTAAAAACAGAAAAAATTTAACATGTAATTTAGCATAAATCTAGTCTTTTTATGTTTCTCGAATCCAGCCTTATCTTAGAGTACATATTTTTTTATACTTCGCGTCCATTTCTGAGCCATTCGTCCATTTTATTCTGAAATTGTTTCTGTCTAATTCCTTATTTGTTATTTCTGAGCTAAATTTATTAGTGTGCTTAATGAATACTATTTGAATTTAACAATTGAATGTTTACACACAAAAAATATATGACATTGATTTATCAAACAAAATAATACTATATTTGTTTTTAAGGAATTATATTAAAAATATGCGAAAATAACGTTAGAATGAGGAATATGTTGTTAAACAATTCTTATTCTGTAACCAGCGATGATATAGATAGTCATATTTTTTTAGTACCCGCAAACTCTAAATACAGTATTTTAGATGCAAATCACGGTAATGACGGGTTAGTATCTGCACTTCTGTATCTAAATTACTTTTTGCGCTCCAGCGATCTTAGACGCGGTATCCGTAAGGGCGTGTATATAATAGACTTTTATTAATATGAAATTCGAACCATGCATAGTTGATTTATTTGTTTGATGCTAGATTTTGCTTTTAGTCAAATGAATTACACTGTCAGTATTAAAATTAACGTTTATTTAAATAACACTCCACTACTCAAAATTTTAAATTCAAATAAGCAGAGCCGTAGACAAACCAAAGACTTACTTACAAAAACAGTCAAGTTCCAAATAAAGCAGCTTAATCTGAAAGTGAAACAAAAAAGTCGCAACTTTTTATGGAACAATATATACGGCATCGAAATATGGTGCTGCATGAAGCCATTTAATAATAAACTTCGACAATCATTTAAATCCAAATATTCAAAAAAATAGACGCTATATCTATAATTTAGAGAAATCATTAAAATACAACAAACAGGCATATCTATGTTTCGTGGACCTTAATAACGCATTTGACTAGGTCAAATTACTTATTGTACGCAAGAGAGATATCTCTATGAATAGTCAAAACAATCAAAAATATCTACCAAAAGAACACAATAAAATTAAAAGTAGAAGAACTAACTAACCCTATTAAATATGGCTATTGTTCAAATTGATTAGGGATGAAATAACAAAAAAATTAAGAACTAAAAAAAATACCAAGTAGAAGAAAAACAACTTAAAATAATCTGCTATGCAGACGAAGCAATTTAATATAACCGCCAGTACATTTCCTCAAAAAAAGGAAAAACTCATGGTATAACAGAAAATTTTTAAGATGTAAATTGTAGCTGGAAGGTCAGATAATAGAACAAGTGATAGAGTTTAAATGTCTAGGTATCACATTATCTAGCTACGGAAAGCTCGAAACATAAGTGGAATATCAGGTAAACAGAGCAAACAAACCCGCAGGCAGCCGCCGGCTGCCTGAATGAAACAATATGTAGAAATCAAAATATCGGCAAAGAAATGGAAGGCAGAAATAACAAAACAGTCATTAGAACAATAATAACATACGCAGCAGAAACGCGACCTTACACAGAGAGGACAAAAAGAATGTTAGAAACGGCAGAGTTGAAAAAAGTTGATGTTAAAACACTATGTGACAGAGCTAGAAGTACATACATACGACGTAGATGCAAGGTGGAGAACCTCAAGGACCCTATAAGAAATATAAGAGTACAATGGAATGATCATATAAGCCGAATGACAACAAACAGTGTAGTAAAGACGGCAAAATGCGGTTCTTCAATAGAAAGACGATCAGTAGGAATATCACAAAAACGATGAAACGACAACTTACTGGAGGCAAGTTGAAAAACAGACAGTCATGTCGACATAAAAGAAGAAGAAGAAGACTTAGAAACGTTCATTACTGTAGTATTCAGCATTATTTATGTTCTTGCTATCTATATTATTTATCATTATCGTACCACGACAACTCTTTAAGGGGCTTGGCCTGTTCTAAGATCTTCGCTTTCAGTTGGTGATTGAAAATCTTTCAGGTCTTGTTTAATATGCTCCATATATTTAAGCCTGGATCTTTGGTCTTCGTCCCATTGGTGCCTGTCTTATAATTTTCTTGGGGCTAGATCTTTCTGCATCCGTTCTACGTAACCCATTCAACACAGTGTTCCAATGTTTATAACCTTGGTGATATCTGATTCTTTATATGCATTTTACATTTTAAAGTTATATCGTCTAGACGTAACATCTAAAAATTCTTATACGTATATTGATACTTAAAGATAAGTTTTTTCAGAGAATAAGATCTTCCTAAGACCGTTAAAAGTGTTTCTGGCTTTTGCAATATGATTTTTTATTTCGTAACTATGTTTACGGATGTCCCTAATATTGTAGCCCAGGTAGAATAGTTTCTCTACTGGACGTTTATTTTGGTGTTCTTACTAATGTTCATTATTTTTTGTCTCTTACAATTTAGTTTTTGCCGTATTTGTAACATGTTTCTACAACATTATCAATCATTCTTTGCAGCTCCTGCGAACTTTCTGCCAGTAATACGGTATTATCGACATATCTAATATTGTTTCTAAGTTAACTATTTACTCTAATACCGTCGTCAGATTTGTCCAAGGCTACTATAAAGGTGTTCTCAGAATATATGTTAAACAGTACTGCTGAAAGTATGCAACCCTGCCGAACTCCTTTTCCGACTGTTAAGGTCTTAGACAGTTTATAGTTCGGACAGTTTTGAATCGCTAATTCTTTAAAGTATAGTCAAAAATCAAAAGACAAAAATCCTTTTCTTTTCTTTATTAGTTTCCATTACCCGGTATACAATTTTACCGTACTACAATATTTCACTTTTTATCAAACATTCCCGGAACCATTTCTCAGGCTGTAACTTTATATGGGCGTAGTTAGCTCCAGAAAGGAATGTTAATTTCTAGTCACAATGTACCTAGAGCGGCAAAAATAAGAGACATTACCTGTACTAGCTACTTTTCAGGAATTCGTAGTAAGAATTATCAGCATTCTAGTTTTCGTTTCCTGAATTTCTCGTTCGACAGCTACAGGCGCGTTGTTCATAAAGGAATTTATAGAAAATATGTAATTTACGAGGATAGTATATAGATGGGATTACAAATGTAAGCATTTGAACGGTAATAATAAAGGCATTTATTATGAATTTTAACAACTAGATCAAGATACGGCTTATTTACGATATTTCACATGTTTATGGATTTCTCCAACGAAATCGGATTTGAAGAAAGAGATAGTCGAATAATTATTATTCTATATAAAGATCACGTTGAAATCAGAACAAAAATAAAAAAGATCATTTCACTTTGTGTGCACTATGTCTATTTTATTCTCATTTAGAACATTGATACATTAATTCCGACTGTGTAACGAAGTGTAGACTTTCGAAATGTGAATATACCAGACACAGTTACATAATCAGTATGTCAAATTGGACTTTAAAAGACATAGCCTATTGCGACTAATAAAACCAAGGCGACATTTAAGAAAACCGTAAAGTTGAGAAAAGGAAATATCCTGGTCAAGGAATTTACGTCAATGGTAACAGGCACTTGATCCCTGTTCTGCGAAGCAGTAGAGAAAATTAAATTCATGTAATTACTAATTATAAATGCTCTAAGTATGTATGATACTTAAAAATAAAGAATTAGATTAAAACACAGAACCTTATTATGCATTTAAAATAGATATTAACCGAAAAAAGCAAGCTATTGGAAAGAAATTAAAATAAAACAAAATGGAATATAAATAGGAACATTATATAAAGAGTAAAGTGTGTAAATATCTTTAAATATATTTGACATCTTCACTCCTCTTGGTTGGACTTGGTTGGGAAAAACATTGTTTTTCCTTAACTTTGATGGTGATTTGAATTCTACTGCTTTTCAGAAACGAATAGCCAAGTTTGATAAAGCATACATGATTTTCAAAGCCGGTTTGAATTTAAATATAAAAACCCGTTAAATTAGCACTACTTCTTACATTCCGCAGAAGTTTTTCCAATGTATAGAGCATATAATGGGCTGTAAACAAAAATATTTCTAACCATAAAATTTTAATTTTGATTCAATGTGTGTTTTATGTACTTTAAAAAACTTAAGGAATTATTTATACAAAATAGTCCTGTTGTTTATGTTTTAGAAAAGCAACTGAATTTTGCAGGAAAAATTAGTTCTTACAGCACATAGCAGTTTTTTGGGGGATTTAAGGAAACTGATTTGAGAAGGTCAGCAATTAGTAGCTTAAATATAAGTAATTTACCTGTGTAAATAACCTATAAAACAAAATTGAGATACTGAATAGTATATTTTTCGAAGAGTATTATTCTTTATACAATAATTCAACTTATTTTACCTACAAAACCTTTTGCTGCAAAAAGTTACCATAACCGAAAAATCTATTAAATTTTTGTTAGATGTCTATTTAGTTATGTTACTGTCACAACGCACCTTTACAAACCACAGATGACCATAACATGTTATGGTCATCCATGTTTAAGCTAAACAAATCAAAACTTTGTGATAGTAACGGAAATGTTAGTAACGAATAACGCAATATTTATAATAATTCTAGCAGCTTATCTGTCTTCTTTAAAAAAAATTGATTTATTGAAAACATACTGTTGATGTTCCTTACGATTTCTGATATTCCTTAAAATTATTACTGCACATTCTCACAATCTTTTTTTTTTAATCCTGCTGATTAGCTTACCGACCAAAAGTGCGATAACTCTATAGTTCAAACAAAGTATGGTGTCACATATGTTATGGATTCAGCGCCGTTTCTTAAGCTGCCGTTACACGCGCTATGAGCAAATCCCTCACCATATTTATTTGTAGTCAATGACATTGTCGTGGTTGACACGATAACTTCAGAATACTTCAGACTGTCAGTATGCAGTAATAGTTTATCAAAGCGTCAGCCCTCTTCATATGGTTTTCTCACTTCGCATTTAATCACGTTTTTGTAATTTTAAAGAAACTTTTATGTTTTTGGTTTTTATTTGGCTAAGTTTAAAGCATATCATTAAAACATTATTATTGTTAGGTTGGAAATCCGTTACCATTTTTAGTTTGTATCTTTTAGTAAAATGGATCCTCGTTAAGAATCAAGAAACTATTTGGAAATTCAAGATAAAGCAGAGCCTCTAGAAATAAAACTAAAATCTAATAAATGTGCCTTTATCCTAAGAGAAAGAACCAAAAAACTTAAACACAAATTTTTTTTATGTAATTCCTGTTCGGAAATAGAGGAGGAAGAATCTGTTTAGATGTTTTAATTATCTTTAAATACGTACATGGCCTTTAAAACTTTTCATTTGTGTATTCATGACATTATTTGTCTATTTTCTAATTAAATTTGACTCCCTTTTTATTCGTTATTTCTAAACTTTTAATTTACAATATTTTATCACTTTGTTCTGCTAAATAAACAAAAATATTTTGGTTTATAGGACTTTCTATTATATTATGTAAGCTTAAACCATTGCAATCTTATACATGCTGACGTTCATTCTTCCTCAAAATAAGTGGAATTAATGTAGGTGAGGGTGACGCTCATACGCGTGCAACTACGTTAGACGCGTTTAACGGGGGTTAAACTCAATTATTTTAATACATTGTTTGATTATTTATTTAGCTTTTACTTTCAATTATGCAGATATGACATAAGTATCCAAATTCCTGTTGTTTCTCAACACATTATTTTTTTATGTTCTGTTTTCTAGAATTAATTTTTCTGTCAGTTTCTTCATGATTTATTTCATAGAGCTGGTCACTGAAAAAATGCCTGTTTTATTATAAGATTTTTTAATTTCCTGCGCCTTCATTTCTATTTATTTTTTTTTATTTTTAAAAACAGAAAAAATTTAACATGTAATTTAGCATAAATCTAGTCTTTTTATGTTTCTCGAATCCAGCCTTATCTTAGAGTACATATTTTTTTATACTTCGCGTCCATTTCTGAGCCATTCGTCCATTTTATTCTGAAATTGTTTCTGTCTAATTCCTTATTTGTTATTTCTGAGCTAAATTTATTAGTGTGCTTAATGAATACTATTTGAATTTAACAATTGAATGTTTACACACAAAAAATATATGACATTGATTTATCAAACAAAATAATACTATATTTGTTTTTAAGGAATTATATTAAAAATATGCGAAAATAACGTTAGAATGAGGAATATGTTGTTAAACAATTCTTATTCTGTAACCAGCGATGATATAGATAGTCATATTTTTTTAGTACCCGCAAACTCTAAATACAGTATTTTAGATGCAAATCACGGTAATGACGGGTTAGTATCTGCACTTCTGTATCTAAATTACTTTTTGCGCTCCAGCGATCTTAGACGCGGTATCCGTAAGGGCGTGTATATAATAGACTTTTATTAATATGAAATTCGAACCATGCATAGTTGATTTATTTGTTTGATGCTAGATTTTGCTTTTAGTCAAATGAATTACACTGTCAGTATTAAAATTAACGTTTATTTAAATAACACTCCACTACTCAAAATTTTAAATTCAAATAAGCAGAGCCGTAGACAAACCAAAGACTTACTTACAAAAACAGTCAAGTTCCAAATAAAGCAGCTTAATCTGAAAGTGAAACAAAAAAGTCGCAACTTTTTATGGAACAATATATACGGCATCGAAATATGGTGCTGCATGAAGCCATTTAATAATAAACTTCGACAATCATTTAAATCCAAATATTCAAAAAAATAGAAACAGCTTTTTGGTATGTGTTTAAGGCAGTACTCTACACGACTCGGACTGCTTTTTCTAAAGTACATCTTTGTCAGTTATGTCAGTAAACAGTATTTTTGTGATTTAGTTCATTTTAGAGATTTGATCCGATGAATAAAATTATACTCGAGGCACATTTAGAGATTCATATCTGTCAGATACAGGAAGTTACAATTTTAAACGCTGACGTTTTTTTTTTAATTCAGCACTTAAGCAACTGAATCCACATAGTTTTATTATGAAAAAGAATATTTATCCAATAGAGAATTATTTACTTATGTCTAGAAGCCGCCATGTACGGTTCATCTTTAAATTATTTCAGTTTAAATTAAATGGTGGTATTTATGTTATCTTATGTTGTCGCTTGATCTGTTGAATAGTATGAGTGAGTTTAACTATAATTATGAAGTATTTTTTGTAGATGTTAAACCATAGTGACAGTTTTACAATCTTTTGACTTGTGCAATAACAAAAAATTCTATCTATCTATATAAGGATTTTTACAGCTGTCGCCGCCTTCCTTCTTTCAGCCAACGTCTCCAGTCCTTTCTGTTCTGCCATTCTCCATCTCTAAGGTCCCGTCTGTCCATAGCCTCGTCCACTTCATCCCTCCATGATCTTCGGGGTCTACCTCTTTTCCTCCTTCCTATTGGGCTCCAAACTGAAATCTTTGCTATCCACCTTGTATGATCTGTTCTTCTCACATGTCCATACCAAATTAAACGTTTTTCTTCGATGTAGCTGAGTATGTCTTGTTCTACTGACATTCTTCGTTTTATCTCCTCATTTCTAATGCGATACATGTTTGTCACTCTGAAGCTTCTTCTCATGAACTCCATTTCAGTTGCTGTGATTTTGGATCTGTTTCGTTTATTTATTACCCAATTCTCTGCTCCATAGGTCATTATACTGCGTACCAAGGTGTTATAAATTCTCTTCTTTGTATTTCTGGTAATCTGTCTATCCCATAGTACCCCGTTAATTTGTTTAATACATGTTCTTATGTGTACTAATCTGCTGGTTATCTCTTGCTCGGTGGTTTCATTTTCTGAGAGTATGAATCCTAAATATTAAAATTTGTCAGTGCCATTAATTTCCCTATTATTGTCCATTTCCAAGTATCTCACTGGTTCTTGCTCTGTTGTTAAATATTCGGTATTTTCTAGATTTATTTTTAGTCCATTTTTTGTGTATTCCTTTTCTAATTTTCGGAGCATATAGCACAGATCTTCTTCATCTTGAGCCGTTACCACTTGGTCATCTGCAAAGCTTAATATGTACAAGAAGTTGTCCCGGATTGGTATTCCCATCCTTTCACATTTCGTTTTCCATGGTTTTAATATTTGTTCGAGGAATATCTTGAACAGTGTCGGAGATATAAAGCATCCCTGCGATAAGCCTTTTGTGATCTTAAATTCGTTGGAGTATTTATTGCCGGTTTTAACTCTTACCTTGTTGTTGTTGTCAAGGTTTTTTACGGCTTCTATTAACCTCTGAGTTATTCCGATTTCCTTCATCGTGTTCCATAGTTGTTTTCTGGGGACCGTGTCATATGCCTTTTATAAATCTACGAATGGCATGTGTACTGGTCTATTTTTTGCCATTTTTTTGAGTGTATATATGTGGTCTATGTAAGATCTTCCTGCCGTGAACCCCGCCTGAGCTTCTCCGATTTTATTTGAGATAGATTTTTCCATTTTTTCTTTCAGTATTTTTCCATATAACCTGCCCATACATGCTATCATATTGATGCCTCTGTAGTTCCCGCATTTCTTTTTATCTCCCTTTTTATGTATCGAGGTTATATATGCTTTGGAGAAAAATTTCTGGAAATATTAATTTTGGAGAAAACTTTTTCCCAATTTTTTAGTGCTGAGAAAATTTGTCTCCACTTTTTTAGAGCATTTTTGGGAACAAATAAAACGATAAAACTTTACTACCATTATCATATGTTCATCAGCGAGTTGCAGATACGTTAACAAAAGCAAAAACACATTACAATTAGAATGCTTATTAATAATTATAATTAAAAAATAAGCAAATATACAGGTCCTCCGAAGTCATTTAGGAATAGTAAAATATTACTCTTTATTAAAAAAAAGTTTTTAAGGCACTATATGTAAATTACTTAAGTCCAAAGCTAACTTCAGTTTCCAAAGCTAGCTTTAGAAATAGAAATTATAGATAACTATAAACAAGAGGATTGGACTTATTAGATACGACGAAGAGAACACACTAGTTATAGATCTAGTTGACAATTCAGATTAACTAGCACTGGTCCAATGAAGAAACAAAACAACTTATATATATACAGTGTGTCCTTAAAGTATGGAATAAATTCGATATTTCCTTATTGAAAAGCCTTTTTAAAAAAATCTAAAACACGTCGATTTTTAAATTTAATGTTCTATAATTTACAATAAAATTTCATTAAAAAAGGTGATACACATTACAGTGATGACGTCATCGGTTCTTTTTTTAAATGTATTACCCTGTATTTAAGTACATTTTTAGATCGATAAAAATCAGCTGATTTCAAAAAAGTATAATACTCGGGTATAATGAATATAATTTGAAAGATATGCGCTTAGAAAATAAATTATTTATTATCAATTGCAAAAAAGTAGCCTACTTCTAGTTTTTGGTAAACTGTAATTATTTTTAGTAGCGTTCAATAACAATTAAGAAGTATAATAATTTTATTAATTTGTATTATTGCTTAGAATTAATTTTAAGTAGAAATGAATTTGAGTGTAAAGCAAAGAATTGAAATACTCATGATGATTGAGTATGGAGACAAATCGCGAACTCAGATGAAAGTGTGTAATTTATTTAAGGATAAATATCCAGAAATACCCATCACGCAGTCAACAGTAAGTAAGATTGAAAAGAAATTTCGAGAAACTGGTATGGTTGAAAATGCACGCAAATCAGGTCGTCCCTCTGTAAATTATTTTACACTAGATGTTCTACTTGCTTTTGAAGAAGATGCGCACACTTCTGTTCGTGAGGTTAGTAGTGATCTCAGTGTTTGCAAAATAACGGTACACAGAGTACGTAAAAGTAAGTAAAGTAAGCAAAAGGCACAGTTGTATAGGAATTAAACGAGGATGATCCAGATAACAGAATACAATTTTGCGAAAGAATGATGGATAACAGCCACCGAAACCCTCTCTTGGTTCAAAATTGTATATTTTCTAATGAGGCTACATTCAAATTAAATGTCGAGGTCAACCGTCAAAATTGTAGATACTGAGCAAAAGAAAACTCCAACTGGATGCAGGAACATCATACACAATACCCGCAAAACGTAAACGTATGGGCTGGCATTGTAAGAAATAAAATCATTTGACCCTACTATTTCGAAGGTATTAACTCAGATTTATTAGACGCACATGTATTAACGCAAATAGCAAAATTTAAGTGGAAGTTCGCTGGACATACCATAAGACAGAAAGACGACAGATGGAATAAGATGATTATACACTGGAGACCGACCATATAATTACAAACGAAAAAGAGGAAGGCCACAAATGAGATGGTCAGATGACTTAAAGAAACACGCAAGCCCGCAGTGGATACAAACTGCCTTCAATAGAGAGACGTGGAAAAAGGAAGAGGAGGTATATGTCCAAAATTGAACAGCAAGGGCTGTATAGATAGATTTCGAAGGTAATTTAAACGGGCCAGCATACCTTTAGTTTTTAAGTGGGTATCTCGTACCTACTTTAGTTAATTTATTCTCCAGTACAATTAATCCTAGAGGTTTTGATAAAATTTTATGGTTTCAACAGGATGGTGCGCCTCCGCATTATGCTTTAGATGTTCGAAGGTACCTAAACGAAATTTTTCCGAACAGGTGGATTGGAAGACATGGACATATTGACTGGCCAGCGAGGTCGCCAGACCTCAATCCTTAGGATTATTTTATGCGGGGTCATTTAAAGAATGTTGTTTATAAAACGAAACTTGCAAATATTGGAGACTTAAAAACAATAATTCGTAAAGAAATAAACAATATTTCTCAAGAAAGCCTAAACAAGGTTCTACAAGAATTTGTACAACGTTTGGGTTACTGTCAAATACAACAAGGGCTACAATTCGAACATTTAAGATTAAGTCATGTAATAATTACTGGATTACTTTCAAGTTATTTATTATTCTCTCTCAGTAGTTGCCCTTCTTAAGACTTTCTCGTTTTTCACCCTATCTGTCCATGGTATGCGGAACATTCTTCGCAAGGTCCACATTTTGAAGGCCTCCAACTTGTTAATGGAAGCTATTTTTAACGTCCATGTTCCATGCCGTATAATAATTTACTCATACATAGAATTTTATTATCCTATAGCAAAAATTGAAGGAAAAATTGCGGTTACATAGTAGCGGTTTAAACTTAATAAGAGCTTGTCTTCCTTGTTCGGTACGGCATTATATTTCTTGTTGAGGATGCCATTGGTCATTCACTATTATTCCCAAGTATTTAAATGTTTTCACTTGCTCGATTAGAGCATTGTCTATTTGCAGCTGTACTCTTAAAAGTGCAGTTTTTCTTATTGCCATGAATTTAGTTTCTACCAGCGCCATAATGTATTATTCATCTACAGCACCATGTTTTTTTCGTATATTTCTCTAAAATATTTTGTAGTAGATGCGATTGTATTGCCAATATTTATGTCTCCAGAATGTTGTTTCTATATACTTTACTATATAATACTTTATACATGAAAGACTTAACGCATTTACATATGCCTTCGTCATTGAAAAGAGATAATGGAAGCCAAATTCTGGATACAATGTATGTCATCGACGGAGGACAATTATTACAATGAGTTATTTGGTATTGCAGTAAACGATTTCATATCGATCACATATGTTTGCTTAAAATATAAATCAAACATCACTATTGTATTCGACGAATATTCTAAAGATGTAGAAAGCCTTATTATCAAATATGCAAATTGATCCCGACGATCAAGAAATTAGATATACTTTTTGACTAGACAATGATTTCAACTGTGTCAAGAGAAATTTCTGGTGAATAAGTGCACAAGAACCTCCTCATTAGATTGTTAAAGACTAATTTTAATACTGAGAATTTCATGATCTCACAAACCTCGGAAGATGCAAATCATCAATATCGCAATAAGTATTTCACCAGTATTCGATACCGCAATAGTCGTCGGCGAAGTTAAAGATCCTATTCTTATGACAGCTCTATGTACGCGATTAAACGTGTATGTTGTCAGACCAGGCAAAAGAAAATTTTTATAACAAATATATAAAAGTATCATAAATTAAAGACTGCAGACCATATTTTATTTTTGCATGCTTTCAGTGTCTATGATACAACTTCTGCACTCTTTTATTAAGGAAAAATACAATTCATTAATATACTCCAAAAAACCAAAAAAATAGGTACACGACTTTGTTCAGGTATTTAAAAATTCAAAGATCAAAGATCACTGCTAAAGAAGGAGAACGTTTACTCCTTGAATCATACGGTTTCAATGATGTCAAAGTAAGAAAAGCATGCCCTAAAACAAAAAAGTATATTTTATATTGCGTCCCTACCACCAACAGAAGCAGCAGCAAGGTAACATTCACTTTGAGCGTATCACGACGGTCAGTAATAATACGAGAATGAACAAAGAAACAAAAATTGGCTAATTTCTGTTACGACACTCGACCCCCTAGAACCTGAATGCTTGTTCAAATGTATTTCTTAAAATGTAGAAAGAGATGTTAGAAAGCCCGTAGATGCAGAAAAGCTGGGTTAAAATGCTCTGTTTTATGTACAAAGTGTAGTGGTGCTTGTAATAATTTGCAAGTTCCATCCTATGATTGTGATGAAGTGGATGACTAATATTCTCGAGCAAATCTTTTATGAAATCGAAAACAAAAGGGCTTGTGATGAGCCTGATAATTGCATCGCAGATGATGCGGACGAAATTTTGCGACATCTCGATCGATGCCCAAGATGAACTCGCAACGCCTGGTCCATCAGCAACAGCAAAGCAAAGGAGACTAAACTAAATTTTGAAAGTGTGCATTACATGGAGATTAGGTCTACAGAAGACACCACGATTTTAATTATTTATTTATCGTATGGCATAAAATAAGAACACATATTTAAAAAGCAATATAAAACATTACATGGAGTATTACAAACGAACATCTAATGCAATAATATAGTCTAAAACATTTTCGGTCGCATTCAGGAACTCGTCAAAAACTCCAGGGAACCGCCTTCGGGGGCATTCTTCAACAATGTGACGGACGGTCTGTCGTGCGCACCACAGTCACACTCCGGAGTAAGGGCTTTTCCCCATTTATGTAAGCTGTCAGCACATCTACCGCTTCTTGTTCTTATTCTGTTTAGCGTTGTCCATGTACTCCGGGTCAGTTCAAAGCCTGGCGGTTTCTGATCGATACAGGCCATTTGCTATGCTTCCTGTGGTGAGTCGCGCTGCCATTGTCTTCTCCAAGCGTTGGTGAGGTCGAAATGTTCCTAATGTAAGGAGGTGGCCCTTAACATGACAGGATATCTGGAGCGCAGTCTGTTCATTTCGATATCACGCCTATCATGGTGGATGGGTAGTTGATGGTTAGGCTGGATTTTTCGATATTTTCTGAGAAGGAAGTGACTTCTTCGTAGTTTCGGAGGTGGAATGTGACTCAGGATGGGAAGCCAATAGTTGGGTGTTGGTCTAATTGTACCTGAAATTATTCGCATTGTCTGGTTTAATTGGGTGTCAATAATCTTCGTGTGTTTGCTATTGAGCCATACTGGGGAAGCATATTCAGCTGTCGAATATACAATTCCGATAGCAGATGATCTGGGGTGTAAAGCTAGTTCGCGTCCGAAGTAGAATACTACACGTGCACCCTGGGTAATGCTAAATGAACTAGCACTATAGGCAGCCAGATAATCTGGACTCTCTAGATCTCCTGGCAAGAACACATCACGATAAGATAATAGACAGACACCACGATAAAAAAACGCCTCGCTTACTCTACCTCCAGGTGGTGTGGAACTAAGTTTTTTTTTTTTTTTCAAAACGCATATTGTAAATTAATAGTTTGCGGCGCTCGTACGCCACAAACTATTAATTTACAAAAAGAATTGAAATACACAAATTGTAGGAAATTTTTACTAGTACAATTGTGTACATAAATGTTTTTCTAGTGAAAATCGCCGGAAAGCAAATATTGTAAAGAAACTTTTATTAGGCGCCATTTTTCAATATAACGGCTCTAGCGGCGGAAACTCAAGATGGTAAAGCTGAAATTCGGAAAAATCACATCACAATCTATAAAGGTAATAATCTTTAAAACTCCCCAGGAAAACTTTCCAGGTAAAACTACTAAAGGACTAGACTATTGGGGCTACTACCTAACAATGCGGTACCTTTATAGTTATCACAATGACCGAATGTTTCAAGTAGTGATGGGCACATATATCAGCCCACCAAAGAAATTTAAAAATGGCCTACCACAGGGGTCAGTGCTCTCTCCACTACTATTTAGCTTATACCTAGCAGATATGCCGAAAACACAGTCAAGAAAGTTCGGATACGCCGATGACTGGGCCCTCACTACAAGATGCAGAATACTAGAAACGTCTGAAAAAGTTCTGATGGCAGACTTATATATATTTTTGGCAAATATTTTCGCAAGTGGTGACTTCAACCAAATGCACCCAAAACAAAAGTTAGTTGCTTTCACCTGAACAAACTGAATAAAGCTGAATAAACCTGAATAAACTTGCTGGAAAGAAACTCAATATACGATTTGAAAATACCACACTTACCCACAACAAAACACCGAAGTACCTGGGTTTAACACTAGACAGAACGCTATCATTTAAAGAGCATTTAACAAAAACTGCCCAAAAGTTGATTACAAGAAATAACATTATACAGAAGCTCTGGGGTACCACCTGGGGAACACTAAATGGTACGCTCTAAATAGGATCCGAACCAGACATGGCAGATGTGCAGACATGCTACATAAATGAAGAAGGAACCTGTCTCCTCAATGTGACTGTGGGGAGAACCAAACCATCGACCATATTATTGAAGAGTGTCCCTCAAGATCCTACAATGGTAGCCCTGAAGACTTCCTGTTTGCTACTTCAGAGTCAATTGATTATATAAATACGCTTGATGTTTGTTTGTAACTATTTAAAGTTTGTCAAATACCTATATTACTAGTGTTTGTGTATTTGTTGTAAATGTGTTGTAATTGCCATACGATAAATAAATAAAATAGTTCTCACAAAGATGTGCCACATTTTGCTTATTTGTTACGCTTTTACTTAGTTATGCAGTAATACCTTTATCATCAAAATTATCGTTGGTCTTAGCACATTATATATTTTTGTTGTTCTATTGGTCTGCTACGAAAATTTCGTCTTCTAGCATTACCTTATCTGTTATTTTCTTTATTGCCTCCATTTAGTAGATCATTGAAAAAGTGTTCTAATACTTCCCCCTTTACGTTTTTGTGTCCTTACACAACTACTTATTTTTTAATTTTAAAATTTTTATTAGTCTACTTGGTTTTCCTTTCGTTGGACTATCTTTTTAGAGCTCTGTAAATGCCTTTTGTTTAATTGGTTGAATATTTATTTGTTAGCGTTTTCTATTAATTTTTTTTTTTTTTTTTTATAAAGTTAACTTACAGTCTCTTTTCCTACTTCATATATTTTACATTTTATTAAATTAATTCTAATGAATAAAAAAGTCTATAAGACCTACTTTTAACAATTTTAAGAACGTGCGGTAGAAGTATTCTCATTATACTTTTTCTATTACAGCGACTTTCAAACCCTTCCATCATAAAAACAATCCATTAAAGATAAAAAATATATATAGTTAGTACCTAATTGTACTTCACACATATAAAAATGCCATCATAATAACCAAAGCGGTAATGGCACTAAGATACCAAGCACCGAGACATCCATTTGCTACCCAGTCTTATGATTATTTTTAGTACAAAACATAACTCTAATTCCCTTTACCATCTCGTTGATTACACGGCAAGCAACGCAAGCCAAAGAGCAAAAATGAGTAAAACAGGCTCGGAGTCTGTCATCTATCATCGTCATAAAATTACCATGCTTCTCGTAACGTGTATATCAAGATGAATTATCTCGAAATACGAACAACTGCTCCATTTACATGGCAGATGGTAACATCGTTCTAATCGGCTCTTTTTTTCTATTCTAACCACTTTTCCCGCTCTATCGGGCTTTTTATTTTATTTTAGATATAATTTCGAGAAAAAGCACTTTATTTAACAAAAAATGTTTTAGTTTTGAGTAATAGATTACAGTTTAGTGTAAAAGGCACAGTGTAGATGACACTTTTGTTTAAAGATCGTTTTTTAAATGATTTTAATGTTATTAATACTTAGAATGGCCTGGAGAGATCACCAGAAGCATATAAATGTAGAACGTATTCATTAAGGATAAAAAGGATTTAAGAGATTGCTGATTATTTATTACTGATAAGACAAACAGTTATTCGAGACTTCCAGCGAAGGCAGGGTCGGATCCATTTTTATCTTCTGGTCGAATTAAACAACTGGAAAGCGCATAATAAATTTTAGAATATGTCTACGCCACAAAAATTATTACCAGCATAAACATTAGTTGTTCAGGTAAATTTTGAACTATCAGCTTATAAGAGTTTAATGTCCGGACAATATCCTGGACTTTATTAGATTTTTTTAGAACCTAATATTTTTATTTTGCGTATTTTTATGGACTGATGCTCAATATGATGAGATTTACAAAGGCCTCTAAAATCTAATAGGAAGTTGAAAATTATTTGTGTATATTTAAATGCTTAGAGAACATTTCTTTCGTTCACAAAAATATTTGTTTAGTAAATATGGGGATTTTGCTTGTCCGTTGTACTAAAAAAAATGTTTACAATAAAACAGTCCATAAAACGGATTGACGTGCACAACAAGGTCACTGCATTATCTTACTATTAATAATATTTTAAGCATTATTGCAAACACATATGGGTTTGAGACACATTTTCCTGGTAACTCTGAGTATCTCAGATAAAATAATTTAATTTAATTTTAAGAGACAACAAGAAAGTTAAACATTTTTTGGAATTGTAGCAAAAATTGTTCGACTACATCCAAATGCTATTCCAACAAGAAATATAGTTTTTCTAAGGAAGCACATTGAAAGCTGTCCTAGCATGGAACTTTACTATCGCTGGAGTTATTCTTTAGTGGCTTAAGAAATACACATAGCAGATAAACTGATGATAGTCTTGTTAGTCCGAAAACGTAATGTGATGTAGCCCGAAAGAGTCTTTTTAATTATATACCTTTTATAAAGGATTTTTAAATAAAACTTATATTCTATAAAGTTGTACTTAAGCTCCTACTTAAATGTTACAGAATTTTACCGACTCTATGCATCAAATTAGTGCACAGATAAGGAGATAGAATCGATAACAAACACAAACATGTAATCCGAAATATTTTTAAGTCACATTAGCCACTACTGTGTAGTACTTATAAAGCAAAAAAGATCAGCGTTCCTGGTACAAAAATCGGAAACGGTGACATTGTGTAATTGCCCTTTTTAATACGTGTAATGATTTTTTGTTCATTATATGTCATTATATTTACTAATATAATATTATATATTATATTAGTTAGATTGATATAATATTAAAAAATGAGGAATTATAAAAAAGATAAAAAAAGTGATATAAAAAATAGTATATGTCCAAAAAACATTTAACGAACGCTTATTATTAGTGAAATATTATTATCACTTACTATATGCATGGAAACAAACAACGTTGGCAATTTTCTTTTAAAACTCGTAGCCTCCATGTATACAATTTGTTGTATATTAACATTAATTATTATTAAAACCAAAATTGTATTATTGTGATAGGATAATTTAGAAAATAGGGAAAAGAAAGTTAAGATTCGATTTCATGTATAGTGCCTCAGTTATTCGTTTATGCGTAGTATTTCGTCCTAGCAGAAGTCATTAGACCAACTGTGCAGAAGCACTGAACGTAAAATCAAATATTTTTCGTTAAAAGAAGTAATAATACAAATAATAAATAATGAAATACTTCACACATACGCTACAACTTCATCTGAGAATAAAAACAAAGGGTAGATGTCTCTTTACTCTATTTTCTGTATCTTAATTTAATCGTATATTTTTAGTATAAGAAACCAGTTCACGAAAAGTCTTGCCTAGATAAATCGATATGTGGTGGACTGCCAATTTAGATTCCCCATGTTGGTCCATTCATCGTCTGTTTGCTTTGAAAATTGTATAAGGTAGAGATTTGGTCAATAATCTGAATTTTGGTTTCCAAAAATAGGAAATCTTAGAAATTCTACTGTTTGTTAGAAAATAGACTTAGGAATAACGTTCATAATCAAATTACACTATTTTTCTGGGTAGATCTTAGCGTGAACCCAATAACTATTTACATCTAAGTGAATGTTTTTGCCCGCTAATACATTGAGACAGTGTAATGTACACTTAAAGGAACCATCTTCTCTTTCTTTAAGTTTATCTCCTATCGGAGAATGAAATCCATTTTGGCAATTATAATTTTGTTTGTTATTTGAAACGTTTAATTGAACTGCAGCCAAACCATTCACGGAGATTGCGTAGCCACGAAGTTTTACGTCTTCTTACGCTTCTTCGGCCTTTCATTTTGCCCTTCATTACATTACTTAACAGTTTGTATCTTTCACTTCTCATATTGTATTTTAAGTATTTCAACTTTCTGATTTTTATTAAATTTAAAAGTTTACAATTGTTTCCTAGTTGTACGAGAACTTGTGCATTTATTTTGCGATCCGTCCATGAGGTTTTCACAGTAAAATATGTCTGTGACATTAGATTTCGAATGCTTCTTAGGTTTTTAGATTTTAATTGTTTAAATGTAATCGAAGCAGGTAGTCGAAAAACGGAAGGCAAGGAATCTATCTACCCACCTATTGTTTGTAGGTTTAGAGAAGGCATACGATACGGTACCTTTGTTAAACTATATATTCAATCATCGCTAGAGCAGTGGAGGAAACAAGTATCCGAAATGGGAATAGACATAGGCAGTGGTAAATGTCTAACAACTTTATTTTTCGTAGATGATCAGGCAGTCGTAGCGAATGATGAGCAAGACATGGACTACATGTTTAGAAAACTAAAGAAAGAATATGACAAATGGGCCTTAATATGAATATGTCAAAGACAGAGTATCTTAAAATAGGAGATGATAAAGAAGATCCAGATTTAGAAATTAGAAACACAAAAACATGTAATGAATATAAGTATCTCGGATCTATAATATCTAAAAAAGGCACTACTAAAAGAGACATCGAAAACAGAACGCAGCAGGGAAAAAACGGTAACCATTCTTAACTCTCTACTATGGTCAAAAGATATTAGACAAAAAACGAAATTGACAATAAACCGAACCTTGATAGAGCCTATTATGCCTTATGGGGCAGAATCTAATGTTTATGGGGCAGAAGTTTGGCAGATCACGAAAAAAGATAAAAAAGATCATATCAGGAATATAGATATAAGAAGGAGGACAAATACTGTATATTCCAGTGTCGACAGAAGTGAAATGAGACAACTAGTATGGTATGGTCACGTGAAGAAAATGAATAAAGATAGATGGCCAAAGAAAGCTTTAGATTACATAACACAATAAAGAAAAAGAACGGGAAGGACTTCAGTTGAAGGGGAAAAATGTACGGCACATAATGAGAGATAGACCCATCAAAGAACACGAATGAATGGACAGAAAAGGATGGCGGTCGAAATGCGAGAAGCGGCAGAGACTGTTTCTCGCTTATATATATATATATATATATATATATATATATATATATATATAAATATATATATATATATATATATATATATATATATATATATATATATATATAATCGTCTAAATGTTGAAGCCTTAACCCCATATAAAAGCGTAGAGAAAAATAACATCGTAGCATTCTTATCTGCAGCGTTTTATTGATATTGCGAACACAAAAATATTTTCTGGTTCTACTAACAGTAGTATCTTCTGTGATCCACACTTCAAAGTATTTGTAGGAAAATATTTTTTCAATTTGTGTATTATCTACTACTAGTTAATCCTTAATCCTCGAAATGCATGTTTAGTTGTTGAGCTAATTGTTGCAATTCTTTTATTATTGTGTCTTCAGCATATCTTATTTATTGAGTTACTCACTGTTTATTATTAGGCCCTCACTTATTCGACCAGTGCTAATTCACAGGTAGCTTCAGTATATAAAGGAAAAGTAACTACGGTTGTTCATTACGATGTCAAAACCTTTTGGAATAAGTTGGAGCAATTGTTAAAAATACTTTTTGAATACACCCGAGTAGATTTTCTCATGACAAACGATTCTTTAATTGGACTAACATAATAAATTAATGTCTTCCAACAACATACACCTCGGTTCTTATGTGCGAAATTTATTATGTCTTCTGCTGTAGGACATATATTTCACCAGAAAATTCTTTCCATGCCTACGATTTACTATTTTCTTTTTCTCGTAATTGGCGTTAACTATCATTGGAGATTATTTGTTAAAAATAATATACATGTAGTAAAAATAATGAAACACAATAATTAATATATGGTCCCCATATATTTTTAACAGCAATGAACATAACCGTTTTTGACCAATGCATAAGCGCAGTTAATTTTTTGATACATATACTTAAACAATCTGAAAATCTTTGATTGCAGTCGTCTTAATTGCGTCACGACACTTTTTATATAAAAAGCTATAAGATTCCATAATAACGCTGATTAAATACTCATACATGTCGTTAAAGTATTCTTGTAAAATTATTTGAAAATTTTGTGGATCTCTCACTAAAGTTTTATATCAAAATTAAAATTTATTTGTGTAAATATTGATTTGACAATTATCTACTTTCAATTAACATATTTTTACATTAATATTGAATTAAAACTTCTAAAAATTTTATATATTATGTAAAAGTAAAAATCCATGACAAATTCAGATATTGTAGACATTCTTTATTCTGACTACAAAAGACTAAAACGACTCAACTTTCATGAGAACATTTGCAGAAGCTATATACTATTGGAATAATACAAGAAAATGGTCTGTGAACATTCTTTGTCGTAAGATTTTACCAGGAATTAGAAATAATAATATTGTTATATGTTTAGCCTTACCAACTAAGTAGCTATTGTTCGTGAGTGAAGACACGCTTACCTGGAAGAAAAATAAATGTTAATTTTCTATTTATAAGCATAATGTTAAATTGATATGGATACAAAAGAACAATTTTAGGTGTATAATATAAAATATAACTATATGTATTAAGAAATAAAACTTAAAATTGCAATGAGCAGAAATACTTGTATATAAACATAAAAACATTTTTTACAATATAGTCATCTGAATGTAGAAGAAATGCTAATAATAAATTACCATTTTTTGTTAAGGTAAAATCATTATAATTTATTAAACTAAACTTATAAACTTTTATTTATCTCAAACTTGTTGTTTACCTTTAAAGTTTTCCAAAATATGTATTAATTTACCAATTTACTTTTTCTATCTTCCCTTCTCTAATTGTGATACAGGCGTTTAAATCCATTCTCATAGGTGTTTTTTAGGAAAAAACGTTTTAAGCGTTAAATCTAAACTCATGGACAAAAATATCAAATATTTTGAAATTTTTCAATTCTTTTTTGGCCTAGTCACTATTATTATAAAATAATTTTTGATTACTGATTTTACTCATATAGTAGGATGATGTACCTAATTGGTTTGAAATAGTGGTTTGACGTTTATTCAGCGTTCAGTGTCATTCGTGTATTTTATCATAAAAAACCTTCTTCGCGTAAAAAAAGGTAAAAAATCATGGTAATTCGGTTATTTTTAGTTTAATCTATCAAGTTTAATTAAATATTGTTTTGATTCAATTAAGTTTAAAACAAATATACCAGCAATTCGACACTGCGGTAAAACCCAAGCAGTACAGATTGTAATTTTGTACGAGGAAGGATAAACATAAAAAAATATCGCAAGGCGTCTCAGAAGAAGTCAATCTACAGGCTATTAGGAATATTTTAAAAATGTACCATGACATAGGCAATTTTATACGAAGGCCTGGCAAGGTGCTCAACAGCAATTGATGACCATTTCTTGGTTCTTAGTTCTACAAGAAATCGGTCATTGAGATTGATGCACCTCATGCACCTCATAAATGGGCTATTAAATGTCAGATCAGTTAATGTGAGTTTAAAAACAGTTAAAAGAAGTTTTTGAATAATTAAATAATAATAAAATAATTTAATATATGGTATACAGCCAAATACAGGAACTTAGTTTCCTTGTGGAAGTTAAAAGAAGATTAAATTTTTAATCAAAAAGCAAAATTGAAGACTACACGCCCTGCAAAAGTTCCACGTCTTCTCCAAAATCGTACAGCTCGTCGTTTAGAATTTCACATATTCATTGGAATATCGACAACTGAAAAAATGTTCTTTTGAATGACTAGTGACATTTACGTTTAAAATATCATGCAAAATCATTTTTTGCCATATGTTGGTTACATTGGATATGACAGATTTATGTTAATGCACGATAATGTTCGACCACACCAAGCTGCTATAGTAAGTAATTATCTTGATGAGATCCAAATTCGAAGATTGGATTGGCCACTATTTAGTCCTGATTAAATTTCAATAGAGCACATGTGGGATCTGCTAAAAACGCTGTATACGACAAAGAAATCCTGTTCCAAATACGATAGAAAAGCTTCGACTTGCTGCACAGGATGAATGGAATGCAATTCCCCAAGGGTATGTCCAAAATTTACTTGCAAACATGCCGAGAAGGATGCAAGCAGTAATATAAGCTAGAGGGGGAATACTCGTTACTGAACGTGCACTTATTTAAATTAAAAAGACTTGTTTAAGCAGTTTAAGTTAGCATTTAAGTTTAGAGTAAGTAAACCTTATTTACCTAGCATTAAACATTTTATTTTTCGCAATTTCCTCGTCATAGAAACTTAAAATTGTTCATTAAACATTGTTAAAATAAACTCTTTTTCACAATAAACGACTTTATTGCCCAGAATTTATTTAAAAAAAAATTAGAAAATTCCAAAGTATTCGATATTTTTGTCCATGAGTGTATATAAGATCTGAATATATGCATTATCGGAAATCGAAGAACTAAACGTGAATATAATTTTATATTGAACTAAATACGAATTTAAAATAAGATAAAAAATTGTACATATAACATATTATTATACTGACAACATAACGTCTATAAGGAAGGGAATAAAAGGCAGCTCTACTATATGTATAGTAAGGTACAGTAAGTAAGGTACAGTTATAAAATCCGTTTTTCTCTATAAAATGCCAAGCAAGTAGGCATGTATGGATACAATTTCGTCAGACATTAAATGTGCGATATAAAATTATTTTGTCTTTTTCATTGGAAGAAATTTTACTGAAATTTCACACAAACTTTCTTAGCTGAAAATACTAATGGATGTTAACTTTCTAAAGGATCTTAAAATTTACAAGAATTTAAAATAATGATGGCCGATAACCCTTATCTCATTGGAAAGCAACCAATTATTATTTCTTGAATATTTAAAGATTTTTAAGACTGAAAGAGGTCATTTTTAAATTACTATTAAGTTAAAAATAATGCTAAGGTGTTTTTAACACTAAAGTAACCACCTGATAAAATATTATTATATATACAATAGCACTAAAGGCCTTAGAGGCCCATGGCTTAAAAAGTTTGTTCTTTCTTCATTTTCGCTTTTCTTTATGTACTGAGATCTTCTCTGGCTCGATATGTGATTTTTCTCCATTCCTTCTTGTTATTCATTTTTCTTTTCTGGCCTTGTAGTCCAATTTCTTCCATATCTTTTTCTACCTCCTGATTCCATCTATTTTTTGGCCTTCCTTTTCTCTTTTTTAAAGTTATAGTGTAGTTCATTACCCTTTTTGAAGTCCTCGTGTTCGGCATTCTTTCTAGGTGACCTCGCCATCTTAGTCTCTGTGCCTTTATGACTCCTATTATGTTAGGTTGATTATATAATTTCTTTAACTCATCATTTGATCTTCTTATCCATAAACCGTCCCTTATTATTCCTCCATATATCTTCCTCAGGATTTTCCTTTCCCATATCTCCAGTAAATTTTGTTCATTTTTTGTCATTGTCCATGTCTCACTGCAGTACGTTACTATTGGTTGTATAGTTGTTTTGTATAGCTGTATTTTTGCCTTTCTTGATAAAAACTTGCTTTTCAACATTGCACTAAGAGCATGTACACTTCTATTGCCTGCCATTATTCTAGCTTGTATTTCTTCTTTAATGTTAGGTTTGCGTGATATTATTGTACCTAGGTATGTAAATCTTTCTACCATTTCGAATTCGTATGATAATCTTTCTTCTACTTCTACTTTAAACTTTTGTCCATCCCTGAACTGATCATCTGTCCACTGCATACATTTTGTTTTAGTTTCATTTATGTAAAGTCCCATTTTCTTTGCTGCTTTTACTATTCTCTGCACTATCTCCTGTAGCTCTTTTTTTCCTCTTGCCAGCAACACTATATCATCCGCAAATGCCAAAACTTGGTGTCTTTTATGATATAGGAGTCCTTCTCTATTGATTTTCGCTTCTCGCATTATTTTTTCTAGGCATAAATTGAAGAGTAATGATGACAAAGGATCGCCCTGCCTTAATCCTTCGTTTACTATAAATTTGTCCGATACATGATTGTTTACTTTGACTCTGTTTTCTGTATTCTCTAAAGTAAGATGTATCATGTTACGCAACTTTCTGCTAACTCCCAGTTCCTCAAGGGTCTCTTTTAATTCCTTCCTTTTTATTCTATCGTATGCTTGCTGGAAGTCGATGAATAGCGCTATCGTTGGTAAGTTGTGTTCATAGCTTTCTGCTTGTAATTCTCTGATTATGAATACTTGGTCCGTTGTACTTCTCCCTCGTCTAAATCCGCACTGGTATTCGCCTATTATATTTTCAACTTCTTTTTCTAGCTTATCTTTTATGGATTTTGATAGGATTTTATATACGGTATTTAGTAACGCTACTCCTCTGTAATTACTGCATTCTGTTTTGTCTCCTTTTTTGTGTAATGGGCAAATAATGGCTTCCTTCCAATCTTCGGGTATTCGTTCTTTTATCCATATCTCTTTTATGATCTTGTATATCCAATTATTTAGCAGTTTTCCACCATATTTCATCATCTCTGCTGTTATGTTATCGCTTCCAGGGGATTTGTTGTTTTTCAGATTTTTTATGATTTCCTCGATTTGTTCTTTGCTGGGTGAATTATCTTCTATGTCTTCTAAGTGTTCGATTCTTGCTTCTGTTTCCACGCATTCTCTTTGGTTTGACTTATTATTGCCATTTAGTAATTCATCAAAATACTCTTTCCATCTTTCGGCAATTTCTGTTTCCCCGCTTATATTATTTCCTGCTTTGTTTTTGACGAATATGGGTTTTTGTTGGAAACCTTTTTTTTCATTTCTAGCACCTTGATATAGGTTTTTTATTTTTTTATTTCTGTAATTCTCTTCTATTTCTTTTAGCTTATTTTCTATGTTTTTTCTCTTCTTTTCTCTCAGTACTCTCTTTACTTTTTGTCTTTGCTCCCTATATCTATTCTTTGTCTGTGTTGTTTCTTTCGTGATCATTTCAATCCTCAATGATTTTCTTATTTCTATTTCTTTTTGGCACTCTATGTCGAACCAGTCTTTCCTCTTTTTATTCTCTTGTTTGTTACATTCTTTTGCTGCTTTGTTCATTATTTGCTTTATGTTTTCCCATTTGTTCTCAGTTTGCTCTTCTATTTGTATCTTTTTTAGTTCTCTTTCCATTGTTTCCTCGTATATTTCTTGCTCTTTCTTTGTTGCTAATCGAATTGGGTTATGTATACATTTCTTTTTTTTTATTTTGTTTTTGTTTTCTGGTATCAGTTGCTTAATTTTGATGCCCACCATGTAATGATCTGAGTCGGCGTCTGGTCCTCTGTATGTTCTTATCTTCTTTATACATTGCTGTTCTTCTTTTTCGATGAGCACGTGGTCTATTTGGTTTTTAGTCTTTCTATCTGGCGATATCCAAGTTTCCTTGTGTATTTCTTTTCGTTCGAAATATGTGCTCATTATGATCATATTTTTTTCTCTTGCGAAATCTATCAGGAATTGTCCGTTCTCATTAGTTTCATTGTGTTTACTATATTTTCCTATTGTCGGTCTAAATACTTCTTCCTTCCCTATTTTGGCATTTGCGTCGCCTAGAATAATTTTCATATCATATCTGGGTATATTTTCGATTGTTCTGTTTAATTCATTGTAGAAACATTCTTTGACATCGTTATCTTTTTCTTCTGAAGGCGCGTGAATATTTATGAGGGTGATTTTTTGATAAAATATTGTTTAAATAAATATTAATTTTAGTTTTATTTAAAGTCAAAAATGTTCTCTATTGCTTACTAGATTTATTTTTTATTTGTGATGGAATATCCTTTGTTTTAACTAGAACCGCACTTTAAAGATCATACCAAAGGACGATATCAATACCAACTGAAAAATATATGCCTCGTAAATTATGTGCAGGAGTTAAGAACAAATATAACATCCCTCAAATAAAGATGAAAAAATCATAAAATTGGTATGAGAGCGGTCAAATGTAAAATTGGATAAAGTGGGCCTTACAAAAAAGAAAAGAAAAAGTACACAAAGGTTTTAAAGTAAAAAATCCCAATTAGCAGTTAAATAAGGACATAATTACATAAGGACATTTGGAGAAAATCTGATAAAGTAACATATATGAGTTTTATAGAGTAAAGTCAGAGAAACATTGAAAGGTTTTATAGAGTAAAGTCAGAGAAACATATTTAAATTGCTAGTTTCAATGGTAAAACCAAATCACCTGAAAGAAGAGATGAACTAAAAAAACTAACTAGGATACAAGAGTACCAGGAGAACAATGTACAATATTCCAGTCTGGACATATGTTCATCCAATTTCTTAATGAGTGTAGTACACATGTCGGCGGTGTAGCACTATTTGTCCATAACCTAATCAAACAGCTGGTCACAAAAAATGTTAAATCTCAGAGAGGGTCTTATACATTGTTCTTAGAATATCAGATAGGTACAGTATCCAAATCGTGTCAGTATACGCTTTCACTAGCCAATTAACCGATGAAGATATAGAGAAATTTTATGAAGATATTTATAAGGCAATGGCAATAAGAGCTTATTGCAAAATAATAGAAGAGAGAAATTATAAACGAAAGAAAAAAACTGTTAGTGACTTACATACAGGACCAAAACCTATTTTGTATGAACACATTTTTTAGTAAAGTTGGACCAAGTTTGGATAAGCTCACAAAAAAACTAAAAATAAAATTAATTACATAATTACATATTAGTTAACCAGAGACAATAATTATCAATAAAAAATGAAAAAAAAGACAAACTAGTTTAAAAAAACCCTTATTACTAAAGAGCTTATGCAAAACAGTTACATTTACCAGAAATATCTTGATCCTAACCTAAAACCAATAGATCGATTAACAGAAAAAGACATAAATGATTTGGAAGAAACGATAATAACGATTATAAACACTGCAATCAAATTAAACCGTACGAAGCCGAAAGCGAATAATAATAAATTAAAGAAAACATACAACAAATGATTATGGACAAACGCTATATGGATTGAAATTCACTAGAATATAAGAAAACTAATAAGGCAATAAGAAAAAGAATATGGCAAGACATCAGGGACAACAATACCGGCAAGAATCGAAAATAATATAGAGAAAACAAAAGTATGAAACTAGTAAATACTCTAAATAGGAAAAACCGAAGAATATTTTTAATGCAAGATCTGAAGCACTACCAGGAATTACTAACGAGGAAGTTAAAAATAACGTAAAAGAGATTAAAAATAAAATAGCTCCTGGAGACGACGAAATAACAGAAGAGATGTCAAACTGCTTTGGAGCCATTCAAAATATTAATGAACAAGTGCCTCTTTGTCCTGGTGAATTCTTTCACCATTTCAGATATTTGTCTGTTACCAAGTTTCTTATAGCTGTTCTTGTTAGTGCCTTTGCAATGCCGCAGAAGGGTTTATGTCCATCGAATGGCTGAAATAAATTAATTATAGTACCATAATACACCGACAGAAAAGAAGGACATTTATAGAAAAGTATAATAAATATAATGAGACTCTTTATTTGGCATTTGTGAATTACAATAAGGCATTTGATTCCATAGAACTCTGGTTCGTATTAAAAGGAGTGAATAACGCAAGCATTGATTCCAGATATCTAATACTCTTAAAGTACATAAATAACAATGCAAGTATGCAAATAAATTAGAAGGTCTAACAACAAGCAAAATAAAAACAAAAAGAGGAGTTAGACAGGAAGACACGATCTCTCCAAAAAATTGTTTACTCTTGCATTAGAAGACGTAGGATCTATTTAAGAATTTAAATTGGGAACAACGCAGAATTAAAGTAGATGGCAGATCTTTAAGTCATTGAATATTTGCCTATGACATAATATTCATAAGTAACAATACAGAGGAAATCCTCTAAATGCTACAGGAACTTAAACGAAAATTTACGAAAAATGGTTTAAAAATGAATTTAAATAAAACAACATTGATGACAACTTCAATATCACAATAGACTTAGATGGAATGAGATCGAAAGTGTTAAAAAGTATATACATACGTAGATGCAACTAGGCAAATAAAATTCAATGGCAGGGATCACTGGAATAAACCGAATGAATTGGGCAGCATTAGGAAGACTCAGTGTTGTGTTGATAAACAAAAAGATATTAATAAATCTAAAGAAAAGAGTATTCATCAGTTTTTTTCATTCTACCAGTTATGACCCATGGAATGGAGACCGTGACACTTACAGAGTTATCAGACTATAGATTAAGAACAACACAGAGGGCCATCAAACGAACTATGTTTGGATGATGATTTAGAGATGAACGAGAAACATTGTATATTGGAGACCACGCGAATACAGTCGTAGTAGACGAAGACCCAAAAATAGTGGCTAGACGACTTTGAAATAAAAGTAGCGAGAAACTGGTATCAAATAGCATCAAACAGAAAAAAAGTGGAGAACTCATGAGATGAACTTTGTTTAGCAGTAAATGCAAACAAGCTGAAGAGGAACCTAATGACATTAAAAATGAATAGAAAGTAACTAAATTTAGACAAAATATAAAGTTACATTAAAGTACTCAGAAGAACATTTAACAATATGTTTGACTAGGTGACAAAGGCCCATATATAACGCAAATGACAAAGATTGTTGTAAATTTCAATGAAAAATAAGAAATACACTGAGACTGAAGGACAAAAGATGGATGATTCATATTAACACAATATTCTGAACCGAGATATATGTCCCTATAAAGCCCATAATAAAGATAAATGAAATGGAGCACGAGCTCTATAACATGTGGTATGATATATTCATTATAATTTTATATTAATATTTTTTTGGTTGGCACATGATCAGCAATGCTAATTACTCCAGAAAATTAAGGGAAGCGCTATTTGACGATAGTATAAGTATTAGATCTACTTCACCATTTTTCTTGGAGTATGGGTGTTCTCCACTCGTAGAGAAGTTTTTTCTCCATTATTTAAATCATCATCATTTTAAATTCGTTTTGTACTTAACCTTCTGTTTTCATTAAATGAATGCATTGAGTCGTTAGTAACATGTAATATTGACCACTTAGTATCTTTTCCGTTCATGAATTCGGTACTGCAAACATTCCAATGCTCATGAGAAAATAACACCTTTTATTTCTTTTTTACGAGCTTGTAACAGGGATCTCGTTTTAATGTCCTCGTGTTAAAACACCATCTATTATAAATGTAAATAGAGTTAATCGTAAAAATATCGAAGAATTTCTAAATAAACAAAAATAACCTTCTACCCAGCCGTTCACTCACAGCCGGCGTAGATAGTCTCGTAGCCGGCTCTGTTGCTGTTGCTGCTGCGTTGTGTATCCTGCGGACTGCGGAGGGCATGTTACTGACCTAGCCTGAACTCTCAAGGTCGTCTAAAGTGGTTATTAATAGAAACTTCTGTTCTTCTTACACGGCTCTACCTCTACGATGACCGCATGGAAGATATCAATGATCGCACGGGAGATAAACTTGTTCAGTTCACGTGGTTTTGGTTTATTTTCAGGGCAATGTCGATCATCGACTGGCCACTGGTTGTCCGTTTACGATATTCTTGCAACTAATCTATAAATATTGAATAATTTAGTGCTGCTATATTTTAAGCACCTGTAAGGTTCAGCAGAAAATTATAGATATTAAATATTCAAGTTGTAAATATGTTAAAATAATAAATAAATAAAAAGAAAGAAAAATATGTTAAAAGTTAAAACAAAAGTGTTACACTAGAGAAAAGTTTTACAGGTAGTTATACAAAATTAAGAGGAATGTATTACTATTATTGCGGATGTGAGTTCATCTACATGACGTGGAAAGAAAATTCTCTACTAACAAATGCTTTATGCTTATTAAGTCTTAATTATTGATGTTATGTTTCTGTGACTGATTTCGTAGTTTACAATTTATAGTTCATTATCAGGTCAATGAAAGTACCAAAGGCTTAAACCAAACACCAAAGAAATAAAAGCATTTGTTACTTATGTCTTAATATTAACATCCCATCATTATTGTAGTATTGACTAATAAATAAGTCCACAATATATCGGTTTTACCACATACTGATGGAGTTTGTTGTCAGTACAGTATGATAAAGTTTTAAATTTGACAGTAATATTAAGACGTAGATAAAAAATGCTATGCAATATATAACATTCGAATGATTTCCGCAGACTGGCTCAAGTCCATCTTTGTTACAATAGCTAAAAAGCACAATGCTAGAAAATGCTCAGAATATTGATTAATTAGCCTAACGAGCCACACTTTTAAAATTTTCTTACGATACTCCACAACAGAATTAAACTCAAATGCGGAGAAGACTTCACAATATATCTAATTTGGCTTTAGAAATGTTATGGGAACTAGGGAGGAACCTTTTGCGCTAAATATCCTATTACAAAAACGCCGTAATAAAAGAAAAGATTTATTTGCAGGGTCCGTGGACTTTGAAAACGCATTCGATAAAGTACAGCATGTAAAATTATTGCAGATGCTAAGTTTATGCTCCTTAGAAGGCTAAGTCCAAGGTATGCACAGCATTCTTCTCCAGTACCACATCTCAAAGGCATCAATTTTTTGGCGTTCGCGTCCGCGAAGTGTCTCTGACCCGTATAGAAATATTGAGAATACAAGGGCATTCACCAGTCTCATCTTGATATTTTAAGAGATAGATCTGTTATTTCAAACTTTAGTTACTCCGAACTTCTGCTTCACAGTTACCATCGTTAGTTATAACCCGAGATATACAAATCTGTCTACTATCTGGTATTATTGCAACATTATGTTAGTCAGTTAAATAGTGTGGAATCTGTCGACCACCATTATTTTTGTCTTAGCTTTATTCATTTTCAGACCAACTTTATTGCTATCGTACTTAACTCTTCGCAGGAGATATTATAATCTATAGTGAAGTATAAAACACAACACCATTCATTATGGTGCTGTAATGTATATATTCATGAACACACAGTTCAACAAGATGTCTTGTTAATAAAAATTTAAGAAACGTATAACACTGAAACATCATTGGAATAGACTGAACAAATATGCAAATCAGTTACTAGTTAGTTTTTCTCAACATAATTTATTTTGTTATTACATCAACTTTAAACACTCTCCCAGAGAAAATTGATTCCACTACGTGAATACATTATCATAGATCAATTAGTTTTTCATATAATGATACATTTTGGTCCATTATTACCTGATTACTTGATGCTATCATCCTGGAAAGCTCTCGTTATCCCCTTCATTTCTTTATCGTTTGTCTGGTAATAATATAGATTTGCATATTGATTGCTTTGGCTTGAACGCATAAATCGTATGCTTGTTTGATTGTGACAAAAAGTTAATTTTTTTATTGTTCATCATAGCGGTGCATTTGTTTGAGTGGATAAGAAGACTGTTAATATGTTAAATAGTAACATAACGCAAAAACAACGCAAGATAAATAAATTGGGAAATATACGGAATAGAGAAATAAAGGTAGAAAATACAAGGTGATCTGCAATTATTTTGTCTTATCGTATTTTCGGCGACAGCGGCGGATATTCTTAAATGTGATAACGCAAGCGTCTAAGATGTGTTCCCGACAGTGGCTGATCGCTACTTATTAGCAATAATAGTAGATGATAGAACATTATGTAATTAATAGAAACAATTGTAGAAAGTACGCCTCAAATACACCTTAGTTCATTTCTTAATAGGCATCTTGTAGTGTGATGAGAACATTTTTGTTTATGCTTAAAATGGGATAGTTCCCAGTGATTGGCGGTATACTGTAAGTAAAAAACATTAGAATGAAATAAAAAAACTTTCAAAGTCATTGTTCTATTTATATAAAAAACATAAAATAAAAAATCCAAGTGGATTACGTTTCAAACGTTTTCGGTGCTATCAGACCGACATCAATTATTTATTATTATATATTATTATTATATTATTATATATTATTATATTTATATTATATCTATTATTTATTTATTTATCAATGGAAACTTGAATACTTGCTTAATAACCCATCACAAGATAGTAGAATTGTTAAATTTACTTTTTAAAGGTTAAAAAATTTAAATGTTAAAATAAGGCGAAACAATGTCGATGTTATTAAATTTAACTGCAGAGGAACATATCGGCCCTTACTCGAAACGTATCCACTAATGGGTCTAACAGAAGTTGACTACTACCTGAGATAGAATAAGTTATCTGTACAAGACCTACCAGCTCTAAATCTATTCTGCTATTCTATATCTCCCATTTCTTTGTTACCGATCTATTAAAATTCTTCCATACAGTCTACTAATTGATGATGTTAAAGTTAATCCTCTATAATTTTCTTTTTTTTTCCTTTTTTTTTGCTTGTTGTTATATCGAAGTCGATGTTGTTATATCATTCTTCCGGAATCTTTTTTCGTTTATTCAGTCGTTGAATACCTCACATAGCGTTTCTACTATCACTTGTGGTGAATTTTTTAGCAATTTATTAGGTTAACCTCAAGGGTCATGTTTTTTTTTCTATTTTGCATGCATGTTAATAGTTGTTTTATTTATTTAATTGTTATATGCTTTACCACTGCATACGTTAGATGCAGTAAAAGAAAATTTACCCTATTTTTAATAACAAGATCTTTGTAATATTTTTTTCAATCTAATAGTTCAATCTGTCGTATTTTAATGTAATAATAGTTTTTCAGGTAGCTCTTTGCTTTGAGTCATCAAAAAGTATCTAAATCTCACTAAATTGTTTATCCCAAAATTCGTTTTTAGCCCTTTTTACTAAGCCATTTTTCGTAACTGGACTGAGTCACGTGCAATAGCAAAAAATACACCAAAATATATGTCCTTCGGCGGTAATCGACCATTTAGATCAAGGGCGCTCCATCAAATACAGGAAGGAGCAATTTTGCAAAATATTTTGAAGACCCAGTTTTACCACAGCCCAAGCAAAATATACAAAGGTAAAAAGTTTTTTAATGAAACATGAAACATATAACAACGGAGAATAAAAACAACAAATCAGAAACAGAAGGAACGGTATGGATAATGACATTTATTGTTGAAGTTGAGTAGGCAAGGATAGTAAGGTAAAAGCTAAAATTAGAAAACTTGGTAGAAAGAAATGAAAATATACTTAGACTATGAGAACGAATCAGCAAAAGAATAATATAAATTTAGATTAATACACATAAACGTAAACAAAAAACAGAAAGTCATGAACTGGTAACAACTCCATAAGGAATGGACACAAACTTATAACATTATTTAAGAAGGAATATAATATATGTATATAATACAAAAGTACGCAAAAACTATCGAGGAATGAATACAATATTATCAATGCGAAAACCATATCGCAACATACTGAAAGAAAAACACAACATACGACAAATGTCATACTTAATCATTAGATCAACAATGTTTGTTGAATTAACATCTTTAGATCTCGAAAAATATGTACAATATTTATTAAAATTAGGATAAAAATCATACGGAACTTCAATACTACAAAAATCTCTAGCGGACATGTTCCATATTTCTAATAGTAATTAGTATACATAAAAAACACACCAGTAGCAAAAAATGCGAAGATTACCGTATTATAAGCCTCATGAGTCATCTCCTAAAATTGTTCTTAAAAATAATTCATAGGAGAATCTACAAACTCTGTGAAAATTAAATTTCCCCCAACCAGTTCGGGTTCACAAATGCTGTTGGTACTAGAGAGGCTTTGTTCTTAGTACAAGTCTTATTCCAGAGATGCAGAGACGTCAACTGCGACGTATACGCATGTCTGGTTGATTACGAGAAAGCGTTTAATCGAGTAGAGCACGCCAAGATGATGCAAATACTAAAAGAAACAGGAATTAACAACCAAGATATGAAAAGAATCAGAAGTCTCTACTGGAATCAGACAGGAAATCTCAGAATTAAAGGTGAACACATTGACTGTGTGAAAATCATGCGTGGAGTGAGGCAAGGCTGTACTTTGTCTCCTCTAATCTTCAATCTGTACTCTGAAAGAATATTTATCGAAGCTTTGCACGAAACTAAAAAAGCTATTCTACTAAATGGTTACTAACTAAACAAAATCAGATATGCAGATGACACCATAGTATTTGCGGCCAACTTAGAAGACCTACAAGTTTATATAAACAAAATTACGTATTACAGTCAACAATATGGACTCAATATAAACGCTAAGAAGACAAATCTTATGATAATTAGCAAGAAAAGAATTAAAGAAGGTCAACTCTACTTCACCCAATCCCCTGTAGAAAGAGTGACGCACTACAACTACCTCGGCACCATAATAAATGAAGAATGGACCAACAACCAGGAGATTAGAGCACGCATCAGTAGAGCTAGATTCACCTTCAATCGTCACAACCTCTCTCTTGATATAAAAGTAAGAATGCTGCGATGCTACGTCTTCTCTGTCCTTTTTTATTGTGTTGAATTGTGGACCTTGAACGAAGATATGTGCAGAAAACTGGAAGCATTTGAGATGTGACTATATCGGAGAATGCTTAAGATTCTGTGGACTGACCGAGTTACAAATGAGGAGTTCCTCAGAAAAATAAATAAGAACCGAGAGGTACTGACCACCATCAAATCTCGAAAATTACAATTTTTCGGACATATTATGCGAAATGAATCCAGATATACTCTCCTTCCTGCAAGGAAAAAAATTTGGAAAACGAGGTCCAGGAAGAAGAAAAACATCTTGGTTAAAGAACCTCAGAATCTGGTTCAATACAACATCTGTGGAGCTTTTCCGCACTGCTGCACATAAGATAAAGATTGCCATAATAATCGCCAACATTCGTAACGGATAGGCACATCAAAAAGAAGAAGAAAAAACACACTAACATAAAAAGTTAAAATAAAAGGAACAATCTAAAGAATGGAGGAGGTAACTGAAAAACTAATAATTATACACGTTAAGGTGCTACCATACGACATAACTCGAAGCAAATTTTCCTCGTTTATCTCTTCCGTGGGTAAATCTTGAAGGAACCAAAATATATGTGAAGAAATAATATATCAACATAAACTCATTTGCTTTAATACCTATGGAAACTGTTATGATAATAAATATGTGCTTAAGTCTTTAGAGTTTGCTGGATATACTTACTTGTGGCTTTTTTCTTACACAAGTTTATTTTACACATGTTATGCTTATATAAGCTAAACTTTTGGAACATTTTCTAAAGACTGTCAAATTTTTAGCAAGGTTGGATGATTATTAAAAAGGATATAATAGAAATACGATTTAAATTAGTAAAGTAGCCCCTTATTCTGTGTGCACGGGAACCTTAAGATCTAAGTTAGATGATCGGGAAATTTTAAAAACGGATGCAAATCCTTTAAACAATAGAAAACGGATAGAATATTTACTTATGGATAAAAACAGTAAAAATTAAAACTTTAAACCTATGAAAAAAATCCTAATTCATTTAGAAAAATAAGTTTTGTTTTTCTTTCTCATCTTCTGCCGGTAACTGATTTAAAAGAACTAATTTTGTAAGAACAAAGCACTAGAAATTAAGTTAGTTAGATTTTAACCAAAACTATCCGTCGACTTAAGAGATAAGGCGAATAAAATACTTTCTATCTTCGTTTAACAACCTACAAGGAAAAAATTTGGAAATGGATAATTTGGAAGAAGCGATTTTAATTAAAGCGGTAATAATACATAGATAAAACGACCGAAACGCGGAAGTCTCCAATGGTACGGATTGTGGGTGTATTAAATAGCAGAAATAATAAATTAAAACCTACTACGAGGAAGTGTAATTAATTGTGACAGTGATGTAGATATTGAGAGATTCTTATTAAATTCGTGTAAATTAGAAACTTATCTAACGAAAATTAGAAAAACGTTTAGTTTATGTAATTGGTATCTTTTAATATTATTATTAATTACAAAATCGTTGGTCGACGGTTTAATTCCGAGGGTATTTTGACTGCTATAAAATTGTATATTATGTGTACAAGATATTGTATTATTAAACCACAACTAAAACTATCCTAAAATTTAGCACATATAAACAAAAATGTTGCATATATTACGTAAGAAGCTTTACGCGGTGTATGACGGACGAGTTAAAAAATCTATCATAAATTTACGTAAAACTTGTTGGTTTATCTGCATCAATTTCTTTATTAAGAAACCATTCGAGAATAATACGAAAAGAAGTGTAATGTTTTCTTATTGCAAAAAACTGTGAAGAATTCACCATTGTGATCGACAACGACAGACAATAACGATACAGCATATAAACAAGATTTTACAGACTGGCAAAGAATATTTCTTCAAATTAGAGTTATATCTCAATTTTACTCTGTTATCCAATAATCTTCATAGTCAGTAATCAGTAAAAGTTATGAAAAAATTAACAAAAATATAACTTATTTTTATATTTTCATATAAACAAAGCGTTAACTTGGTAAAATTTAAAAAAATCACATTACCACTTCTGCAATAGTCGAGATTTTGATATAAACTCGTTTAATATCTTTTGACTTTCCCTTTTTTATTGCCATCTCCTAAAAATAACCTCGTCTCTTCCAGTCAGTAATTTTCGAAAAATAAATCTTGAGCTCGGACTTTAACTTTTATTATTTGCCTTAAGTGGTAGCAATGCCAGTCGAACTTTACGACCGACTGAATATTCAATAAATCCAAGATTCCATAGCCTAGACTGACCAAAGGCGTAGTCGTTAGGAGACTGGTTTCATTAAAGAATAAGTATTTATTTTAAAAGATAGGAACTGGTCTTAAAAATAATAGGAATACCCATCTATAAGTTTAATATTTTTCAATACGCTTTTTTCCTTCTCGTTTCCTTTACACATCTCTCTATAATTTGAATCAGGTGGTTATTTTAAACCTTTTAATTCTCTATTATATATATTATTGTGATATTTAAAGTCTTGGTGCGCCAAGCAATAATTAGCTAATTAATTTTTTTCTTTTATTAAAATTATTTAAATGATATGATTATGACTCTATCACAATTTTTAATTCTTTTATCTCAGGGTTAAATTCGTGCTTCAATATCTATGCTATTACATGTGAAAGGTAAGGTCCAGAGAATACCGGAATAATAAAAAACACATATGATCTAACACTATATATTGAAATAAAAATAATGAAATAATTCACACTCAAACGTTTTCAATAAACAAACCTCATATAAGGATTCTCAAAATTTTGTTCTCCGTACGTGAACAATCAAAATTTATGGTACAAACAATATTAATTGGAATCTCAAAATCCCAAACTATTCTAACTCTCCTAATCAAAATATTTATATCCTTTCTAAATTACGTGTAAAAATTGTGTTATCAATAAAAGAAAAAAACTGCAGAAAACAAAAATATCTCTCTCTAATGATGAGTGGTCCAAATCCTTGTTCCTTGTAGACTGTATTATCTCCTCTCAACCGCTCCCTATGTAATCAGCAATCTTACACAGATTGTTGCAAGTATATCGTCCTTAATGATCTCCTTCAAAAGCACAAATCATTCAACTTATGATAGCCTTTCTCCTCTCGATAAACTGAATCTCTCGTTGGCCCGAGTGAAAAATGACTCTTGGAATATCTTCTCTTTACGATAAACTGAATCTCTCGTTGGCCTGAACAGTGACTCTTGGAATATAAGTAGAGAAATATGACTTACAATATTTTGCTGCTTCAGCTTCTGTCAGATACACTAACTCCACAAAAACTCACTAACATTCAACACTACTGCTTGCTACATTTCAGGAACCGACCAGAGAACAATCACTGTTCCTCTTACAGACTTGGAAACCAACTGATCTTATCTTTTCTCTCTCCTCAATCTCGCTTAACTTTTTCCTACATACTTATCCCACCTTTTTCAATCTCCGCCAATCAAAACTCGTCACAATTCCCCCATTTTTTCATTTCGATAACAAACAAAATTTTACCTATAATTATAAAATTTCCTAAAACTTATTTACAAATAATATTTTCTATAATTCTTAAAAACTAACAAAAACCTCTTTCTAAAATCTCTTCTATTTGTCTCTAATCACTGCATTAATGTATTTTGGAAAACCCCGTTCAATTGTCTTTTTGTTTTCACTTAAAATTATGCGGGTCACTCAAGTATAACAAAGAAATAATTTATGCAAAGCTTACATTTTGTTTAGTACAGGTAATTCAAGAAATTAATAACTCTCCTTCTTCGAAATGTTTGTTGGATATTATCCTACTTATCTGAATTATTTTAATGTTATTGAATTTTGAAATATTTTTAAACAAACCAATATTTTTCTCGATTTTACATATCATAACAAATCCCCGCCATTTGATCTGCCGAAAACTCTTTGTTAAATTTTAAAAATGACAAAAGTTTTCTAGGATCAAATTATTTCACTATGTTATTAAAATCTATTCATGATATTGATAGATGTCATGAATGTTAAAATACCCAGTATATTGCCTGTCTTTATACGGGATTGGATATATTTTCGTTTTAAATTTTTCCAAGTATTTTCCCTTAAAAGAAAGTTCATAATTTTTAACCACTTGATTTACTTTATTAACAAAATCTCCATGGTTTCCTAAAATCTTCTCTATTTCCTTCTCCATGTTTTTTCCACAATTTATTTTTCTTTCATCCACCTTTTGTTCACATGTGTTCACTGTCCATAATACTTCTTCACAAAATTCTGGATTCTCGTCCATCAATGCCATTTTTTCTTCTGTTTTCTTTTTATCCTCTAATTCCCTTTGGTATTCCGAGCACCATGTTTCTATTCCTTTCATTTCTCTGATGATACCTTCTTTTTCTTCCTGCTTCCATTCTGTTTTATCGTCGGTTGCCAACAATTCTTCTGTACCTTCTATTTCCTGTTTTTCTCTGGTTTCCATCTTATTTTCCTGCTTTCTTTTCGAACTCTTCTTCTTTTTCTTCCTTCTCTTTTTCTTTTCTGTTAGATCTTGTTCTTGTACTTCTTTTTGTTTTCCTATCTGTTTGCTTTTCTTCTCCTGTGTTGTCTGGTTCTGCTCTGATTTCCAGTTTATTTTCCGAAAAATTTATGGTGATATCTTTTTTCCTCAATTCATCAATTCCCGCTATCATATCATGATTTAAATCTTCAATCACCACACATTTCATAATATGGAATTTGTTTCCCACTCTTATCTGTACTCCCAAGCCTTCGTTTACTGTCGTCAACTCTTTGTTCTTTAATCAAGCTTTCGCAAAATTTATTTGCTTCTTCAGGATATGCTAAAATTTAGTTCTAATTTCGTTGTATTTACTGATACCATATTTTAGCATATCCTGAAGAAGCAAATAAATTTTGCGAAAGCTTGATTAAAGAACAAAGAGTTTTACTTTCCTGCCCTATTAATGACTGCAACCTCAAAATAAAACTTTATTTTACATAACGTGTCAGTCAATAATACCTAACTACTTTATATATATATATATATTATATATATATATATATATATATATATATATATATATATATATATATATATATATATATATATATATATATATATTTATATATGTACATTTGCCTTATTGTGCATTTTTATAGTGTAGTGTGTGTTGAGTTATTACTTTATTACTAAATTGAATAGGTAATTACATTATACACAAATGACTGCCTTATCTTGGATGATAAACTTTTCGATAGAAAAAATATAATTACGTTAAACTTAATGTTTATTTTGTGTGGTATTTATGTGCTTTTCAACTAAACTTTTTCAAATGGTTTGGGTATATTTACATAGCCAGCGAATACTGTCTTTAATATTTTAATCTAGTCGTGTACAATCCAATCTCCAGCAGCAAATCTATATACTCAAAAGTTTTTAAAGACACTTTTTGATTATCAATATAGAAATCAAGACAAAATTCTTGTAGTTATTGTTTAGCCCATTTATTATATTGAGAAAAAATAAACTAAAAAAGTCCACTTTAATTTCATGTGTAAAATCTAACTATTAGTTTTCTTCTATAAAGGTTGCATAGAACTACAATCGGGATTTTTAACAGTAAATTTACTTTTTATGCATTCCATAAACGTTTTTAAGAAGCTTTTAACGTTATCGTTTGCGATTTGTTCCGCTGTATTACGTCAAAAGTCCGAGACCTTCATGAATTCCTCGACATCGTATATGGCAAAAAATTAACATTTTCGTTACGCTTATGATTACACTAACGTAAATATGGAAATATATTACTGTGTAGCAGAGATGGGGCAGATGGGAGGGATTTTTGCGATACGTTTAAAATTTTTTTAGTTTTTATTTTTAAATTAAACACTGATGGTTACTAGATATGAAGTGAGGTATCATCACAATATGCGTCTTACAATCCAGAATTATGAGATTGTTGTTATAAAGTTTTGAATCCATTAAAGTATTTACAAAATGTTACCAGTTCAATCCAGATAAAGGGAATGACAATATTGTTGTTAAGAAATAATTCACAAATATCCAAAAGTAGAGAAAAGAAGTCTTATTACGTATGGTTTCTTAGTTTCGCATAGTAAAGTAAATTTATAAAAACTAGACTGAAAAGATTTCTTCCTATATTCTAAATTTTATTTTAAGTCATTGTAGACTTAGCATAACCTTATAATTTTTATAATGGGCCATGTTTATCGATCACGTGACCTTCTCATTGGAAATTAAAAAGGAATACAGGGACTGCTTTGCGTCAGTTTTCTCCGTCGCACTGGGGAAACATCACTGTATGGCAGCAGTTAGTCTATTTGTATTACATGTCTACGAAGTAAATATACTTTTTGTGTCTGTTGTTATAAGTTAACAGCGTCTTAATCTTGAAAAAATCTTCTTCTTTATCTTTATAAGCAATTCTGCTTGTTCATTGGCAGATTAATACCTCTATGGAAGGTTGTCACTCCATCTTTTGTGCGGTCCTCCGATACTTCTTCTCTCGATTGGTGCAGCAAAATTTTATATTTTGTGTCCATTCATTTATACACTGTACGTCACATTTTCTTATAATGTCTTCACTTCTCTTTTGATCTTTCAGCGTATTTCCTGTAATGTTTTTCCGTACTCTCATCTCTGCTGTTTCCAGTAGCCTTTGTGTTGTGGCTGTGTCGGGTCTTATTTCTGAGGCATATGTCATTATTGGTCTTACACTGGCTTTATAAATTCTTGATTCTATCTTAGTGTTAATGTGTCTGTTTCACCATATAGTATTATTAAGGCATTCTGCCAGTCTATTTGCTCTTTGTACTTGATCTTTCACTTCTTTGTCCAGGTCTCCATAGCTACACAGTGTAATTCTCAGGTATTTTATTTCCAGTAATTGTTTAATACTGATGCCATCAATTTCTATTTTACATCTGGTTGGTTCTTTGCTGACTACTATTGTTTTAGTTTTCTAAATTGAGATTGTCATATTAAATTCTTTTGGTCTTGTACTAAATCAGTGGACCAGTCTTTGCAGACTATCTTTATTTTGGGCGATTAATATTGCGTCGTCTGCATAACAGAGTATTTTAATTTCTTTGTTTCCCATTGTGTATCTTCTTCCTTTGTCAACGCTTTTGATAATTTTATGTATGATCAAATTGAAGAGCATGGGGCTCAATAAATCCCATTGTCTTATTCCGCTGCCTTTTTCTATAGGTTTTGTGAGTTGTCCATCTATTCTGACTTTCATTTTGTTGTTTTCATAGATGTTTTCAATAGTTTTTCTAATATTTAGGGGAGCTTCTCTATAATACAGAAAATGGATTAAATTTTTAAGTATTACTCTGTCAAACGCTTTCTTTAGGTCAATCAGACACAGCAATGCTGGTCTATTATGCTCAAGCCCTTTCCCAGTAAATTGCTTTATAATGAATATTGCATGTATAATGTATACACGAATGAAAACACACTGTGGACACTGTTGAAAAAATACAGTACAAATACAGTCCCGTTCCCCTAGTGTGACATAGGGTCTTTCTAACGGGCCGGGTTAATTGGTCACGTGTACTAAATGACCAATGGGAAGGTAACGGGGTGACCTTCATTACACATTGACCTTCATCAAACATGGCCCATTAGACAGAGATGCAGGTACTGTTTTGCGTCAGTTTTCTCTATCGCACTGAAATAACAAGCCTGTATTACAACAATCAGTCTATTTATATTCCATATATCTATGAGTAAATGGCGCACAATTTAGAGTATCCTAAATTAGGGAAAAATTATACTTATATAAATTATAATTTATAATTTGCATTTTTTTAAATAATATCCAAGACAAATATGAACTATGAAGGATTGCGTCAAAGATATTTGAACTACTTGGTAAAAAGTTACTATAGATTTTATACAGTAGCAACTGCGAATATGAATAATCTGGCTTATCTTTTTATGATCTATCTCATGTAGTTATTAGTTGATTTTCAGGTAAAACGGTTAAAAGGATTTATAAATCCATGTTCAAAAACTACATAAATTCAAATAATTAGTAAGGTATTCACTCCAGAAAATCTTCCTAAGTTGTTATATTTTTTTAAAACAGCAATCAATAAAGCAAATTTAAGCTTTATCGATTTAAGCTTTATCGAAGTTAAATGAGTTGAAATAAGTTGATGGAAACACAGATAGAGGTAAACCGAGGAGATGATGACAGGATGTGTGAAAAAGGACTTAAAAGAGATAGGTTTAGGTCAAGAAGATACGATTGACAGAAATGAGGGGCGAAATGAGTAAATACCAGCGATCCCTGAAAGGGAAAAAGCCGAGGAAAAAGAGTTTCTACAGTTGACGAAATTGGTACAACAGTTCACAAAATACGCAATAATACACGTGTTTTAGTAAAATGGCAAATTGTAACAGTTACTGCTTTCAAAAGAAAATCAATATTCATTACTGTATTTTGGGTCAAGGAAATTGATGGATGTGTCTCTTGGTATTCGCATTTTTACAAAAAAAAAACATGAAATCAGAATTGTTTTACCTGGAATAAATTTAATTAAATTGTTGTTTATTACCATTAAATTAAACAGTAAATACGTGCTTGCATTAAACAACTGTAGTATTTTGATATAAGATCGTATTTACCAATCGTGTTTAGAAATGTTTAGCCAGCTTTGGAACAATAACAACTTGGATTTAATTAATATTGCCATCTCATGTTTAAAAAGGCAAGTATCACATATTTCTTACCACAATTTTTAACATCAATAATAATTCAAAATATGGAAGCACTTGAAGCAAACTGAAATAACATCATTAAACTCATCTACGTATGCAGCGTATAAAAAAACTTATACTGTATTCGATTAAGAAGATTTTCCATGGCTGTCAGTTCGTGTAAGCCCAGAGAAGGAATGTTATAAATTGTTTCGGAATATGTTCGTTTATTTTTAATGTGTTCATCACGAGTTCTCTATACCTGTAATTTGCGTTGATTAAAAAGAAAATGCGAGATGATAGCGAGATTTTCTTATAAATACATGGTGTATTGCATTAAAATCCCATTTAATAAATAAAAATTATGCTGAGTTGTATACTATAGCCTTATATAAGCCGTCAATAGACGATGACGGAGCTTTAAATACAATGTTTTGTAAAAAAAATTACTTTTAAAATAAATATTACCACATTAAACGACAAATTTTAAAAAACAATGTTATATTAACTTGTTATAACAATGTTATAAACGAAAAGCTGCACACTTCTGGTGTAATTGTTATATTTGTTAGATAACTAAAATAATTACAATGATTACAATTTTCATCAGAATATTTTCGGTCTTATCAGACCACGATCAGTGCAAACTTGAGCATTTGCAAATAGCCACTATAAAGGGATTAAAAACCAACCATTTTAAATGTAGTTAAAGTTAAAATTGGATCAACATTAAGTCGATGATTTGAGATTAAATTAAAAAGGCAACATCTTTACCCCTAATCGAGAAGAGGGCGACCTCTGGATCTGATCAAAGACTAACTCAGTAGGCTGGTATCTTCCAGAAAAAAAATCGATTAGGTACTTGTGTAGTATGTCTCTAACTTATCAACCTACCACTACCTGTTGATTTACATAATTTAATTAAATAGATTTTGTTAAGTCGTAATAAATTTAGTTTATATATTAATTATATAAATAAATCCTGCTAATAATCATTTTAAAAATTGGGGTTAAGACATTTTAAATACCGCAGAAGAAATGTTTTCGAGCTCAACTTCTTTAAAATTTGGACAAAAGTACAAGAAGATAAAAAAATATGTTGTAATTGGAGGAAAATAGAAATTGCCGGAAAAACTTATATTGTAGAGAAAGTAAAATTTCAAGGGTGATATTGGCAGACTTGCGAAATTATTTAAGGAGTTTTATATGGCAGCGACAAATATATTTTTCCAACCACCTGCTCCTATAGGTACTGTATAGTCAGATATCACCACAGAAAATTAGAGAAGTTAGCACAGGGCGAAATTAATACAGTTATATGAGTAATTAAAGAAAAATGGTATAGCGATAATTGTTACGAAATAAAAAAACCAAATGCACATATAAAACGATTAAATAAGAGTGATAACTTGGTTGATATAGTAAAAGAATAATGCACTACATTAATTACAAAATAAACAGGCGGAAGAAATACATTCACGATTTGTTTGAAGACGTTTACACAAGAGACAATTACAAAGTACTTAGTATTGGACTAACTACAACAAAGTCTGAAGTGAATCATGCAATGCATTTAACAAAATTGAATAAAGCCACTGAGATGCGGAAATTTTAAGAAATAAGATAAAGTTAATATCACACACAATACGGAATTTTGTCACAAAATCGCTTTAATCAATGTTTATGACATTACTAAAACTATTTATTAAAAAGAAATCGAATGACAAACAGATAAACAGTCTAATGAGGTACACACTTAAAAGAAGTTTGCAACACATTATTACTAAACTCTAATTTAAATTTAGGAATAATCGAGTGGCATTGAATCGAGTCGTATTCAACGTATTAATTTAAATATGTACGGATTTCAGTTAACCACTAGTTTTGTTTTTGACGTGACAACGTCTTAAATTAGGTTGTGGCTCGGAGTCACTCATGAAAAAGTGTAACGCCCGCTCACGTCTGTTACGATGAGTCACCGAACGAGAGAGAGGCCCGCCGGACCGGCGAATGCCTTGCGTCTCTCTCCCACTCAAACATGATCGGTCCGCTGCGTGCGCAGCACTAGAGAACTAGGCGCGTTGAATCGGTGCGTGCTTGTGTCTCTGTCTTTCTCGAGCGTTCTTGGCGTTGGAAAACCGAGAAAGCGTCATAATACAAGTTCACACGTGTGGTTAAAGTATCGTCAGCTGTGTCATTTCATATTTCTCCTATCATCGTCCTATCCTCAACAAAATCACTCAAATAGAAATTAGTTAAGTTTAAGTTTACATGTACAATGTTTTAGTAAACAAAATATATTTCTATAGTTAAAATTGTGCAATTTAATAATATTCATATCAATAAATATTCTACCGAGAAAAAGACGTTGTCACGTAAAATCTTCGCCCGTAAAACCGACTTTTGTGGCGTACAAAACCGAATCTATATAAAAAAAATTATAAAATGTACCAAATATAAATCAGACGTACACCCGGAAAGAAAAGTACTATACGGTGACAGTCTGGGAATGGCTCGCGGCTAGACAAAACAGTGGAGATGGTCGTGCGGTCCACAAAACAAAAAAAATCCGAAGTTATATCAGGGGCGCCAGGTAAATTGGCCCACAGCCTTCCCTACGTTACTATTCAATAAACCACCAACTTACCAATAGGTTTACTACTAAAATACTAAGTAACAGTATACAACCTGAATAAATAAAAAAAAAATAAATGAAATTGTCAGATTAGAATTTAGTCAATTTTAATAAATAGATTCCCAAAATAGTTGAAAATAAATACATACATACTACATATTACAATATTATTTAACTTTACCATAGGCTTAATAAAAAAATAATATAAAAATGCGGCTTCTACTTGCCTAACAAAAATTCATAAGTTATTTCTATTTAACAGAACAAAATGAAAGGTAAGACGTATCAAAAGTACCGGACGCTAAGGGGTGTGCGGTTCAATACCAACCAAAAAAAATAATTAACGCAAATAGGACACCACGTGAGCTCAAGTGCGTGCGCAGAAAATAATATAAAAAAAATAAATCTCAAATATATAACCCCCCCTTAGACGCAGTTTACAAAATTAAAATAGGTATGTGTAAATATTGAATTAATAAAATAAACCGCAAATTATCTTTAAAAAAAATCTGTAAAGTATTTGTAAATATGAAAATAAAAACTAACAGCAAATAATCTTTAAAAAAAACTATTGTATTCCGCAAACCAAATTAGACGGCGCTTAAATCTTCCGTTGAAAATTAATTATCGATCCATACCTCGAATTTTCATATACTTCACCGCGTGGAATTCCAGTTATAGTTCAGCGTGTCTTCAATCCAAAATCCCATACGCTTGTCGCTGTACATAGACTTGTGTGACAATGTTGAAAAGTTAAAAATTACAGCCAGACGGAAAAATACGAAGAAGAAGAAGCAGAAAAAAACAAACAAACCAACCAACCAACCCTGAAGCAAGAAAACATTAATTACCATCTGTGTCTAAAATAATTATTTGGAAATAAATATATTGATTTTAACACTTTGTTTATCTGCCTTTTGGCGATAATGGAGCAATACAAAAAAAAACTTGTCTCCGAACTTGAATGTATGAAAACTGATAAAAATGTGAATAGCTTTTTAGAGATGGGATAAAAAAATAACTACAACTTTTTAATTAATTAAAAACGAAATGTTCTAACACTCACCCTTCTTAGCCAGATTAGGGGTTTGAAATATCCCAAATTGGACCGAAGCGTAGCCGGCTATTTGGACTCGTGATTAAGGCTAATTTCTTGATCTAAATACGACTCCCGGTATTCACGTGTACTGTAGATCCGCTTTTTTTAGCGAAATTGTGGATATTCCAAAAAAAACCCTTCCACGAAGGCAGCAAATCCCCTTGAATATCCACACGGTTCGGACTAGTCCAGATCCCACATGGAACAGCAGCAAAAGCAAAAAAACAAAATGCCGTTTTTAATCTAGCCCAACCTTTCAGTAACACCGTCAAATCTGGAATCACTTTCTTTCCGTCGTCTTTCCGAACACTTGACAACTTGACACACGGAGGTCACCGAATAATACCGAGATTCAAAAATTTCAATTTTATGATCCCAATTCTTCCAAGATAACTCTAGAAAGAACGATCTAAATTAGTTTCTTCACAAAAAAGAGGACGTGTTCCCTTAACTTCAGCACAATTTGCCAGACATTACCCCTATTTAAAAATTACTAATTTTATTTTCGCCACCTTGCTTATAATATATTATAGGCAACCGCTCTTACACGTCCTGAATTATTTAAATTTTGATAAAATAGAGGTGGGACTTTCTACTTTAAATTTGGAACGTAACAACACCTCCCTTTCCCAGAGGAAAATTTACGAGGAAAAACTAGACGAAGAAAATTTTCCCTCGCGCTAGCGACGCACTACCTAAACTCCGAGCGAAGTCCACAACACAATCATCATCCACACCGTCTTCACCGTGCGCAAGTACTTGGACAACGAAAGACATACCAATCTCAAACCACACGCACAAAGCAACAACTTACTTACAACACTTACTCCACTTCCACACAACAGTCATCTCTCATCGTATGAGATCAAGTAGAATAGTTTCAAATTCCAACGTCAATCTGACAACACTGATTAGGTCGGTTACTGGATGTTGCCCTTATTCGCGACCTCCCAGCTCTGGGGCATCGCTAGTACTTCACTATACCTCGCATAACATGAGTCCATAAGAAACTCTCCACCACTCGACTCTTACTGATACTGCGAGAAACATCTACCGAAACAGTAGTGTAATTCCAATTGTTCATTAAAATAAAAATGAGATAGGTCTTTCAGAATTTAAATCCGTATACAACGAAATTTAGTGAATCATCCAAAACTAAGCTATTATCCAACAAGATTCACCAAAACATAATTATGTGGCTTCGAAAAAATCCCAATTAAATAGAATGGCTTACTAACATCAAAACAAATCCCAACGCCATATCATCGAAGACAACATATTTCTGACCAAACCTAAGTGACATTCAATTCCATAAATCAAAAGAAATTAAGGCTACCGCAACCCTACGACTTCGTATTGGCTACCTAACACAAAAAAAAACGAATCGGTTGACCATCCAAATACATCCTAAGAACCGATCATAGCCAACACTCAGTCATCCTTCACGGACACAACAAAAAAAAATAAATACAACCAATTTCAGAAGAATTTACTTAGACTAGACAAAACTTTGCTAGTCCGTTCTACTCCGACCTAAATCCTATCGGGATCACCAGTCGGGTTACTAATCCTTAAATCCTTAATATTCCAAATACCTTGATCCTTGCCATTTTCATCCTCTAAACTATATGTCCAGGGGGAAACTTTCTTCTTCACGAAGTAGGGTCCTATCCATCTAGGAGCTAACTTTTTCGTGAAATATTTAGCGGCATCTGACAACACAAAATTTCTCCGCCATACTGACTGATGGGGCTGAAATTCCTCTGGACGTCTCCGTAGATTATAGGTCTTCTCACACTTAGCCGAAGCTTTATCTAAACGTTTTCTAACATCAACAAATAATTCCTGGAGTCCACGCGATCGATTATATCCCATTTTAGCTACTTCGTCCTCCGGGTCTCCGAGTTTGTCCTTTCGGGAAAAATCTCGTCCATCCACTACCATCTTCCGACCGAAATTTATGAAGTAGGGATCTTGACCAGTCGACTCGTGGTATGCAGTGCGCGTAGCACATGCTAGTTTGGCCAAATTTTCATCCCACTTCTTATGGTTGTCAGCTATATAAGTTGCCATCATTGTTTTAAGGGTTCGGTTATAGCGTTCAGATGGATTGCACTGTGGATGATACAACGCATTATAACGAACTGAGACACCATAGGTTTCCATCATTTTCTTGAAAATACCCGAAGTATACTGGACACCATTATCACATAGTAACAGACGTGGAACTCCAAATACGAGGAAAACTTCTTCTTCTATTTTCTTAACGACATGCACGGCTTTTGAGGATCGCAACGGAAATACCAAAGAAAATTTACTAAACACATCCATTACCACTAAGATAAACTTATAGCCTTGAGTTGATCTTGGGAAAGGTCCCATAAGATCGGTTGCTACTATCTCCCATGGTTGAGTAGCTTTAGGTTGAGGAGTCATAAAGCCTTTGGGCTTACCTTGTTCCACCTTATGCATGGCACACAGTGAGCAACGTCCAACGTAACGAGACACATCACTCCGCAGTTTCGGCCAAAAATACTTCTCGTTAATACGCTTATAAGTTTTCAGGATCCCCATATGACCTGCTAAAGGACTATCATGACACAACTTCAGCACTTCCAATCGTTGACCCTTAGGAACGACTTCCTTCCAATTGTCCGCTTCCTCGACCAAAAATCCATAACTGGGACGGATGTATTTATAAAGTTTGCCACCAGACATTCTCCACTGAGGATACTTCAAGGGATTAGACTCGATTTTTCTACAAAGTTTATCATACCAACTATCACCACTAGGAAGCGGTACAACCTCTTCAACCATATCAAGCACGGGAACTGACCGAGATAACAAATCGGGGACAACATGTTCTTTTCCTTTCCGATGCACAATCTTAAAGTCATATTGTTGCAATCTTACCGCCCATCGAGCTAATCTTCCAGTAGGATCCTTCAAATTTTGAAGCCATACGAGGGATGCGTGATCAGTCACGACCGTAAACGGAACACCCTCCAAATAAGGACGCAGTTTTTCGACTGCCCATAACACAGCTAAACATTCCCGTTCCGTCGTGGAAAAATTCCTTTCTTGACGCGTTAGTGATCTGCTCAGGAAACTAATTACTTCGTCACCATCCGGGCCTGGCTGCAATAACACGGCGCCCACTCCATATCCTGAGGCATCACATTGGACAACAAAAGGCAAATTGTAGTCAGGACAATTAAGTATCGGAGCAGAAACTAGACATTCTTTTATTTTCTGAAAAGATTCTTCACAACTCGGGGTCCAATTGAATTTTCTTCCTTTCTTCAATATCGCTGTAATTGGAGCTAGTAGTGTCGCAAAGGAAGGAATAAATCTTCGATACCAGGAAAATGTGCCTATGATGCTACGAACTTCCTTGACGGATGTGGGTGTTGGGATACGTAGCATAGCCTTGACCTTATCACCATCAACATGTAGTCCATTCCTATCAACCACATGACCCAAATACTTTAGTTCCGGTCTACAAAATTGACATTTATCCCAGCTAACGGTTAACTTAGCTTCTCTCAAGCGTCTAAAGACTTCCTCTAAGATCCTTACATGTTCTTCAATAGACTTTGTCACGATGACCACGTCATCCAAGTAAGTAAAAACATAGGGTTCCAACTCCGGACCGAGGACACGATCTATCAACCTCTGCCATGTAGCCGGGGCATTATGTAATCCAAAAGGCATTCTGCAAAACTGAAAAAGACCTCGACCAGGAACCGTAAAAGCAGTATAAGGCCTGGAAGCCTTAGCAACAGGTACCTGCCAATACGCCGACTTAATGTCTATGGTGGAAAGATAATGCGCGTTCTTTAATTTATTTAAAATATTAGAGATGTACGGTAATGGGTAGCCATCCCTCTCTGTTACGGCATTAAGCTTTCGATAGTCTACGCAGAACCTCCATTTTGGTTCTTCACCTTCTGGAACCTTTTTCTTCACCAAGAGAATCGGGGACGACCAAGCACTATTCGATCGCTCCACTACTCCTTTCGCCAACATATCTTCTAGCTCTTTATCAATATGGCTTTGGATTACTGGGGATACAGGATAGTAACGTTGTTTTATGGGTGCAGATTTACAAACAATCACATGCTCAGTGACATCAGTACAACCAAGAGAAGTGCCCATTAGTTCACGACTTCTATTAATAACTTCATCCAATTGCGACTTCTCTGCATCGGTCAAAATAGTTTGACCTCGGAGATGATCCACTGAACCTACCATTGCTGGAGCGTCCGAAAAATACCATTCGTTATGCCTCAAATCTGGAACGATACCCATAACACGCCAAAAATCAGATCCTAAAATCAGAATGTGCGGTACGTCCAAAATAACTAATACTGGCAAGACACGCAAGCGATCCCTAACCATGAAAGGTACTAAACATTCCCCCAACGATTCACACATCTGACCATTCGCCACTCTACAAACGGTCTTCTTCGAAGTATCCAACTCTAAACCCAAGTTTTGTAAAAATTTCCAACCAGTTCTTCCTACAATGGTCTTTGAAGCACCAGAATCCAATAATCCCAAAATTTCCTTTCCTAAGACTTTAACTTTCAAATATGGACGTTCATCTCCTTCGGAATGATGTAAAATAAAGTCTAAAATAGGACGTAGGTTGGTCGAGTCAACGTCGGCAACACCTCTTCGACCAGTTAGGTGCGCTTCCTTCCGTTTCCCGAATTACACGAAGGACAAGTTCTGACTGTAAACCCTTCTTTCTTACACTTAAAACAGTGAACAGCCTCCTTCTTCATTAAACACCCTACTGCCTTATGGCCTGACTGATTACAACGATAACAGACTAAAGTCCTAAACTTTCCTCTAGCGGACTCCGATTCGGATGAAACAACAGGACCCTCACTAACACTACTACAACTTTCAGCATCCACACTGATATAAGCTAGGTCCTTTTCCAAAGTATTCATTTTCCTACTATTCGGTTCAACATAGTTCCTAATACAATCACGTCTTTCCTCCATACTGCGACATAGAACACGAAGTTCCTCCAAGGTAGCTGGCAAAGGATCACGTAATCTATCTTGATAGAACGGATGCAAATTCCTAATAACTATAGACAATTTAACTTCCTCTGGAACATGACAACGCAAGCGATTAAAGTAACTATTCATTATTGCCAAGTAAACTCCAATAGTCTCAGACGAATGCTGAGTTCTCCTCCGAAGCTCTTCAAAAAGCGCTTCCCCATGGTGAGCTGACAGGTACTCCCTACGAAACTCTTCAACTAATTCAGCCCAACTCCCTACACGTAGACGAACATCTTTATAAAACTGATAGGCTTTATCCGAAAATAAATCTATACCTGATTCCAAAAGTATACTATCTGGTACATGACGAGCGAGACTCAATTCATTCACCATCTCAAAAAATGCAGAAATAGACATACCCCTAGCAGAACCTGAAAACTTTTCTATTCCCCATTTATGAGGAAGTATCATCCCAGAAGAAAAACTAGAGACAGACCCTGAAAAAACATTATTACCAGCTTGTGACATCGCTCCAGGAGAAGAAGCATGAACTTGTCCTACCCCTGCCTGAAAAGACTGATTTAAAACCGAAATCACATCGAGCGCTACTGGTACCGAACCAGATCCGATTGGATGCTGCTTATCATGTAAATCCTGTGACAACTTCAAAATCTCAGCAAGAAAGTCTGACTTAACAACCTGGGCTGCGTCTGCATCATCACCTGTTGGCAATACCATAAGATCAATTCTCCCCAAGACATGGTTAATCTGTGTCCGCAATCTCAAGGACTCAGCACAAGTAGGAGTTCCGGCAAACTTTCCAACAGCCGTATTCAGCTCCGCAAGTTTAGTCTCGATTGCAGTTTTATCCTGTGAAAAGGTGAATGGGTGCTCAGGATATCTAAAGCTTTCATTTGCTGCCTCACGACTAAGTGCATCAGACAGACTAGACCTCATAGACTCAACAGTGCCAGTAGACACTCCACGAATTTTGAGTTCATATTCCAGTTCCTCTTTCCTTAAGTAGTTGGGTACAAGTTTTCGCACCATCTTGCCAAAGTTCAAAATTTAAAAAAAAATGTATCAACCGAAAGGAGCAAATATTCAAACAAAATCAAGATATAAGTAAAAATATTAACACACAGGTACAGTTTACTTTATTAATGGGAGCAAACCAAAAGCAAAATAAAAGTAATAGTCGCTTTATTCAATCTATAAAATTTCACAAAAGATTTTCAAAATTTCATTGTTTCAGAACAAATTACAAGTCACAACATAATCTCAAAAAAAAAAGATTTTACATTCCCTAACATAAGTAAGTTAAACCACAATGTAGAATTTCGAAGTCCAACTTCTCAAAAAAATAAATTTGAACTCCAACTGAAATAGAAATATTTCAAAGTCCTAATATATCCATAATTCTTCTAAGTTCCACAACACCACTTCAAAGTATCTTCTTTTAAGTTCCATTTTTGGCTTCTTCCAACTTCACGTCACACAAAAAAAAAACTAGTAAGCACTTCTTGGCATACACTTCCACTAAACACGAAGTTCTAAGACTACTACTAAGTGCAAAACCAGTGGTAAAGTAAATAAATCAAAGTTAGTCAATTAAAGCCCAAACACGTTAGGTTAACTAATTAAAAGGAATCTACACAAGGGGTTGACAAAAAAAAGGTTAATTAATTAAGGGCCCCACGTTGGGCGCCAAAATATGTGGCGTACAAAACCGAATCTATATAAAAAAAATTATAAAATGTACCAAATATAAATCAGACGTACACCCGGAAAGAAAAGTACTATACGGTGACAGTCTGGGAATGGCTCGCGGCTAGACAAAACAGTGGAGATGGTCGTGCGGTCCACAAAACAAAAAAAATCCGAAGTTATATCAGGGGCGCCAGGTAAATTGGCCCACAGCCTTCCCTACGTTACTATTCAATAAACCACCAACTTACCAATAGGTTTACTACTAAAATACTAAGTAACAGTATACAACCTGAATAAATAAAAAAAAAATAAATGAAATTGTCAGATTAGAATTTAGTCAATTTTAATAAATAGATTCCCAAAATAGTTGAAAATAAATACATACATACTACATATTACAATATTATTTAACTTTACCATAGGCTTAATAAAAAAATAATATAAAAATGCGGCTTCTACTTGCCTAACAAAAATTCATAAGTTATTTCTATTTAACAGAACAAAATGAAAGGTAAGACGTATCAAAAGTACCGGACGCTAAGGGGTGTGCGGTTCAATACCAACCAAAAAAAATAATTAACGCAAATAGGACACCACGTGAGCTCAAGTGCGTGCGCAGAAAATAATATAAAAAAAATAAATCTCAAATATATAACCCCCCCTTAGACGCAGTTTACAAAATTAAAATAGGTATGTGTAAATATTGAATTAATAAAATAAACCGCAAATTATCTTTAAAAAAAATCTGTAAAGTATTTGTAAATATGAAAATAAAAACTAACAGCAAATAATCTTTAAAAAAAACTATTGTATTCCGCAAACCAAATTAGACGGCGCTTAAATCTTCCGTTGAAAATTAATTATCGATCCATACCTCGAATTTTCATATACTTCACCGCGTGGAATTCCAGTTATAGTTCAGCGTGTCTTCAATCCAAAATCCCATACGCTTGTCGCTGTACATAGACTTGTGTGACAATGTTGAAAAGTTAAAAATTACAGCCAGACGGAAAAATACGAAGAAGAAGAAGCAGAAAAAAACAAACAAACCAACCAACCAACCCTGAAGCAAGAAAACATTAATTACCATCTGTGTCTAAAATAATTATTTGGAAATAAATATATTGATTTTAACACTTTGTTTATCTGCCTTTTGGCGATAATGGAGCAATACAAAAAAAAACTTGTCTCCGAACTTGAATGTATGAAAACTGATAAAAATGTGAATAGCTTTTTAGAGATGGGATAAAAAAATAACTACAACTTTTTAATTAATTAAAAACGAAATGTTCTAACACTCACCCTTCTTAGCCAGATTAGGGGTTTGAAATATCCCAAATTGGACCGAAGCGTAGCCGGCTATTTGGACTCGTGATTAAGGCTAATTTCTTGATCTAAATACGACTCCCGGTATTCACGTGTACTGTAGATCCGCTTTTTTTAGCGAAATTGTGGATATTCCAAAAAAAACCCTTCCACGAAGGCAGCAAATCCCCTTGAATATCCACACGGTTCGGACTAGTCCAGATCCCACATGGAACAGCAGCAAAAGCAAAAAAACAAAATGCCGTTTTTAATCTAGCCCAACCTTTCAGTAACACCGTCAAATCTGGAATCACTTTCTTTCCGTCGTCTTTCCGAACACTTGACAACTTGACACACGGAGGTCACCGAATAATACCGAGATTCAAAAATTTCAATTTTATGATCCCAATTCTTCCAAGATAACTCTAGAAAGAACGATCTAAATTAGTTTCTTCACAAAAAAGAGGACGTGTTCCCTTAACTTCAGCACAATTTGCCAGACATTACCCCTATTTAAAAATTACTAATTTTATTTTCGCCACCTTGCTTATAATATATTATAGGCAACCGCTCTTACACGTCCTGAATTATTTAAATTTTGATAAAATAGAGGTGGGACTTTCTACTTTAAATTTGGAACGTAACACTTTACAGGCAACAGATTTTTTAATTATTATTTATTATTATAATGTTATGACAGTAAAATTTTGATAAAGTTCCTCATATCTATTTCATAACATTACTAGGAGATAATGGATATATGTAACAAATTTATTAGAATAACATTTCATCTTCATTTTAATCAAAGTACTAAAAATTTTCAAAGTGGGCAAATAGGAAAAAAAGTGAAGTAAGATAATCTTGAGTACTTATTATATTATTTTTAACTTAACAACAATGATATACCCGTATATATTACTTGCAGACATGCCGATAATCCTGGATAGATTAGTCAAAAATGTAAGCCAAGCCTTAAAGTTAAAAAGACAAAGTGTATGACAATAATTATAAAAATACAAGACAATTTAAATATAGGAGGGGTAACAGTAGGAAATGCTAAAACTGTAGATATATTGACACAGTTGTAAATGAGAATAAGTATACAAACTAAACAAGGATGAGAATTGAAAAACCAGGAGTAATATCTATTAAAATTAGAAAATTGTTTTATATGCAAAAACTAAAAAGCAAATAAAAATAATGAGGTACCTGGCTATGAGGCCTTTAATAAGCAATGTCGGAGAGGAATCTTCAGACTGGAGATTGCAACGACAGGCGAGAATGAAAATTAGAAATCGCAAGGCGTGAGGCTCTATGAAAACCACATGAAAATAAAATGTTTGATATGTGGACTTACAGAAGAACATTACAAATAAGTTGTATTTATCAAGTAACAAATGTTGAGGTGCTAAAAAAATGGTAAAAAGAAAAGGAAGTAATAAATAAAATTAAAATAAAAAAGCTGCACTATTTATATGGTTCGTGTGTTGTTGCTACATACATATAATAATCAAATGTAAAATACAAGAAAAGAGTAGTCTTGTAAGAAATCGCATTTTCTGGCTATGTAAGTTCAGATAAAAACTAATAAAATATTGATGACAAACTTTTTTAAAGTTGAGTGATTTTAGTGTTCATATTTTAGTCATTTTTATACATCGTTCTTCTAATTGATAAGTGGGATACAGATATAGAAATAAAACACGAGTACAAAAGGCCAGGAACTTGTACAATAAATGGAAGCAAATTATCTATAACAGAGAACTACGCTTTTACATCCGAATTAGAAGTATTTAATGCTACGTTTAGTGAGTTCTACTGAATGAAATTAAAGACTGGATAATAAAATTAAAGACGATAAGACGGCTAGGAGCCTTTGAAATGTGGCTTTATTGCTAAATTTTTATAACATCATGCACGAACATAACGAATCGAACAGTATTAAACAATAAAAATAAAGATTTAGAACTTGCAACAACGATTAAAAAAAACAGGGATTTTGTACCTTGGCCATATAATGAGAAATGACAAATATAACGTGATACGAATAATAATGAAAAGGAATGTAGCAGGCCTAAGATGAGTAGGCAGAGGAATAGTGTCCTGGTTTCGTAATATCAAAATATTGACGGGAATGACCGTTCAAAAATTAACGAAAGCTGCACATACTAGAAAATATTTTGATGCAGTGATCGCAAACCTCTAGTAATGAAGTGCGCAAAAAGAAAAGGAAGAAGTTCGTTAGATTATGCAAAAACTATTATGACATCTTGTTTATACTCTTTTTAGTTCACGTTGATAAGTATTATTAAATAAATGAACATGTGGTTATATTATAATACAATACGAAAAGCTATATCCCATACATTTTATTTATCGATAAGTTCATTTACAAAAAGTTAAACGTTTATTTGGCCTAAATGGAGTATAATCACGTACAGGATTGCTGCAGGATTGCGTATCTTAACCGTTAAAGGTAATAATAAAACACGACGAAAAATTTTGTTATATTTTTACATGATCCCAAAAAAAACAAAAAACGAAATAAAAAAAGAAAAATATTTACTAAAGGATCAGATTTTGTTTAAATTTTTTTTCCAATCTGTCGTAGAGGATTAGAGAACATACAATAGATTTTTATATATTGTTGTATAATTGTAGTTCTAAATTCGGTAGTACACATTGTTATCAACAAGGTTAATACTGCTAACATCTAAAGGATTATTAAACAGAACCACTGTATCGTGTAAAAAATTATTAATAAGTGGCTTTGGCTTAGAGTTTTACATATTTTTGGATAAATAATTATTTTTTAAGTAAATATATATATATATATATATATATATATATATATATATATATATATATATATATATATGACTAAGTTCTCGGGAAGAACTGTGTTGATGAAAATTTTAAAACTCGACGTTTCGGTACACATTTTGGAGCCATTATCAAGCAGAATATGGTTTCGTTTTAGTTTGAAGTCTCAATCTGCCTATTTTCCTCACTCGTGACGTACGACACCTACATTAGTCATAAGTCACTTTAACATTTCCGTTAAGACCAGGTGCCATTCTCTCTCCTGATGCCACCCAATATGTAGCTTCGTCGATTTTTAATAATTTTTAAACTATTTGTCCTTGTGTCGTGTAATGTCTGGAATACTGATGCACAATACATAGCCTCTCCTATTCAAATGTCAAACTCACCTGCCCGTAAGATGATCTAGATGATCATCCGATACATTCTGCTAGATAACAAACGAGGCTCTGGCGTCCGAGTGATTGCCGGTATAAGCAATCCCCCACTTACTGACCAACAGCTTCGGGTGAAAGAGTCGGTAAGTGGAAGGGCACCTTCTTGTCCAAGAAATGGAAAATCGTTTCTAAAGGCGGACGAATCAGGCATGGTCAACGGCGTGGAGATACATAAGGCAACGGGAAACCAATGAATTAAAGGCTCATAGAGCATCCCTAGTTAATCATCATGACTAACAATACAACCAAATACTCTACTGATCATGAAACTCGGAAAAGAAGATCCGCAGAGGAGAAAAATCACAAGACTGCAAGGCCTCCCCGGTCGTCAACTTGCGAAAACCTTGCAAAGTAGCGACTTTGAATATTAGAAGTCTACACCAAGCTGGAAAAGTGCATAATGCCGTTAAAGAAATCGAATGGCTGAATATATATATTTTAGGAATCAGCGATGTCCAATGGCCCGACTCAGGAAAGATAAAAATCAACAATAAAACAATATATTATTCAGGAAGTCAAGACGGTTCACGCAGATATGGTGTCGGGATAATATTAAACAAAAACATTCATGAAGCTGTAATTAATTTTACTCCAGAGTGCAAGAGAATTATACTCTTACACTTAACCCAGAACAAACCCAAAGTAAATATCCTACAAGTTTATGCTCCAACTGCGGACAAACCAGAGAGCGATATTGAAACTTTCTACGAAAACCTAGACTTTAAAATCTTTTAATAGATTTTAAAATCCATTAAAACGCAAGATGTAACAATTATAATGGGAGACTTTAACGCAAAGGTTGGGAAAGAAAAAGTAGAAGAATGTACAGGAGGATATAGTCTGGGCAACAGAAACAAAGGGGGTGACAGGCTTATCGAATTTTGCCAAAACAATAATTTTGTTATATCTAATACATTATTTAAGATGCCAAAGAGAAGACTACATACCTGGAAGTCACCAGCAGATCAAGAAGAAAAAATTGTAAGAAATCTAATAGACTATATATTAGTTAGACAAAGATACAGGAACGCAATTATATCCGCAAACACCTATCCAAGTGCCGACATAGGATCAGTTCACAACCCAGTAATGACCAAAATAAGGCTCAAAATGAAAATAATAAAACGAAGAACAACAAATAAAAAAATCTATACAAGTAAATTAAAGAACCCACACATAAGGCAACGCCTGGCAGATGAAATCAACAACGGATTAATGAATGTTAAAGAACAAATTCTACAAAATACTGAGACGGATAAAAAATGGTTATTGATAAAGACATAAATAGATAAAATTCAAAAAGAAATTCTAATACCAACCAGATATACAAAGAAGCAATGAGTGACGGAAGAAATTTTAGATTTAATGGAAGAAAGACGTTAATATAAAAACAAAGATAATCAGATGTACAAAAAAGTTGATAAACAAAAAATAAAATACAGAATTAAGAAAGCGAAAGAACAATGGTTAAAAGAACACACATAAAACAATTTAAGAATTAACTCACAACAATAAAGCAAGAAAACCGGGAATACTAAAAGATGAAAATGGAAAACTTGTGTTGAATTCTAACGACAAATTTAAGAGATAAACATAATACATCAATGAACTGTTCAAAGACAATAGAACAGAATAGATAGAGATAGAAGTAGATGAGGATACGGTTTTAAAGATATTAAAAGAGGAAATTAAAATGGCATTAAAAAATAGCAAAAATGGTAAAGCAGTAGGTCCAGACCAAATCCCTATAGAAACCTTAAAATGCATAAATTATTAAACCTTAGATATTATAGTAGACTTATTTAACTCAGTATACAAAACAGGACACATACCGAAACAATGGTTACTCTCCACCTTTTGTGCTATCTCTAAAAATACAAACGCTAAATATTGCAGTGAATGCAGAACAATATCACTAATAAGTCACATTCTCAAATTCTTCCTGAAAATACATGGTCGTATAAATAAAAAACTGGAAGAAGGAATAGATGCTAGTATGTTTGGGTTCAGAAATGAACTAGGAACCAGAGAAACGATATTTGCTTTTAACGTGTTATATCCATAGGCACATTATTCACAACTTCTACTAAAGCCTGTTTCAATTCTTGATTATGGTGTCATCTGGTACAGATCATACTCTCTAAAAATAACCACAATTAGTAGTTGAGTTGTTTTCGCTTCATGCGCAAATGCAGAGTCTTGTTAGTATATTCATGGTCTATTTTGGAACATGTGTGGTTTAGAAGCTTCTCTATATTTGTTAAAATGTCCCGCTGGTAATTTTTTGCTGCTGGTCGCGGCAACACCCTTGTCACAAAAATGTAAAAAAGTGACGCCGACATAGAAGACACCCCACCAAACCATCACTGGGACAGGAAAATTATTTTATACTATATCATTTTGTTTATTGAAAGTTTTCTCCAGACTACAACAACAGGCATCATTTTTTTTCTTATTTTGTTTTAATGCAAGGATCAAGCGTTGACTGTTTTATCGTTTAAAATTCCCATTTCCCGAGAAAAATATTTAGTTTTTTTTGGCAGACTTTTTGCCAGAGGCCGACCAGATCTTCAACTGTCACTTACTCCTCCCATATCTAAAATAAATTAGCAGTATAATACACAAAAACGGTTTTCTCTGTCTGCCAACTCTATCGTAATGGCTTAAGCTAGACTGGAATGTTTTGACGTGTTTATAGTGTACATGCCATCAGTCAATAATATCAACAAACTTTTTGACTGGGTTCAGATTGTCAACCGTACAGTCGCGACGCAATTCCAGTTTGTAATTCCCATGTATAATATGTTAGATTTGTATGACGTAGATTTTAAATAAGTATGTTTCTAAAAATAATAAATCAAAGATTGTGTTTCTATTTTTTATAGTTATTAATAAAGTATACCAAACAGCATAATTGTCTGTACGCTCTTAAGAATTACTGTCTTTAATCTAGTCAGCTCGATGTTAATTATTAAGTTGGAAGCTTTGGCTCTGCAAGGTACTGTTGAAAATTTATTAGTAACAGCCATAATAATTGCACATAGCTTGCACGCAAGTCTTTTTATGGGACAATCCTTCTACATATAAACTATTCAACACCGACTAATGGAAACGTCCAACTTGTGAGAGGAATGTTTGTCACTTAACACTTTATCAGACTTTATCAGACACAGCAGCCTGGTCTTTAAGAAATGCCGACTACAGTTTGCTGCTGTTATTTCTTGTTTTTGCTGTACTGAATATAAAAAAAATATTATAGTATTTTAAAATAAAGAGTTTGATAATATTCACATTGTTTTACTTTGTTTTCTAGGCGGTATTTCACAATACAAAAATTGGCGAATATAGGTTTACACCGACTATTCTTTACCATCTACATTCATCCAAAATTTTAATTTCTGCAACGTGCATTTGTTGTTGAATCTTTTTAACAGACCAACATGCAATGCTATAAACTGTTTCTAACGGGTTTCTTATGAAATTTAGCTTCCATCTTCAATTTTGTCACACTCACGTCACTTGTTTTCTTCTGTTTTGATTTTGTTTTTGAATCTTTCGTATATGCACATAAATCTATTTTCCCATTGATCTTTATTATTAATGCTAAATATGGAAAGCCATTGCATTTTAAAATTATTTACTAGTAATAAATAAATTACTATATTATTTGTAGAGTTCTCTCTACTTCAGTCTTAAAATCTTTGTTGTAACCTTTCCATTTATCCATCCTTCGTATCAATTCCACTAATAATACATAATAATTATATATATATATATATATATATATATATATATATATATATATATATATATATATAAATATATATATATATATATATATATATATAGATATATATATATATATATATATATATATATATATATATATATATATATATATATATATATATATATATTGTGACAATTGGGGTTTATAGAAAATAATTTATAAGTTATATACTACATAATATTAGATATAAAAAAGTATTTGATTATTTTAAATAAGTTATATACTAGAGAAATTTATAAAAATATATTTATGTGAGGGCATTTTAAGAAATTAGCATATAATAATTGTAAAAAGTTGTATTTTAGTAATTATAATGTGGTAGATATATGTAAGTGAGCCATGTGCCTAGGCAACCAACTATACAGTAAGTGATTGACAGATAGAAATTAATCATAATTGGGAATATAAAGTGGGGTTATAATAATATATTGTTTGAATTGTTTATATTATTAAATTAGAGTGTTAGTTACTAATTTGAATGTTTATTCTGATCTGAAAAGCCTAAATGTCAACAAAATTATTAATGGAACATTAACAAATTCTCCAGAGTGCAGAGTGTGACCATTGTTTACAGTCGAACATTCTCGAAATAATGATTATGGCGGTGGATCGAACAGATATTTTTTTCGAGAACATCTATATGTATTAAATAGAACTAAATAGAACATGATATCTTACGAGATGGTTCTAGAATATCCAAAAGATATAAATACCCGTGATTTGGATTCAAGATGAAAGTTTTTAGTCAGAAGTCAAGCAGTTTATTATGAAAGTTAGTAGATTAATTAGTGAAGTCAATTGTTCACAGTTTTAGTAAGTCAGTCAAGCAGTTTAATAAGAAATATGAAAGTTAGTTGGAGATAGTCCAATTGTTTAATATAGTGAGTTAAATGAAGATTAAAAATTATGCATATATTTAATGCCCATTTATAATTATACACAAATAATTATTGAAGATTATAAAAGTATATTAGAAGAATATTGGATGGACATTGGAAGGAATTAAAATTATATTATGATTGGAGATTAGTATAAATCAACTTATAATAATTGGATATTGGTATATTGAAAAGAAGAATAAATATAAATGGTGTTTGCTGGTGGTGTATAAATGCTGGTGAAGAAAACTATATCTTAAATTGGTAGAAGCTGATAATTGGAAAAAGTAATTTCACAAAAACAAGGATAACCGAAGTACAAAGACATTCAGTGGTGATTAGAATCTATATAGTGGAAAACAGTTCATTTAGGCATTCAGTGAAAGAAAGGTACAAAATTTTGTTAATATAATTTAGTTAATGTCATAACAATTTTAACTTTGAAGATAGTTTGTTTAAATTTTACATTGTCTATAGAATTTAATTAGTTTTATAAGAATATCAATTTAAAGATAGTTTATTTTAAATTTACATTGGCTAGGTTAGATATATATGTGTGTTTCATAATAGTTATAATAAAGATAATTTAAAAAAGTACTTACAAACTAATTCTTTGAGAACCGCGATAAAAACCCTATATATATATATATATATATATATATATATATATATATATATATATATATATATATATATATATATTATTAAAAATACTCATTGCTCATCATTCAAACAAAAAAACACATCATAACAATTTGGCGCCCAACGTGGGGCTCTCTATTTAAAAGAATTAGTTTGGGAAGATAAGTGCTCTCATATAATTAAATTAATTATCGGTAGAAAGAAAAAGTATAGATTTTAATTTTAATTATATTTGAACAAGTAAAGTCTCAAAATGTCTCAAGGAAAGAAAGGTACAAGAAGCAAAAAGAATGAAGAAGATGTGGAAGTAGAAACACAACCTATACAAGAGGAGAGTTTAGTTCAAGTTCCACAAGATACTGCAGAAATGAATCCAGAAAGAGAGGAAAATGTCAATATGGCAGCTTTGATGTCATTAATGATGCAGATGAACAAGACAATGGAAGAGAATTCAAAAGAAATCAAAGAAGACATGAAAAAAATGGAACAGAAAATGGAAGAGAATTCAAAAGAAATCAAAGAAGACATAAAAAAATTGGAAAAAAATTCAAAAGAAGTCAAAGAAGACATGAAAAAAATGGAACAGAAATTGGAAGAGAATTATAGAAAATTAGAAAAGAAAATAGAAGATAATAATAATAAAATTGTAAAACAAATGGATAAAAAACTTGAAGCTGCAGAGAAAAAAGTAGCAAATGAAATAAAAAGTATACGGAATGACTACAAGAAAAGGATAGACAATGAGAGGACAGAAGTAAAGAGGATTATTCAAGATAATAAGATAGATATAGAACAGAAAATAGAGTTACAGAAATGTAACTTAGAAGTAAAAATTAACGAAGACAGGAGAAACACAGAAGAAAAATTAGACGATATACAACAAAATATCCAAATAAATTGTAATCAAATAAGAAATGTGGAACAGAGAATAGATGATATTTCACAAATGAGAGACATAGGGAGACCTTACTTAAATTTAACAAATGAGACTGGGATTAAATTCTCTGGTAATATAAAAAATTTGCATCCTAGAGTATACATAAATAGTTTAAAACATAAATTAAGATTTGTGAATAATATTAATGATATTAAAGATTATATTAGAATGACATTAAATGACAATGCAGCAACTTGGTTTGCTAGTATTGAAAATGATTTAGATAACTTTCAAACATTTGAAAATAAATTTTTAAATTATTATTGGGGTGAATTAGAGCAAGCAAAGTTTAGAGAAATTCTATATTTTGGAAAGTATAATCAAAATTTAAAATCAAATATGGTAGATTATGCATTGAAATTGATAACAGTTGCAAAATATTTAGAACCACCACTTAGAGAGGATGAAACAGTCTTAAATGTATCTAGACATTTTGATGCTGATGTTGTGCAAACCGTAACTGTACAAAATATTCAAACAATAGATAGTTTTATTAATTTTATTCAAAGAATACAAAGAGGCAATATGACAAGTAATAATAACAGAAAAAACAATAATAACTTTCAATATAATAAAAATGATAATCAACAATATAGACAATCATATAACAATAATACTAGGTATGGTGATAGTTTACAAAATTTTAATAATAATAACAGTAATCCAAATAGACAGAACTTTAATAATAATACTAGTTATAATAGACAAAATTTGAATAATAATACTAATTATAATAGACAACATTTTAATAACAGTACTAATAATAATAGACAAGATTTTAACAATAGAAGAAATACAGAACGACCTAACTATAACAGACAGGTAAATTGTGTTCGAAGGAATAGAAGCTGCGAAGACAGGGAACGAAATAGTACAAGGCAAGAAAATGTGAGTAGAAGTCATAGTAGGGAAAGACATAGGACATCAGATCCAAGTGGTCAGATACAATCTGACAATTCTAATAATCAAAATTTTGTGCAGTAAACTTTCTGAATTACAAGTTAGGCCATTGCTATTATGAAAAACCTTCTGAATTTATTTCTTTAGATGAAGAGAAAATTATTGAATCTATTAATTTAATTTATATAAATGCTTTGGCCAAAAATAAAATGATTAAAATTATGATAGATACTGGTTCAGAAAGTACTTTAGTCTCGGAGAATTTTATATTTAATACATTAAAATTATCAGATATAATAAAGATTCCAAAAATTAAAATTGTTGGTGCAAATAATAAGAAGTTGGGTGAAATTGATAAACTAGCCAATTTTAAAATTAATATTCTTAATAAAGAAATTAATATGCAAGGATTTATTGTCAAGGATTTATGTGTTGATATATTAATGGGGAATGATGAATTGGAAAAGAAGAAAGTAAAGATAGATTTTGAAGAAAAAATGGTAACTTTGGAAGGGCAAATAATTAAATTTATGCAGAAAGATGAGGTGGAAGAAGGAATAAGAGTTGATAGGATATTATTAAAAGAAAATAATGATGTTTATGAAGAAGAAATGTATTTTGATGATAGGGAAATGTCCCAAAAGAATGTAAAGAATAATTATTGTAGTGAATATTTAAGGAATGGAAATTTTAAGCAGATGGATGCCTACGAGGCGGAGTGCGTAAAATTGGAAGCAAGGAATAATGAGTACATAATGAAGAATAATTTTATTTGTAAAGAAGAAGATATAATGAAAGTTTTAAATTGCCCTGAAGAATATAAATCAATAGTCATTTCCATATTGCAGCAACACAAGGGACTTGTCAATAAAGAAAATAGAATTGCACAAAATTATATCCATAGTATAAAAGTTAAAGAAGAAAAAGATTTTAAAACAAAATCATACCCAATACCATATAAATACAGAGAAGAAGTAAACAAAACAATTAATAATATGTTAGAAGATGGGATCATTGAGAAGGCAGACACACGTTTTATTAACCCCATAGTAGTAGTACGAAAAAGATCAGGTGAAATCAGGTTATGTTTGGATGCAAGGAATATTAACAAGATTACTGAAAAGCAATTTAAAGCACCAATGAGTATAGATGGAATATTAGGAAGAATTACAGGAATGTCATTTTTCACTAAAATCGATTTACAGCATAGTTTTTGGTTAATACCTCTAGAAAGAAAAAGTAGACAGTATACAGGATTTCAGATAGATGGAGTAGTATATCAATTCAAAGTAGTACCAGTTGGGCTTCAATCATCTTGCAGTGTTCTATGTAATTCACTACATTGATGATATATTAATTTTTTCTAAAACTGCTGAAGATCATGAGAAACACCTAAAAATTATAATAAATAGATTAGACAAAGTTGGACTAAAAATAAATCAAGAAAAATGTACAATTTTTCAAAAAGTAATGATATATCTAGGTTATAAACTTAACACTAACATCTTACTGATATATCCATTTTATTCAATAGACTTGATTTGTTAAATAGATGGTAGATTTCATTATTTTGAATCAATTTGACATCATACTTGTTGATTTTTATACATATGGAAATTGTTTGTGCCCTAAAAATCATAATTTTGGGGTTAGATACAGAATTGATTGTGTAAATGTCTTTCTAATATAATAAAGTGGAAAAACTTACCAATTTATATTGATGAAAGTTATTTTGAATGGAAATAATTCCTAGATTTTGTTTATAAATAAACAGAACACAATATCCATTATATTTTAATTAAGGTTATATTTTATTCTCTCTATTTGACATGACAGTTTGACCATAGAATAGCCGAACTGTGATCCGTTGTTCTCTGCTTTGATATAGACAGCGAACAGGGATGTATTTAACACATTTTAAATAAAAAAATTTTGATTTATTAAATTTAATAAGGTATGAGAAAATTAATATTTAAAAAAATAATAAGAAAATTATTTATTTTAAATATTATTTTTGGAGTATTGTGACAATAGGGGTTTATAGAAAATAATTTATAAGTTATATACTACATAATATTAGATATAAAAAAGTATTTGATTATTTTAAATAAGTTATATACTAGAGAAATTTATAAAAATATATTTATGTGAGGGCATTTTAAGAAATTAGCATATAATAATTGTAAAAAGTTGTATTTTAGTAATTATAATGTGGTAGATATATGTAAGTGAGCCATGTGCCTAGGCAACCAACTATACAGTAAGTGATTGACAGATAGAAATTAATCATAATTGGGAATATAAAGTGGGGTTATAATAATATATTGTTTGAATTGTTTATATTATTAAATTAGAGTGTTAGTTACTAATTTGAATGTTTATTCTGATCTGAAAAGCCTAAATGTCAACAAAATTATTAATGGAACATTAACAAATTCTCCAGAGTGCAGAGTGTGACCATTGTTTACAGTCGAACATTCTCGAAATAATGATTATGGCGGTGGATCGAACAGATATTTTTTTCGAGAACATCTATATGTATTAAATAGAACTAAATAGAACATCATATCTTACGAGATGGTTCTAGAATATCCAAAAGATATAAATACCCGTGATTTGGATTCAAGATGAAAGTTTTTAGTCAGAAGTCAAGCAGTTTATTATGAAAGTTAGTAGATTAATTAGTGAAGTCAATTGTTCACAGTTTTAGTAAGTCAGTCAAGCAGTTTAATAAGAAATATGAAAGTTAGTTGGAGATAGTCCAATTGTTTAATATAGTGAGTTAAATGAAGATTAAAAATTATGCATATATTTAATGCCCATTTATAATTATACACAAATAATTATTGAAGATTATAAAAGTATATTAGAAGAATATTGGATGGACATTGGAAGGAATTAAAATTATATTATGATTGGAGATTAGTATAAATCAACTTATAATAATTGGATATGGGTATATTGAAAAGAAGAATAAATATAAATGGTGTTTGCTGGTGGTGTATAAATGCTGGTGAAGAAAACTATATCTTAAATTGGTAGAAGCTGATAATTGGAAAAAGTAATTTCACAAAAACAAGGATAACCGAAGTACGAAGACATTCAGGGGTGATTAGAATCTATATAGTGGAAAACAGTTCATTTAGGCATTCAGTGAAAGAAAGGTACAAAATTTTGTTAATATAATTTAGTTAATGTCATAACAATTTTAATTTTGAAGATAGTTTGTTTAAATTTTACATTGTCTATAGAATTTAATTAGTTTTATAAGAATATCAATTTAAAGATAGTTTATTTTAAATTTACATTGGCTAGGTTAGATATATATGTGTGTTTCATAATAGTTATAATAAAGATAATTTAAAAAAGTACTTACAAACTAATTCTTTGAGAACCGCGATAAATACCCTATATATATATATATATATATATATATATATATATATATATATATATATATATATATATATATATATATATATTATTAAAAATACTCATTGCTCATCATTCAAACAAAAAAACACATCATAACAATATATATATATATATATATATATATATATATATATATATATATATATATATATATATATATATATATATATATATATATATATATATATATATATATATATATATATATATATATATATATATATATATATATATATATATATATATATATATATATATATATATATATATGTTTGGATGGGTTAAAGTTAATATAAAGTGGCTATTAGAATAGGGGAGAGACTGGGGCTGGTTGGTACACTTTTCAAATTAAGGGGCCCATATTTTTTTTATTAATAGATGGTAGGAAAATATGTTTAATGTCCTGATTAGTATTGTCTTATTTACATAAATTTTAAATTACGTAATGTTTGGACTTATCCTAATTCCAGAATTTAATTTTTTCCTAAAGAATACAAGTGTACCAAGCAATCGGGTACCAAGCAATTCGGGGTTAGTTGGTACACACCTTAGGGTTGGTTGGTCAAGACAGCAACTAGAAGATTGATTAAAATTTTTATTATTTTCATATACAAATCAGCCTACAAAAAGTTTATATTATAAAAAAATCCGTGTCTATTCTTAGAAAAAAAAAACAATAATCTAATCAGATCCATCCGAATCGCCATTGTAACACACGTAGAAGAAGCCCACATCAGTGCATTTTGCATGTGCCTACAGTTTAAATTGATTGCACTGAATCCATTTCGCGTTAGGCAAACTATTTGACCAGGTTTGAACGTAAATCAAGCAGAAGGTGTCCTCATCACTACTTGAATTGTCTTTAATTTTTGCTTATTTTTTCGTGTTCTTTTTATTTTGCCAAACACCTGTTTTTTAATTGATTTCGTTTTATTTTCATTTTTTCTTTTTCTCTTCTTCTAAGGCATCTTTAATTTTCGTTTTTTGCGACCATGTTGCCTTTTTCTTCCTGCGGCTTTTGGAAACGGTTTCATATTTTCGGGATCTGTAAAATTACTTCTTTAATTCTGCTTGGTCCAGCTTGATGCGTGTCTTCGTTAGAATTAGTTTGTTGGTCTGGCAATAGGTTGTCGACATGGATTAAAGTCACTTTAATGGGTGTAATTTGATCAAGTTCCGGTTGGTTTGATTCGACCTCCAATACGGGATTCGGGTTTTTCCTCGAGTTTTGCTCGATAGCTTGTAAATCTTGTTCACGATCTGGTCTATCTGTGACATAAGCAGCCATAAATTCACTGTCCGGAAACCTAAAATCCAGCTGTAATATTGTTTGGAGTTGTCGCTAATGGTAGTGCAGTACGAACTATACTGGGTATGTTATAAATGGTCATCGTTGCACCAGGATGATTAGTCAAAGAGTCACACGCACCATTGACATACTTTTTTAATGGTCCATACACACTGCGATCCAGTGGTTGGAGCTTATGGCTGCAGTGAGGTGGAAAGGATAACACTCTTATGCCGTGATCTTTGCAGATGTTTAGTGCATCAGGAGACAAATGCGAATCGTAGTTGTCTTTTAAAAGTAGGAGAGGGTTTTCTTTAGATGCCTTGCAGTATTTAATAAAATGCTGGATATATTGAATAAAATAAACTTCTTTTAGGTTATCAAAATCCATAATATGATCTTTGTCGATTACATGCTTTGCCAAAACCCAGGATGGTTATGTATTCTACAATCCCTCTTTTGAAAACTATACGATTTGATAGATTTCTCCCGGTATTACAAACATGCACAGCTTTATAGTAAGTACAATTAATGCTATATATACTACATTTGTCTTATCTAATTTATCTATAGTATATTTAGTTTTTGAATATAAAGATGATATAGGTTTGATGTTTTTTGTTGGTATTTTTATATTGTCATTTACCTTTAGTATTTGTATTAATTAAGGTGTTATATGTATATTAACAGTATTAAAAAAATCGGTTGCCTGTAAAGTCGGTTTTACGGGCGAAAATTTTACGTGACAACGTCTTTTTCTCGGTAGAATATTTATTGATATGAATATTATTAAATTGCACAATAGGAACAAGGAATTGAATGAAAATAAGAATCGCACAAATTTTAACTATAGAAATATATTTTGTTTACTAAAACATTGTACATGTAAACTTAAACTTAACTAATTTCTATTTGAGTGATTTTGTTGAGGATAGGACGATGATCGCACAAGCACGAAAGCACGCACCGATTCAACGCTCCTAATTCTCTAGTGCTGCGCGCGCAGCGGACCTATCATGTTTGAGTGGGAGAGAGACGCAAGGCATTCGCCGGTCCGGCGGGCCTCTCTCTCGTTCGGTGACTCACTGTAACAGACGTGAGCGGGCGTTACACTTTTTCATGAATGACTCCGAGCCACAACCTAATTTAAGACGTTGTCACGTCAAAAAGCATCTTATGTAGCATATTTGGAGGATAAGAGTTCTCAAATAAAATAGTTTTCAACAATTAAAGATCTTTCTGTAAATAATCTGGATGAAAAAGCCTTCAAACACGTTCTTATAATCCTGTTATAAAGTTTATTTTCATTTTGTTTTAATGATAATATTAATAGCTTATAAATCTATTGCTACACATGGGTTTTCAAATGATTTACAAAAAGTGTTATTGTTGATACAATCATTGATAACATCATCCATGAAATAGCTACTAAGAATGGGTGAAAGACCAGACCCCATACGGCTACCAAAAATTTGTTTATAAAAGTAACCATTAAATATAAAACCATTAGAAACAAAAACAAAGTTGATAAGTGTAAAAAGTCAATAGTAGTATGTTGTGAAATCTCATTCATTACCCATTGTTGTCAATGAATATGTCAACAATTGCACTTTTTTAATGCCTTTTTTGGGAAGATTTTAAAAAGCCCCAAAAAAACAGTCTAGAAAAAAATAGCAAGGCGAACATTATACTTATTAGCGGACGGATGCCTACCGTCATAATATATTTATGTATTGTGTTAATTCAAATAAAATAAAGTTCTTTTTCACACGGGGTTTATTGACTATTTACCAGTACACAATCGTAGTGCAAATCAAGTAAGAAGAGGTGCAAGATTTGATTCCATTCGTACCATTCCTTGACATAAGAATTGTAAGAACTATAGATAATGTGTTAAAAACCAGATGAGTCATAAAACCCATGTGTAACAATAGCTTTATAAACTACTACTCATATCATCCAAACAAGATAAACATAAACCTTATAACAGGATTAACAGAACGTGTTTTAAGGCTTTCTCATCGACATTACCGATGCTTCCCGCCCCGATGCTCCTATTGATGTCACATCAATATAAGCATTCCAAGACATTAACCACCCACTCAATCTCAAGTCAAAGACATAGAACGTCATCATACGAAAGCTTTTTTTTCTTACATCAAAGGTGCCACTGACAAAATCGACAAAATTTTTAAATTGAGAAGAATAAAGACAATATTTACTTCCGCAAGGAAAACTATTTTCTCTTATCCGACCATTCAAAGACAACATTCCAGATGAAGAAAACGGAGTTTATAAAATTTTTGTCCAGACTACCCTCGATCCTATATAGGCCTAACAAATCGTAGAATCCAAAATAGGATTTATGAACATTCCATTTCTGTTAGTCGTTCCTACTTTATTTCAGCTCTAGGTCGACACTATCTTCAAACAGGTCACAAAATTGATATTGAAAACTCCAATACCATAGCCCCCATCCGCTTCTATAAACCAGTAATTATCCGAGAAGCCATAGAAATGCAAAAAGGTCAAATTGTCTTAATAAGAGAGATGACAACATACGGTTACTTCGACATGAATACCTCTCAAAAAGAAAATATCGTCCGCTCCACCCGCCAATCAAAATCTTACCGCCAGAAATTTCCGCGCCAACCCCTGTGGTAACCCCTATACTAACTTCCACCCAAATCACGTAATCATCGACGCTATAGATTAATTGTCCTCTGCTCCCAGTACATTGGTTAGTGATCAACAAATTATACACTATAAACTCTTATTTTAACCATCGCGTAAAAAAAGTTCTGATAGTTGATGGGAATTAATTTAAAGCAAAAATTAAAATTGGAAAAAGGTTCAAATTTTTAAACAACCCAATAGCAAAAACTCTTAATTTAAAGAGCAGGTAATGTATACCTAGACTATTTAAAATAAAAAGACAATTTATCTTATCAGCTTATTAGCTCGTAAAAATATTATAATATAATAAATACGTAACACTCTCTAATTCATACGTTAATGTATTCTAGAATATAATTTTAAATGGCAGTAGTTGTTTATTTCTCCAAAAATGACCTATTCAGAACTACAAGTAGTTCTTGAAGTTATTTTAGAAGAACTAAATAGTGATAATGTACAACAAAAATGCAAAATTAGTGAAAAATGTTTTAATCACGTATTTGATTTAACATTAACTGAAAAATATATCATAGATGGAATTGATCCTGAAAAGTTTAAGAATGGTGTGCAGTTTTTACTTGAAAACAAAGAAGAAATTAAAGAATGGAACAATGTTAACAAAATAATTTACAAGGGACTGGTACTTATCTACAATAACAGTAAGCAAAAAGAAAGGTTTTGTTTTTTAAACAAAATATTGAAGTATTTTTATAACAAATTGGTCCAAAAACTCATTGAAATACAACAACCATCTCACATTATTGCTTTGGAAGACTTTATGAATCTGGTAAGAGATATGTTACGTTTTGTGAAGTTAGAAGTTTTAGCCCAACGTTTCTGCTCAAAAACTATTGATTTTGTTAGTATAAAAGAAGCTATGGAAGAAGTCTATGAATGTATAACATACCCTAAAGTTCTAAAAGAAGATTGCTACCAAATCATAAGAAATAAATTAAAAAGAAAAGACGTAACCTTTTTGGAATTTAAAGTAGAGCAAAGTCACGAAAAAAACGGAGAATGCAGTGATTACTACAGACTTAGTATTGACATAGCAGAAGAAAATCACGTTTATACTCACAAGTTTTTTATTAAGTATCTACCAAAAAATATAGAAGAACTATATATGGAAATTAGTATGTCCTTTACAAAAGAACAAAAATTTTATAAATCTTTTATTCCTATGCTTGAAAAGTTGGGATACAGTAATACTACGGATTTTGCACCAAAATGTTACTTTTCTTGCAAAAACTTGTTTCTAGTTTTTGAAGACTTGTCTGTTAAAGGCTACAGGAATTTATCTTTTACTGAACCTTGGACTCAGCACCAATTATCTCCAATTTTAAAACAGCTGTCCAAACTTCACTCTTGTACTATATTATTTGAACAAAAAATGGCTGAGTTACTTGGTTATGATATTAAAATCAATGATTACTTTTCTGATATGGTCTCTGAAAGTGCTATTAGTAGAGACATAAAATCAGCTCCCATGAGTCATGCTTTTATAGCTGGAAGTCATCATTTAGTTAAAAAAATGTGCAATATTTTTAATAACAAAAATACCGACCAGATTACAGAAATAGCTCTGAAGAAACTACAGTCAAAATTTGATGTAGTTCAACCATCGACAACATACAGAAACATTATTAATCACGGTGACCTCTGGTCAAATAATATTATGTTTGCTGAAAATTCTTCTGAGTATATTTTACTAGATTTTGCTTCAATAAGATGGTGCCCGCCAGCTTGTGATTTCTTAATGCTGCTTATGATAAACACAGATAAAATAACTAGAGAACATCACGCATTAACTCTCTTTAATCAATATTACCTGAGCGCACAATATGTACTAAATAAATACCAAATAAATATTAAATCTGCGATTTCTCGTCATGAGTATCTAGATTTCTTCAAAGAATACAAAATATCGGTTGCCTCAATTGCTTCAGGTTATTTGCAGGTAAAACTCTTGATGGAAGTTGACGATCCAACTGGAGGTGATATAAGTCTTCAGGATCACTGTGTCAATCCAGAAAGCAGGCGTAAGGTGTTGGATAAAATGTGGGATAGGATGACAGGTAATTACAGAATGAAAGAAATTATTTGCGAGATTATAGATATTCTATCAATGAACTGCAATCAAGTTATGTAAGTTGTTTGGTTTTAAATTTTAACATTTTTTGTTAATTGTGATTTTATAAATAAATAAATTGTTGTTGGTGGCTATCTGATTTCGTACTTAAAGGAGTCCTATACATTATACTTTATTAAACGACTTGCCAATATTGAAGAGTAGCTTTTATCTACATATGATTTGTATATTATTTTTATCTATATAAACCAATACCTATTTTACCGCTAAGTTTTTTACTATGACAGTATCTGTTACTCAAATCATATCTTCAAGACAATTAGACAAGACAAGGAAAAAGTTTTGCGGTCGATATCAGCTGGATTTACCTATATGACTGAATTTTGCCAGAAATCAGTGCCACTCTTAAACTTTCTCTAGTATAATTCTGTTTAATTTTATACTTTTAGTTTACTTCCCTTGTCTACATAATCATTTCAATTTCTAAGCAATGCCTTCATTGTACTTTTTTACCAGGTTACAATTAAATATTATCGTAGTTGGTTTTACAATTATTATTTATAATAATTTAGGTTTGAGTTTTATTGTTTTTATTTGCGTACAGAGCATACCACTTGCTTTCTTGAACTTGCTTCGTCTTCTAGCTTTATTACGTACTTAGAGTAAAGTCTATCTACTTTCCATTTATCATACATAATAACGATCTTTGTGGATTTCTAAGTTAAATATTATGTTTCTATGGGCTAACTCACAATTTATTTATTGTAATAAAAATTACATTTTTAACTAACGTTTGACCTTTCTATTTTTTTTCACTCCGGAAATCGTTTTCAAAAAAAAATTTTGGTATGTTAAAATCTTGGAAAAATGTCTACCAAGTTATTATTAGGTTATATATATATATACATAGGGATTCTACAGTATTCACTGCCTTCCCTCGCTCAACCGTTTCCATCTCTCTCTGTTGTTCCATTCTCCATCGTTCAGTCCTCTCTTACTCATGGCGTCGTCTACTTCGTTCCTCCAGGATTTTCGGGGTCGTCCTCTTTTCCTCCTTCCTATGGGGCTCCATTCGGTTATTTTCTTTATCCATCTGCTGTCGCCAGTTCTTCTTACATGTCCATACCACTTTAGTCTTTTTTGTTCTATATATGTTAGTATGTCTGTTTCTATTGATGTTCTTTGCTTTATTTCGTCATTACTTCTCCTATCCATTCTTGTTACTCTGCAGCATCTTCGCAGGCATTTTATCTCTGTTGCTACTATCTTACTGCTGGTTTTCTTGTTTATGATCCAATTTTCAGCCCCATATGTCATAATACTTCGCACTAATGTTTTATAAATCTGCGTTTTTGTCTTCATATTTAGGTGTCTATCCCACCATACTGAGTTAAGTTGTCGGATTGCTGTTCTTGTTTGTCCTAATCTTTGTGTAATTTCTTCCTCTGTTGTTGCCTTTTTCGTGATTATAAACCCCAGGTATTTGAATTTATCCTTTCCTTTGATTGTTACGTTGTCATCAATCTGTAGATCTTCTATGTCTTCTTCACTTATAGATAGGTATTATTAGGTTATGTTTATGAAAATTGATGGTTGACTTACTTGGACCCAAACTAGTAGGCAGTTAGCTGTTTTTGGTTTAAAAAAATTCTGAGGGTAGTCTTTTTACTTTCGAAATATTAAATTCCGACAGTTTTGTGCGTTTTTTTCTCTATTATTTGTCTGTTCGTGTGTTTACGTAGACAATATGTTTGCGTATTGTGTATTGTTTGTGTCCTATCATTGTACTCTGTGCTCGTTATCCCAGGCATTTTTGCAGATTTTAAATTTGTCGAAATTTCTGTTTTTGATCTATGTTTCATGCTTGTTTATCCTGACACTTAGTGGTCTTGCGGCTTCTCCGACGTAGAAATTGTTTAGAGGGCATTTTATAGATGCAGGTTTTTGATCTTGCTTGTATATTGTTAGATTTGGTTTCGCACAGAATAGTTGTCAGTGTGTTGGTTATTTTGAATGTTGTTGTTCTTATTTGCTATGTTTTTCAATTTTTCTGATAAGCTCCTTATATATGGTATTGTTGTCATTTTTGTATCCCTTCTTGTGAGCATTTCTGGATTACTTGTGCTGGCTTGTTGTCTCTTTCTTTAATCTTGTGAAATTTCTTGTTTATAAATGACAATGGGTAGACATTTTTTGTCAAAACGTTTGTTAGCAACAAAAAGTTTTTCTCTTCCTGAGATGCATTTTTATTGGAGCAGGTATTTCGGACTCTATCATATACTGATTTATTAATTCCTTTTTTGATATTTACGTTGTGGTTTAAGTGGTAGTTTAAATATCTGTTGGTGTGGATAACAAATTAATCCTTGTCTGTTTTAGAAAAAAAAGTGAATTAATGTTTTATTTTTTATGGTGATTTTTATACACTCTAATTTACTCGATCTGAATCCACCAGACTTGATATAGACAGGACACAGAACAATTCTAAGAGGTTGTCATGTCAGCATACCAAGACAATTATCTGAAGAGATTAAGAAATTTCAATAGGAAAGTACCGCATTGAAATGATAACTTTGCAAATCAAACAGTTGCCAGAAGTTAGACGAAAATTAGGTGAGATGATTATCGTGAAGCTCTAACTGAATATAATAAAGAACTGAAAAGGGCAAAAAAAAATTGTTGATAAGAAATTGCCAGGAAATTGAACAATCTGCAGAAATTTCTTCAAAAAGTTCTCTAAAAGACCCTAAGCTAAGTATTTTTTCGCTCCAAAAGTAGCCAGGTATACACCTTGAATAATAAAGACACCCTAATATCACTTTTAAGGGTGCTCTTTCCTAAATCTAAAACACAATTAGCAATAGTAGACACATTGAAGCAGACTGGTCTGGATACCATAATTTATGATTTTAGGGAAAACTGGCGTGCGTTAAAAGCCATATTATTCACAAAGTCTGGACGGGATTGATTACAAGGCTAATGACTTTCTGTATACAAAATTATACAGAATACTACAGGATAGCTTAGGACTGGGGTACATTACAAAAGCATAGAGGCTCATAAGGGTAGCTTTTATACCCAAACCTGGTAAACTTGGACAGGAATATTCACATTTTATTTCAAAATCATCTGTTTATTTTAATTAAAACTTAATAGGAACGTTTTATTTCAACACATAATACGTAGTAGCCATATATTCTTATTTTAGTGCGGATCTGGCAAAATCTGATGAAGTACATTTATTTGATATATAAATGCAACTGCACGGTCAGTTTTTCTAATACGCAATTTACATTGTTCCTTAAAAATAAAAAGCCATAAAATTAAACCATCTCGTTTTTCATTTCCAGTTGCCAATAATCTAAATGATACTATTATTACGACTACACCCATCCACAATAATACCGGGATTTTACTCAAAATCGTTCTTAATACCACAGAAAGTATCTAATAGCCACAATAAAATGAAATATCCTTTGTAATACGAAACTAAATAACGTATTGTTAGGTTTCTTTGAGAGCAGGAAATTGTTACTCTTTTTTACTTTACCTTTCTCAGTGCGGGGATAATCGATTCGAACTAAGTACAAGAATCGATTATGACCACTATATAAGAGAATGGTTACCAATTTTTTACTAAAAGTCATATTTTTTATTGTTCGTTTGCATAATGTATCGATCTTTGACGGGAAAATTGTAAAAATAATATTAAATTCTAAGATAACCTAAGAAAAAAATACAAATACAGCGGTTTTAACTTGTTCTTAAAAAAAGTAAAAGCCAATTTATCACAAATAAAAGGGACAAATTCAGTTTTAAATAAATTATTTTTTGATATAAAAAGAAAATGTACGCGATTATAAAAACTGCTAGCTTATGACACTGAAAGACAAGATAAACCTAAGTAAAACAACAAATGAAGTCGAAATATTACAAAACACTGGAAACACTAATAATAACTGATGTATGCTAAACAGCGAAAAAAAAAAAAACTGCATTAAAACAGGAATAAAGGGAAAATTAAAGTACACAAGGGGTAAGAAAGTAAGTGTAGGCAAGATCTTGAAAAATATAAGCTGGCCAAAAGGAAACAAAATTAATTTTTATTACTTAAATAATCATTAAAATTTATCTAAAGAACTTGCTTATTAGATTTATTAGACATTTAGGGGGAAGGTGTGTATGTAAAATTGAGGCAAATAATTTATCTTGATTGTAATAATCAATCAGATGTTATTCTCACACTGTGTACACCCAATTCCATCCAGTTTTCAGTCTAGAAGAAAAACAATTATCTACCAGCAAATAACTAAATATTAATACATTTTTTTTTAACTTTTGATAATATTCTATTATATATTTATATACATATCATAAATACTCTGATATTCTACAAAAATGGCCGTAATATACTGTTATATCCAAGTAATAACGTGCAATTTTAAAATGTGCGGCATATGCATCGGCTTTTCCCATTATTAAATGTATAAGTAATAAAGTATTTCTACATTTTAACGAATTCCGGCTTCTTTTTGTTAATGGGAAAGCTCTACCTAGTGCTTAACTCTGAATGCTACTCTAAGATTACTTTTTAAACGGATAGATTTTATCCACGCCCTAATCCGTTCCCATGTAGTTTGGTTTCAAATATTTCGACACGCGAAGTGAATGCATCTTCAGCCTAATATTAAAAACGATTTCTTTGATAATCAACAATGTTGATAATGACAGAGCGGTAAAAATACATCTGTTAATCCGGATTAAGACATTATCAAAAATGAATTATATAAAAATTATTAACGGTCACATATGCATAAACATATTATTAATAAATTAAGATTTAGATATAAAGATATGCCTCGGGCTGTTTCTCCGGTTGAATGTCCTATTCATCGTGTAAATTAATTATAGATCTGTAGACGGTATTCACAGTTTGTAAAATAGTTATTTTATAAAATTAAATTGGCAAAAATTATGAACCAATATAAATGAATAATAGAGTCGGCATGTAGATCGGTTAGAATATTTGGAGAATATTTAAGATTGTTCGTTTTATTTTTTTCTCCACATAGAGACACAGCACAAATATAAGGAACTTGGAGAAAGGAAAAGGGGTAACATTTTTTTAAAATTCATTATTACTCTAATCTGTTAAAATTTTTCTTTATTGTTTACTACCAGTTAAGAATTCCATATACAAAATCATACCATAGAAAATATTGAACATTATGTATATCTAGGTCATGTTATCAAACTGGGAAAACCAAATCAAGATGCTGAAATTAAAAGAAGAACACAACTGGCATGGGGCATTTTCGGCAAATTAGCATATATCTTCAAAAACACCTCCATTCCTGTAAACTTAAAGAAAAAAGTGTATAACACATGCATACTACCAGTTTGTACTTACGGCTTGGAGACAGTAGCCCTTACCAAAAAATCTGCTAAAAAATTAGAAACAACGCAAAGAGCAATGAAACGAATCATGCTTGGAATATCACTAAGGGACAAGATTAGAAACACCGAGATAAGACGTAGAACGAAGACTAGGGATATTGTGGAAGAAATTGCAAAAATGAAATGGCGCTGGGCAGGTCACGTAGCCCGATATAATGACAACAGGTGGACACGGAGAATTCTAGAATGGAGACTAAGGACGGCAACAAGAAGCATGGGAAGACCTCAAAAAAGATGGGTAGATGACATAAGAACAGTGGCAGGCAAACAGTGGATCAGATTGGCGCAAGATAGAGAAAAAAGGAAGCAATTGGGAGAGACCTACACTCAGGAGTGGATGAAAAATGGTTGACAAAGAAGAAGAATTCACACAGTTTTCCATTGAATTTTTGCTATATTCCATTGCTTTTAGAGGTAAATTCAATACATATGACACTCAATGTTTGACAGTTAAACAGAACAAATATTAAGGAATGTACATCGTAGAAATAAAAATACTCAGAAGAATAAATGTAGTGACATAAAGAATAAACTTAACAAAATTGTAGTAAAATAAATAAGATGACTAGAGTTCGGTAAATGTTGGACCATTTAACGAATTGGATAATTAAATAAAAGACCAATTCCGTATGTCCTACGGTTTTTATTCGACGGATAAATATATTATTATATATATACACTCATGGACAAAAATATCGAATATTTTGGAATTTTCTAATTTTTTTTGTAGTCACCATTATTTCAAAATAATTTCAGATTGTTGATAAGACTCGTATAGTAGGCTGATGTACTCAACTGGTTAAAAATATTTTGATGTTTATTTTGACGTTTATTCAGTGGTTAGCGTCATTCGTACATTTTATCATAAAAATCCATCTTCACGTTAAGGAAAAATCATACTAATTCGGTTATTTTTAGGTTAGTTTATTAAGTTTAATTAAATATTATTTTGATTTAACTAAGTTTAAAACAAGTATCCCACCAATTCGACACTGCGTTGAAGTCCAAGTAGAACAAATTGTAATTTTGTACTAGGAAGGATATGCACAAAAAGGTATCGCACGACGTCTCAGCAGAACTGAATATATAGTTTCGAATACTGCAAAAAGGTACCGCGAAACAGGAAATTTTGTACGAAGGCCTGGTCAAGGACGCCCAAGGTGCACAACCGCAATTGATGACCGTTTTTTTGGTTCTTAATTCTACACGAAATCGTTCATTGACATCGATGCACCTCAGAAATGAGCTATTAAATGTTAGACAAGTTAATGTGAGTTCACAAACAGTTAGACGAAGATCAAAACAAGCAAACTTAAAGCCCAGACGCCCCGCCAAAGTTCCACGTCTTCCCTAAAATCACAAAGCTCGTCGTTTGGAATTTGCAAGAACACCTATTTAGTGGAATATCGAAAACTGGAAAAACGTTCTTTTCACTGATGAGACCAGAATCCTATTATGGAAGCCAGATGGTCAAAACTACATCTACAGGCGAGTTGGAGAACGATTCGCCAGCTGCAGTCTCGCCCAGACCGTTAGTTTTGGAGTTGAAGGCATAATTCTTTGGAAAAGTATTAGTTGGGATGTACGTACCGCACTTGTGAAAGTGATTGGACGGATGACTGGTGATTCTTAGGTTTAAAACATCCTGCAAGATCATGTTTTGTCACATGTTGGTTACATTGGATATGAAAGATTCACGTTAATGCACGATAAGGCCCGACCACATGCCGCTGCCATAGTGAGTAAATCTCTTGATGAGGTCCAAATTCGAAGATTGGATTGGCCACCACCTAGCCCGGATTTAAATCCAATAGAGCACATGTGGGATCACCTAAAACGCTGCATACCACAAAGAAATTCCATTTCAAATACGATAGAGTAGTTTCGGCTTGCTGCACAGGATGAACTGAATACAATTTCCCAAGTATTGCAAGCATGCTGCAGTATTATCCCAAAATTTACTTGCAAGCATGCTGAGAAAGATGGAAGCAGTAATAAGAGCTAGAGGAGAAAATACTCGTTACTGATTATCCAGTTTTTTAGTTAAAACGACTTGTTTAAGCAATTTAAATTATCATTTAAGTTTAGAGTAAAATAACCTTATTTACCTAATATTAAACATTTATTTTTTCCACAATTTTCTCTGCATAAAAACTTAAAATTGTTAATTAAAAATTATTATTTATTTTGAAAAAACAAAAATTTGAAAATTTCAAAATATTCGATATTTTTGTCCATGAGTGTATATATATATATATATATATATATATATATATATATATATATATATATATATATATATATATTAAATATATATATTAAATATATATAATATATATATATATATATATATATATATATATATATATATATAATATGTTTTGGTTGGAGTCAATAAAAAGGGCTATTGGTTAACTATTTATTATCTCGAGCTTTCAATTGTGTTTACAATTATTATCAAGAGATTCTAAAAAAGACAAAATATCTTACAAAATTGAACTAGAAAGAAAAAAAAATTTTTGTTAACTCACCAAATAAAATTAGTTTGGTTAATAAAATTGCTGCTAATACATTTCAAAAAGAATTAATACAAAAATGTCCTTATCTAATAAATGCTTCTCTGAAATTTTAATATAATTTTAAAAACATTTTCGTAACACAAAAACAATTGAATTTATAAATAAGTTAAATAGCGACCAATTACAAATAAGCCTTTTACCTTAAAATTTTTATTTTTACAATTATATTGCCAAAAATAAAATTTTGTTTAAAAATGGAAATTAAAATCTAGTTCCACATGTAATATAAATTTTGATGAACCTAAACCCAAGAAATACTATATATATATATATATATATATATATATATATATATATATATATATACATACATATATATATATATATATATATATATATATATATATATATATATATATATATATATATATATATAATAAAATATATCGTACACCAAACAATTAGAAATGTGTTTTTGCATAAATAAAATTTCTCTGTTTTCTGTGTTCCACAACCACGAAAAAGGAAAGGCCCGAAGCTGTTCCTGACGGTGATACCACTAGAACCGTTATTCCTTCGTTCAAAATACATATTCTTGTCGGTAAATAAATGACCGAAGACACCCATTCCCACCTAATCTTATTTCGATAAGGTTTTACCTTAGAGGTAAACCAATATTCTTCCTCGCTGGTCAAATGATAAAAATGTCAATCTGCATGGCCTTAACGGCTGCAATGAATGGGTTCCGGAGGCAGTCACCGAAAAGCCGTTACTTACATTCAGATACACTTGACCCAATATCATCTATGGCATCTGCGAGGCCGAAGAATTTATATAGTGTGTACCTAAAACAGTTATAAGCGATGGTCACTGTTAAAATAGGTTGAAATATGTTAATTTTTATTTCAACTGAATAAATTTGCAGTTGTTTTTCTCATTTCTCTATGTATTGTTCTGGAGATATTATCTTGTGACATGGTATAATTTACTATGTTTACTGGGGATAAGCCACAATTTTACTTTAAGATAAGTTTATTTTGACAGTTTGGTTTCCACTTTAGAAATCATTCTCAAAAAAATTTAAACGTCAAATTAAATATATTTTTAAGTAAAATTGTGGCTTTTTCCCAGTAAAAATAGTTCATTTCATTTTTCTACGAAAATAAAGTTTGTGTTCGATACTAATAAAGCTTTGTATTTTAAAGTAATATCTGAACATGACTGTGTTTTACACAGTGAGTCATCAATAATTTCGGCTTTTTGTGCCATTATCAAAAATGTATGTGAATTGAGTTCTATCTAAAATCACCAATTTTTTTTAACTAATAATACTGCGTAAGGCCAAGTCCATTGCCCAACCCATGGTCCAAGTCTCTATTCCAGATAATCACACAACACTCTAAGTAATGTTTGTGTCTGGATCGTGGGGGTTATTCTGAGCTCACTTACTAAGCCACTCTATCTTGAGAAATGTTGCTCTTGTCATTTCTATGATTTCAGTTTTTCTCTCACTTATTAATTTAAAATGTTAAAATGTATATATTTAATACAAAGTTTCTAATAATTTTGCAAGTACAAATCGATCTTAGACAAGAAATCATCAATAAAATTAATACAAAGATTAATACAACGAGACACTAACTTGCTGGAACTATTCACCTTTAAAAAATATTTATCTATTATGTATTAATATAGTCTATCCATGAGTTAGTGATCATGTACCTTGCCGTGAAGTTTATTAAAAAAAACTAAAAAACACACACAGAATAGTGGAACAAAAATGCTGAGAATTTTCACTAAGAGAAAAGATACGAAATATCGAAATAAAACTATCGAAACAATGGTCAGAGACATCGTGATTAACACGATGATAACAAATCGATACGGAGAATCAGGAAATAAAGACCAAGAGGGGCGAAAAAAGTAAAGGGAGATTATAGAATAGATAGCTGGACCGTATAAGAGCAGTAACAGGAAAACAAAACAATGGATGAGATTGGCGCAGTAGATAAAAGGTGGAAGCAGTTGGGGAGACGTAACTCATTAATTATAGTACTTTTTAACACATGTATAATTTTCTTGACCTCATGAGAATCGTAAAAAATAAAACAGCTTTATAGAAACTTAATTTATTGGCGGAAAAATACAAAAATTGAATACAAAAGCTGAACTCTTTAACTTTAAATGGCATTTTAACTTTTACCGATAGAATACTATGATCAAAAGATATTTAATTTTTAATTAACCGTAGAGTTGATACAAATTTAATTTCAAAAATGTATTTCGCGCGTAACTGACAGTCAAAAGCAGTGCTAATAAATATAAATATTTTTGTTCAAAATTATCTTACATTTCTTGTTTGAAATTGTTTTATACTGTATACCCAAGATGTATTTCAACTAAATACATCTTGGATTTTAACGAGCACATTTTTACCTGAGATCTTCGTTTCTTGTTCAATCCCGTTAGCCACAAGTTTCATAAACATTTGTTTTTGTTCCTGTTTGTACTGTTTGTATAATCCTAGATGCTGGTTTTTTGGTAGACCATGTCTCTTAATGCAACGGCATCGGCTGCTCATTTTCTAACCTTGTTGTCTATTTCTTTATAGATGTTTTGTTGGCTTGTTATATTCTCTCCCAAATAATTAAAACACCCAACTGATTGTATTATTTTTTATTAGATGTCTAGTTTACACTGGCCAGCAATAGAGTATCGTCTGCGTAACCTATCATTTCGATATCCTTTTTCACACTTTGTATCCAGTGGATGGTTAGACATTCTCTATTAATTTATCTACCATCCCGTTAAAAAATTATGGACATAAGCTGTCTCATCGTCTTATTCTTCTATTTATTGGAATTACTTTAAAAATGACGAACATGTTGCCAATGTGAGTCCCTAATACAAGTATATGGGAAATGAATCAATACTCACAATCTTAAGTAATGTTAATTATTTAATGATGGTAAATTTTGAGATAAAAAATAAGTATTAAAAACTACTTAAGATTGTGTGTGGTTAACTTACCATCTATCTTTTTTTTTGGTTAAGCAGACCTAACTAATTTATTCTATAATCCCTTCATTTGGGCAATATATTTTTCGATATAAATATGGTTACTAGTTTACTATGTCACGTCGCTTAGTCGTATCTTAGTCGTATCAAATGCTTTATCTTCCTGAATTATTTTATTTAAAATTGTTCTAAGTTCCTTTGATAAGCGTAGTTCTCCATATTTTATTTGTTTGTTTCTAATTGTATATGCTCCTGACACTTTTCGATTTCTCAGTTTTTTTTTGCATTTTTAACTTAATTTTCTGTTATTTTAATTTACCGCCGCTGTGTGTTGATTTCTTTATTAAGTTGTGGGTTAAAGCATGCCAACGGTATCATTCTACGAACAATAGCAAACCATCCTGGATGCAATACCTCATGAAAAACCCTTAATCCTTATGGGTGACTTTAATGAACAAATTGGAAACGAAATAGTTTCGATAGTAAAACAAAGATTTAATGAAAAACATGTCAACGCAAATTTAGTACTCATGACTAATATCTGTGCTTTTAACGAACTGAGAACCAATAATACATTTTTCGACCATAAGCTCCAGTATAAATATACATTTGACAACTCCAGGGGGTACAAATTTATAATTGATTTTATAGTCACTAATAGAAAAATCCACTCAAAGCAGATTCTAGATATCCGAACTTTAAACTTAGCAGACGCAGGGAGTGAACACAAACTAGTACCATCAAAAATAAGAATTAAAATAACACCAAAACATTTTCTACAGGAAACTACCAAGGAAAAATTCAATGTAGAATCACTGTGGAACGACTTTACATAAAAAATGTACCAAAGGAGGCTAGAACAGAAGATACAGCTGAAACAAACAGAAGATATCAAAGACATAAACGCGGGATGGGAGAAAATTAAAAAAAAAACATTGAAGAAGCAACAAGAGAAGCTCTAGGAAAACACAAAGTCATACTGAACAAAAGAAACAACAACAATACACTATGGTTTAGAAAAGAAATAAAAGTAAATATTAAGAGAAACGAGAGGCCTACACGAAGTACAAAACATTAAAAACTTTAGAATCCCGAGACACCTATAGAAGAATACGAGACGAAACAAGACAGTTGGTAGGAAAAACAAAAAATGAACACTGGGAACAGTTTACAAAAAGGATAAAAAGTGACTTCTACGGTACACAAAAACAAATATGGAGATTCATAAGAGACCAACGAAAAGAAATGACAGAATTGAAGAAGTACAATAACATACCAGTAAACGAATGAGAAAGATACCTGACGAAACCGTTTTAAGGAAAGGAAAATAATATTAACACAATAACGTACCTGAATTAAGACACGAAATTAAAATCAGTTTTCAGGAAGTAGAGATAGCCATAATTTCACTTAAAAATATAAAGTGACCAGGACCAGACGTAAGTAAGTAAGTCACCAATGAGCGAGCTTCTAAAATACGGAGGAGAAAGTATAATCGTTGAGATGACAAAACTTATACAAAAACTAATATTGCACTGCAATATACCAGACGCATGGAGAAATAGCATAATAATAGCAATATTCAAAAAAGAAGATAAAGAAGACCCCAACAATTAGAGGTATAAATCTACTGAGCGCCGAACTTAAGCTTACCACAAAAGTCATAACCAACAAAATCAATACACTAGGAACTTTCTCAGACGAACAACAAGGATTCAGATCCGGAAGATCCTACGTAGCCGCCATATTTGTACTAAGACAAATCACAGAAAAGGTCATTGAGTACAATAAATCAGCATATCTACGTTTTATAGACCTGACAATGGCAATGCAATAAAAGAAACATACCAATCATTATTATACAAACCATCGAAAAAATCTAGTTCCATAATCGAATACAGGCAAAGACAAATGGGAAACTAACACAGTATATATAAGCACAAAGCGGAGTCAGACAGGGTGACTCGTTAAGCCCACTTCTCTTTAATATAATAATGGACAAAATAATACCAGCAGTACGTAAAGGTCATTGTTACAGAATGGAGAACAGAGATATCCAAATATTAGGTTATGCAGACAACGCCACATTAATTGCCGAGACATAAGACGAGCTCCAAAGATTAATACACATCTTCAATACAACAGCCAAGAAATGCAATATGATAATATTAGCAGAAAAAAACTAAATATATGGTATGACATAATCTGGAAGAACAAACACTTAATATAAGGTACAAAAACCAGAACATAAAAAGCAGCAATTAGGGACAAGACTTAACACATCTAAAACGAGACGACTACTAGAAACAAGAGAGATGAAAATACTCCGACGAATATCAGGGAAAAGTCTGATGGATAGGGAGAGAAGCGAAAACATAAGAAGAGCATGCAATATAGAAGACATAAATGTATTAGTAACAAAACGGAAACAGAAATGGAAAGAACACATTAGTAGAATTGCAGAGGATATGATAGTACGAATATCACGAGATAAGTCACCAAATGGACGAAGAAGTATTGGCAGACCAAGAAAAAGATGGTGCGATAATTTCAACTATTTAGAAGGCTAATACTAAAGAAGGAACAGGCTTTAAAGCCTATATACAAGAAGGAAGAAGAAGAAGGGTTAAAAAAATTAAATATGAATCCCCGTTTACATTGGAAATTCAAATGGATGCAATAACATATCTCTTATTATATCCCACCAACATTTATTTTAACTTCGTACTGCAAAGATCTTTTTTGCAGCGATTTTCGATTTCCGGGGCGTGAATATGTCATCATTTAAAAACTGCGTGTCTGGTAAAAGTTGTCTGATCAGAGAAAAAAAGCAAGAACTCGACCTAAAAGACATTCAACAGCAGGCCCTATAGTATATAGGAAATCCACAAATATAGATGTATCGCAAAAACAACCCCTTTATCTACAGCCTGTAGTTTTATTATGAAAACAACGCTTAATAAAACTGCTTTATTAAAGCTAAAACGGAGCTATTATTTTTTATGTTTTTATTTTATTTTCTTCTTGTAATGCAGTTATGTTAATGGGCATATCAACAGCTCAATACTTTTCATAACGCTTTTATATTTCTCTATTTAACGTGATCTACTTTAACCATTAATATTAGTTATTTTACTCATTCCCAATAATATATTTTGGGACATTCTATATTGTATAAATATAACTGTAAACAATGCGCTGGTAAGTGGGAATTTATTTGTGTTTGGTCATTTACATACTGGTCCATGAATGGTGATGTAAGGCAGTCGGACAATTCGGTGGGCTTGTTTTGGTATCTGAACTGGAGACTTTTTTGGCGAATTGAGGTTAACGCTCTTGATGCCGGTTGAGATGAGACGTGGGTTGTAAACTAGTTCAGATTTTATATTTTATTTATAACAATACCACATTTAATTATTTGTAAGGTAACTAAAAAGAGAGAAAGAACAATTAATGGGTTCGAAGTGTTACCACAATTAAAATTAAAAAACAAAATTGAAGTAAAACAAAAACAATGAAAAGTAGAAAAAACGAAAAAAGGGCAATACACTTCAAAATGTGTATCTTTAGTAATAAAATGTTTTACTTAAAGCTTTACGTAACAAAATAATTTTAGCAACAGGGTAAAATTTTGTGGATTTAAAAAGTCTTGCATCGGAAATCATAATGATGGTTTAAAAAACTAATAGTTAGATTTAAAATTACAACTGTGCAGCACTTGATGTTTTTTCTGAAACAGAAACCTCTTCTCTTCAACCTGACCTCATCAGGTTGTTAATTTTGTGTCTTATCCGTTTTTTTTTTTAGTTTATGCAATCTGCTCGGACTCATTGCTCTTTTGCCGCCAATCATCATTCGGTATTTTGTCTAATTTTATTTGTTCTATCTATCCATATTTATCTTGGTCTGTCTTCTTTTAATTTTTTTATTCTCTTTGCTTTTCTTATTTTCTGAGTTAAATTGTTTTGGTTTTTTTACATTAGAAACCCGTACCAATCTAATTGTTTCCTCACATATTTCTAGTAGAATGATGATTTGTCTACTATACTTTTGTATTTATTTTCTTTTTCCTGAATATTATCTGACACATAGTCTTATTTGACACATAGTTGCATATATTTTTTCTATATCTAAGTCTTTCCACGATTAGAAATTATTGTCATTACAGCTAATTGTATGTTTTTACTGTTTCCAATACTTTCTCTTTAATTTCGTTTGTTTCATCCTGTATTTTGTTATTATTTATTATTAATATCCGAGTCTTATCTTCGTTTACTTCTAACTTTGTTCTATCATGTCTGTCATTATCTCTAGTTTTTCGTAGTCGTTTGCTACAATAACTAGGTCGTTCGCGTCCATTAGTGCATTTACTTTTATTGGTTTCATTCTTAAATACTCTTTATTGGTTGTTCGTAAAAATTTTAACTTTGTTTCTCGTCTTTGCTGTTCTTAAATTATTTTGTACAATATTACTTAGTATGAGTTATAGTGGACTTAAGCTTCTTGATTTATATCTTTTAAAATTTCAAAACTTAATATTTTTTACCACTCAAATGTAATTTCGCAATACTCTATTATACTATAAGTTCCTTATAGTTTCTCTTACTGTTTTACTACTACTACTGCTCTTTTATCTACTATATCGAAAGGTGTTTTTTTTGCGATAAATTTTTTAATATAGCTCTTCTTCTGTCTTTTGCTATAATTTTAATTATAATTATCTGTACATTATCATTCGTTTGTTTTTTCTTTCTAAAAGCATCTTGTTATCCTCATATCTTACTTCTCTACGTAAGTCTTCGTTCCAGTATATTAGTGTAAACTTTTAATTTTCTCGCTGGTAAGTATATGACTATATAATAATTATCACAATAACATTTGTCTCTTTTTTTTTTGTCTAAAGGAAATCAGGTTATGTTGCCATTTCTCTCTTGCTAATATGTTCAACTAGCCAATATTTTCTGTGTTCATCCAGCCATTTTATCATATCTGGTTTCATTCTATCATTACCGCAGGTCGTTCCTGTTTTAGTTTTTTAAAGCAGCTTTTACTTCGTAAACGTTGAGTAATTATATATTTTCCAAGCATGTTTTTATTTTCACCTCTTTCTAAATTAATTTGGTTACTACATTATTAACTAACACCAACACTGTTGATCCTAATGTATCAAGCAATTACAGGGTTTCTAAATCTCCAACTTTAAATTGATGTTTTCCAATATCTTATATTAAATATTTTTGAGTTAATCAGGATTATTAAATAATTTAGAAAATACCAATACTAATAATGATAATTGTTTCCTGTATGAAAGTTTTTACAAAAGTCTACTTTTTTCATAAATTTTGATTTAAAGTATGCTCGTTGTTTTAGAACGTTGTATATATCATGTTTTCGCTGATTCTTGAATATTCCTGTTAGTATTATTTTTGTTGTAACTGCAAACCTCACGTTTAATTATAAAATTTTCAATAAACAATCAAACCTTGTTATTTTAGTATCATCTGCAATGCAGAATAGCTAATAAATATCTAAAACAACCAGTTATTCAAACTCAAACAAACAGATTGGTTAATTTAACAATATCCTTTTATTTTATCATCAATGTACAGAATTAATGTCACGTTTGTGCGCGGTAATGACAATAGTTCATTAGTGCCTTATCTGCATGTGTAAACTAAACACGTGACCGCATATATGCCTCTGTTGCTGCACGGAAATTGCAATTATGAGAAATTTCGAAATAATGACAAAAGTAATTCGTACCTGATAGGCTCATAATTAGTGTGAAAAACTTTAATCTAGTTCAGATATAAATACACTAAAATATGTTTTTAAACTCCAGGTGCTTTTTTTCAGCTTTAGTTTTCCCCAGGTTATAGGATGTATATTTTCCTGATGCATCCTACTCGGCCAAAAGATGGCAGGGTGTCTTAATCCGTGATATTCGATGTTTAAAAATTATTTTTATACCACTACCTACCAGAATTCAATGGATACCTTCTTAGACTTTTACTGGAATCTGTCAGTACGACAAAACAAATTTCTCAGGCAGCTTGGCTTTTAAGGATAATCCTGAGGCACTATTCAAACTTGTCGATAAAGCTTCCTGTGCTCCTTGATACGAAGGGCATGAATTTATGTATGGCTACATTGCTTTATCCGACAATTATACAAAATTAGCTGACCTGGCGAACTAAGGACCATCTTGGAATTAAATAATTTATCACAGTTCAATCGAGTCTGTTACGAAACAGCAAACTCTGATTAATGAACTGAACCTCGTCGAGGTGCCAATAGCGATTTTACTATTTCCAGTCTCTAAAAACTGCTTCGAAATCACAATTGCACTTAATTCTTGTTGCAAAAATACTCATATATTATTTTTTATCAGTTGGGGTGTTTTTACGTGCCGCTACAAATTGGATGATATTAGTCATGCGTTTAGTTTGTCTGCAACAGGTAATTGGGGAATAATTATTAAATAAGGAACAGTCTTACAATAAAATCATGGCTCTTCTAAAAATAGTTTTGTCACGAATATCTTTCAAAGTTCTGTCCAGTACCTGTGATGACCTCTTGTGAGCCAGTGTATATTGGTCCAACACGGTTCATTTGCATACCTTTAAAATCTTTGCTATTGCACTATTTTTTACGACGTTGAAATCTAGTGTTTCATTAATTAGTATGTTTAATGGTAATTTCAAGGCAAAAGGTTCAATTTGTCTACCTTCTAATAAAGTTGCAGATATTTCAGATGAAGTCAACACTAAGGTTAGTGCGATCTGATCTCTGCCACTACCAATAAAATTAGTAATGTTTTTCTCTCCATTAAGAAAGTAATTCCACCATATCCAATATTCACAGCTTCTATAAAATTATCGTACGCAATTCTTTGTTGTTGATTCAATTATTTTGGCAAATGCTTTAGTGTTAAAATGTTGTTCCTCTTTTGTAAAGTCACAAAGGAAATGAATAATATTTAGTTACTTGATTGTAAACTAAAATAAGTCAAGATAAAATAAAAGACATACCTTCAAATAGACAAATGATAGACCTTCTTCTTCTTCTTATTGTGTCGTCTTCTAACGAAGGTTGGCGATCACTTCTTTAAACGATTCCCTATCTTTTGCAAAGTGAAATATCTGTTCAACACTGAGGTTAGTCCAATCTCTGATATTCCTCAGCCAATATTTCTTCTTTCTTCCCAAGCCTTTTCTTTCCTCTACTCTTTATAACTTTAGCTTCTTAACGTAAGCTTTCTGCCAAGTCCAACTCGTTTTAACACTTCTTCATTTGAGACTTTTGCAGTTAAAAGAATTATTAGAATACGCACAATGGTAGACCAAATAATTGAATTATCATACTACGGGTCTATTAATATTTATCAAATTTAAAATTTGATTTTATTTTATTTTATTTTATCCTTTTTTATTTTATTTTATTTCATTTTATTCCCTATATTCTATTTAATTTTATACTATTTTATTCTATTTTACTGTTTACATTTATTATTTATTACAAACTTTTTCTATGCCAAGAAATGCTACGTACATTTTCTTTTTTCTTTGCAGCGCTTTCTGTGTTATCCGTTTAAATGTAAATATATAATTCTACTCCTTGTATACTCCTACAACTTCTAAGTCCACTTTTTGCTTCACCTAATGTATGTTCTGTCATTGCTCTTAATCGTTTGTGTATTACTTTTTCTAAAAGTGTTATAAATGTACACATAGTAACGTTAATCCTCTTACTTTCTCTTCTATCTCCTTTTTTGTATTTGGGTTCTATTAGTAACACTTAGTTGTATTATTTGTTCTTTGTTTTTCTCCATGCTTTTTTATAACTTCTGTTGTTATTTCATCCACTCCAGGAGGTTTTCAATCCTTAAACGTTTTTTTTTTGTTTTTTTCTAGTTATTTTCTCGTTTATTGAGTTTTTTGTGTTATCTTCCAATAAACGTATTATTTTATTCTTTATTAATGTCGTCTTGGTATATATATGTTAGCAGTTCTTTAAATTGTTGTTCCCATCTTTTAACTCCATCTTCCAACTTTCATCTAATTCTCCATTTTTATTTTTAATGATGTAAAATATTATTTAATGTTTTTTTGTATTATTATCATCTTCAGGTTTTTGTAGAATAGCTTTTGGTTTATTTTGTGACCTTTTTTCATTTTATCTGCGAATATATACCAATTGTCTCTCTTTGCAGCTGTTACTAATATTTTTCTCTTTTATTTTTGTAGTTATGGTAATTCCTGTTTGTTCTGTCTTTTAGATATTATTTTTATGCTTTCTTTCACATTTACTTGCTTTTTTATTTCTTTACTTTATTTCAGCGGACCACCACGCTGTCAGTTTTTTTGTTGAGACTTACTTTTTTATTCCTGGTACTTCCTTAGTTGCATCCAGTAGTATGTCCTTGTAGCTGTTCCATAGGTTGTGTATACCATTTTTGTCGTCTGTTTCTTTTATTGTTTAAAAAAACTGTAAGTTTTTTGTATACTTTTTGGTATTATGGTTTTTATTTACTAGTCTTTTTTTATTTCTTCTCATATTTTAGTTATTACCATGTAATGGTCGCCCTATTTCGAGCCCTTTGTGTACTTTTGTGTCCATTACTTTTTTTCTTTGATTGCTTTTAACGCCCTGAATATTTTTTTAAAGCTTCTTAACAAACTAATATTACCACACTCTCTTTTGTAGACCTGTTATGAATATAATAATACTTTAAAGAAATATAATACGAATAATTGAAAAACTTTAAATACATAAAATTTTCAAATTAATAATTTATTATAGTTTAAATACTTATTATTATTTTTAGTAATTTTTTTTTAAATAAGCTAAATACAGATATCCGTTTTCTAAATTAAGTACCAATGTATTGGGTTTTTTATTTAATTTCATGAAGAAAATTAGTCATAATTTCAAAATTTCACCTACTATTATTTATAACAGCCCATAAATAATAGAGTTTGTTAACATCATCTTGTTAGGCAGATTTTAAGAACATAAATATTTTAAGAACATATATTTAATATACCGAATGTTCTAATAAAAATAAAGATGATGGATTTATGCTAGATATGCGTAAATGATTCACCCTATACATTTCAGTTTACGTTTAAATAGCGCACATTTGATTTTAAATGTTGAGGTGTCCCATCGTTTTTTATAATTTTCTAAATAACGACACAGACTATAATTCGTTGAGGTCGGGTTATTAAGGAGCTTTTAGAAGTATAAAAATATACAAAAAGACGCATTTCTTGGTTAAACAATTTGAGGGCTTGGTTTAACTGCACTTCTGCTGACTGCTACCAGCGGTATCGAGAGTGCGAATGGCAATGATGGTTGAATACCTTCTTAGAGGAGATGGCACATAAAGAAGAAGATTATATATATATATATATATATATATATATATATATATATATATACATAAAATAAAGTTTTATTTTGGGGTTGCAGTCATTAATAGGGCAGGAAAGTGAAACTCTTTGTTCTTTAATCAAGCTTTCGTAAAATTTATTTGCTTCTTCAAGATATGCAAATATCTTGGTATCAGTAAATACAATGAAATTAGAATTAAATAACATTGTTTAAAACTAGTATACAGTGATGAGTGCCTTAAGAACCGGCAAAATAACGTAAAAGATAGAAAACATAATACGTTGTGAAATAAAAAGAGATGAAAGTAGTAAAGGTGGGAAACTATCGATGGAAACCTCTAATTTACATTACATTATATTAGGACTATCGATAGTTTCCCACCTTTAGACGTTAGCTTATGAGCTAGTTGACTTTAGTCATAATATTACAAGTATGACGTCGAACATTAACATTTTTTAAATTTCGCATAAAGTAAAAACTAATTGAAGGCAATAAAGCAAATGTAAATAAACAGTTTAATTAGTAGTAATTTGATAATTAATTCTGTGTTAACGAATACAGAATAACAAGCTATGATAATTCTGTATTGAGAAGAGTGTATGCGACGTCTCAAATCATAGTTTATTATTGATCAATTCTTTAATTTTGGATAAAAAAATACTCCTACTTGGACTGTTTTTACTTACATTACGTGATACGTATTAGTATGACATATAGTCAATCAGCTCATAAGCTAACGTCTAAAGGTGGGAAATTTTCGATAGTTCTAATGTAATGTAAAGTAAATTATAGGTTTATATCGATAATTTCTCACCTCTACTACTTTCATCTCTTTTTATTTAACAACGTATTATGTTTTCTATCTTTTGCGTTAGTTTTCCGGTTCTTAAGGCACTCATCCCTGTATATTTATACTAGTTTTATACAATGTTATTTAATTCTAATTTCATTGTATTTACTGATACCATATTTAAGCATATCCTGAAGAAGCAAATAAATTTTGCGAAAGCTTGATTAAAGAACAAAGAGTTTCACTTTCCTGTCCTATTAATGACGGCAATCCCAAAATAAACCTTTATTTTACATAACGTGTCAGTCAATAATACCTAACTACTTTATATATATATATATATATATATATATATATATATATATATATATATATATATATATTAGTGGGTATTAGCGTTTTTGACAATTTAACACGGAGAGTAATATTTTATTCCATAAGTGATTTCCATCTTATATATTAAAACATTAAATATTTCTCCCTCTGTGGTTTATTGAAAATCATAAAGCACCTTAATATTGTTATGAATTGAATAATTCCGCGTTCCAAATTACTTCCTGTAACATCTACATATTTTTTGCATTATGGATTCTTCTTAAATTTTTTAAATATCTGAGAGAATTCCCAGCTGGCCATTGTTTTTCCTAAATATGATAATTATTGTCGATGGTCATTAACATCTCTAAGCTTAACACTTCTTATCGAGCATTGTATGGTAATTTTGAAGTAGAATAAATTTTAAGACCGACTTCCACAGTAGAGAAACAAGTGTTACGAATTCATTATGGTATTAGAGAGAAGTGATAAAATATGTGATATAGTGTAACTGATGCTAACGATTATTTGTTTTTTTTATTGTTTAAACGATTCTAATAGTAGGCAAAAATAAAGAGTACCGAAAATGAATGTTTAATGTATTCTATTATTTGTTTTGAAGCTTCAAAATAGGCACCATTCCTCTACAACCAAAATTCATAAAAAATGCAAAGGTTTCGTAAATCTATCACAAAAGATGTACTAATATTTTCTATTTGATGCAATTGACAGTAAATGAATATTGGTTCTCATCATTAAATTTTCAAAAAAATATTGTCAATAAGATCGATGTTCAGATACAGTACACCCAATAAGAACTCGTACAGTGAATACAGTTATTAGTAGGCTTTCTTATGGAAATTGTAAGATCTTGTCAAAAAAACGTCTTAGTTTGTTTTGAAAACTGTCTTTTCGTTACCAGAGCTTTTATGTTGCTACAACATACTCGTATTATCAGTAAAATTTAATTTCTTAATGTTTTCATAAAATTTAAGTTACTGGAGTTTTCCTAACTTTTTTCTATATATTTCTCCAAGATTTATTTCAAATTTATTCGGTCACATAGCCAATCGAGTAAGGTGGCTGACTCGCATTCGCTTCACTGTCGATATGCTGCATCGGGCGATGGTTCGGACACTAGCCCGAAACAGAAAAACAAAAGTATAACCTAGCAGTTTAAAATTTTAAAAGGAAAGGCTACAATAAATGCTTGGTAAGTAGTTGTTTTAACTACTTTTAACACAAATATCATATTACAGCAATGTTATTATTAAAACAAAGACGAAGAAACAAAAATAAATAAAACAAGGATGTTACGTGAACACTAAAATAAAAACAAGAACAGAATAGGAACCGTATAGATAAAAATGTAAAGAAAAATAACACAAAGTGCACAAAGGAAATGCGATGTCTTTCTTTGAATTAACTTTAAAGCTGGCTTTGAATTTTGTTTTATTAACATTGAAGATTTGTTAGAATTGGTTTTACAATGGAAACAATAAATAAAATTGATTATCCTTACAATGTAAGAGAGATATAAGGTCCAGTGACTAAAATATCAAAACATATATTGGCTTGTTTACCGGTGGGTTGCGCACATACTTAAATAGGATTCTTACGTTTTGAAAATTTACACTGATTAAAATAAAATGTTTTTTTTTTATTTATATTCCGATGATCTTGCTAGTGGTCCTATTTGAATCCGGTTACTTTATCAGCAATAATATTCTTGCCCTTTTATTTTATAGTTTTTGTGTAAAGTATTGCTAAATGTATGCATTTTGATCATTTTTATTGAATTTTTAACTCACAATTTAAACAATATTAGTTAACACATTTTTACATCTACTTTTTTTTATGTTTATATTTTATATGACTAAAGACTAAACACTCATTAAAAATATATAACGGCAAGTAGAATCCTTTAATAAAGAATTCCTTATTTAAAATCGATTATATAATCCGCAATTTACCGATTAAACGATAAGAACCATTCCACCAAATTAGGACCTAATAATTTCAAAACCTATAAACTGTTGTCCATCAAAACAGCATATGGTTCCAAATAAAGAGTACCAATTAATCCAAAGTAAACCATTCATCTCGTCCATTCGCCAGCCTCGTACCAACGGTATATTCCCGTTAGGAGAACGAGCAACGTTGGTCATTGTAATTCAGCGAGATTCATTTCGAAGTTGTTAAGCTACTAATGAAGAAACGCTTGTGCCATTTTTAGTAAACGCATCGGGTTTATTAGTAAAAAAGATTATTGCTAGTAAATGACCTCCTAACGTTAAACGAGGAATTCACAGTAGCGTACACGTCTTACTCTTGATTCTATTTATTTTTATTCGTACCACTATTTTTTTCGTTTAATATATGTCTTTAGTATTCGTTGAACATTAAATAATTTACTATTTCTTCTAACTCATGTGCCAGCTTTGCTATGAAGTACCATAGTAATGCTAACTCTCAAAGCATTAAGTGTACTCCCATCACCTTGGTGTCTTAATATTCTCAACCAAGACATCCTTCTCCTCCATACATCACGCTTGCTGTGTGGTGTATTTTTTATATAATTAACTGGTAGTAGTTAGTACTTAACCTTAGTTTTCTGTTTCTGTACCCTTTGAAGTATTCCCTGGTTATTTCTCTTCAGTTTACTCATAGACTTAATAGTTGTGGTTCATGGTTCTACACTATACAATACCAAAAAGACGGTATATAATATTGTGTAATTTCAGTTTCAAGCTTTCTGGTCTATTAAATAGTTCTCATGTCCGGATAGTAGGTATCATGTCTTTCGCCTAAATTCGGAATGGCAAAAGAAACTTATTTTAAAGTAAAATTGTGGCTTATTCCCAATAAAAATAGTTGATTAAATTAAAATGTCACAATAACGTAGCTTTAGAACAATTAATAGATAGTTTTAGTTCTGAACTCATTCTTTTCGTTTATTATTTACGTATAAGCTAATATTGTTTATATTTTCTTTAATATGATTATAAATTTGAATTTCTGAGTATTTAGTGATCGACCAAATACATTACCTATTTCTATATTTTTAGCTGGTGATTTTCTAAAGTTCGTCGATATTTTCTGCTGTAGTTTTGGTTACATTACAAATGCGGATAGGAAACTGTTTTGTCAATTGTTTCATTTTTATGAAAAATCTTAACTATTTCTTCTGAATATACATTAATTAACGCTTGGGACATCACATATCCCTAGTTTTATAAATTTTATTGTTTGGTAATGTTTTTATTTATTTGTCTTTTGTCTTCTCTCAGTAATTGAATTAAAAGTCTATGTTTTTTTCAACCCTAAATAAGGCCTACCAGTTGCTTGACCAATTTTTAATTTAATTATTTTATATATTTTACGATATTTTATGCGTGGTATAAGTTAGGGATATTGCTAATATAATGGTAGTGGCACTTCATTCTGCATGAATTATTTGTAAGTAAACAATTAAAAATTATTATAGTTTTAAAAACACATGAAAATTTAAGACCTTATAAAGAGAATAAGACTAAAAAAATATATTCTAAGTATCGACAAAGCACCTATAAAGTCGTTTGAAAATTACCTTTGTTCTCTGAAAGGGGATAAACCGTTTAAAACCGGATAAAATTGTTTAAAAACTACTTCACTGATTGTGCCCATCTTTTGCAAATCTAGTAACTACATAAAAACTCAAATGTTTTTTTACCAATTTTAAAGAATTGAAAAACATGCTTATATTCGGGTTTAATTTACAATACATTTTTTGTTTATAAACATTTTATAGTTTAGAAAATCTCATTTTAAAAAGATTTTCAAGAAAGTCGTCTGTTGAATGATTTTATCTAGAATGCGTATTTTTTTTTACAATAATACAATAAATGGAAAAAGTTGCTTTTTCTGCTTAAATATTATGGCTCTATCAAGTTTCTATAACCACGAGATAATATGCCTTTACTATTGACTTCCCCCAGATATTCCAGTTAAAAAATAGCGCCCAGAAATGTTTCGATTTTTCAAGTGATTTTTCAGCTTCGGTTCATTGGGTAATAAACTAGAAACAACTTATAAATTTAATTTAATTTAATTAATAATTTCTTTTACCGAAAAAAAAAAATACAAAAAACTAGTGTTTTGATGTAGATTAGTAACTTAATTGATTTATACAGTTATATAACTGTTGTATTATTTAATATTAAGCTTTATTTAATAAGGTTTAGTTTAAAGTTTCAGGTCTGGTTGTTAATGACAACCAGACCTGCGAATTTCAACGACGAATAACACTTGCTTGGGCGGCGTATGGTTCACTAAGAGACATTTTTAAGAGCAACATCCCGATAACTATGAAACGGAAGACATTTGACCAATGCGTTCTTCCTATTATGACATACGGAGCAGAAACTCTTACGCTCACAAAAACATTAGCACTAAAAATGCGAGTGGCACAAAGGCGCATGGAAAGATCAATTCTCGGCGTGACAAAAAAAGACAAAATAAGAAATCAAAACTTAAGGAAAAGAACAGGTATCAGTGATGTCGTCGAACGTATAGCCAAGCTGAAATGGAATTGGGCAGGTCACAGAGCGAGACTGAAAGACACAAGATGGACCAGAAAACTAATTGATTGGCGCCCACGAGAAGACAAACGCAGCAGAGGACGACCACCAACACACTGGATGGATGACATTAGACGAATATCCAAGAAATGGCAACAAAAAGCACAGAACCGTGAAGAGTGGCTAAAAATGGGAGAGACCTATGTCCAGCAGTGGACAAAAGAGGCTGCATGATGATTATGAGTTTAAGGTTTATTTAATATTAAGCTATATCCACAACTTATGTTTAGCAGTTTATTGCTTTGCGAATGGCTTTTTACGTATGGTTATTACTGTTGTTATTATCTCTTATATAGGTAATATACCAGATTTAAAAAATATTATTACATACTTCTACAATCATCTCTAAAGTATATAAATTTTAATTAATCTGTTGATTTCTGTTGAAAACTTATCTGAACCTGTAGCATTCATTATATGTTCTAGTTCGCATGATATTTCTAGTCTTATTTCATATATTTGTGATCTGCATCAATATGTTGATCTGTACAAAGTCCATATATATATATGACTTTTTCAAACTTGTACTTTTCTTCTGTATTTATTATCATATTTTCCTTTCGATTCGGAAATTTGTTGGATAAACAGATTTGACAAATGACAGATTTCAAACTCCATGACAAATGTTTGCAGCATAAACTGGTCATTCGAGTTTAGTCCAAACGCAAAGCCCAATAGTAAAAACGGAAGCCGATATAAGATAGAAAAAATAGAAGGGTATAGCGCCTGCAAGAACCTATATTTTAATTGACAAAAAACATGATAAAACGAAAAATCATCTAAGTATTGGAGAAACGCGACAATATGCCTAACACATTAAAAATATTGCCAAATAAATTACCAGAATTATGGTAGCATTGATTTTTTTTTAAGTACACTGTAAAATTATATTAAAATGCATAAGAAAAACATTATTCAAATGCGTACAAAAAGTATTAGTCAAACACGAAGTAGGTCTTAGGACTAACAGATCGGTTACGGACCAAATTTTGGCACTAAAAAAACAACAAACAACTAAACTATTATTTATACCAAAAAAAAATATAATACAGTTAGTAAAACTAACGTAAGAATTAAGACTAAAACATAAATAAGCATAGAGAGGAATTACCTTAGACAAATTTGAAGTTAAACAAGGATTGAGGCAACGGGATACTTTGTGTAAGACATGAACAAAAGGACCAATATTTAAAGATGAAGAGAAAATTTTAACATTTCCTTATAACTAAGTATTTCCTTATAAGTAACTTTATATTAACTATACTCTTTAAAAATTTCCTCGCTCTGATGCTCAGTGCACCGCTCCTAGAAACTCAGCACAGATATTACCATCATTCTGTTATAATATTAAAGATCTAAAATCTACAGAAATAGTCAATTTAAATTACTAGGAACAGAAGAAAAGAAAATAAAAAAGTAGTAGAAAAATGTAAAATAAAAAAAAAGGTTTGAACAGAATATGATAACTTTAGAATAAAAAGATTCGTGCATTTTTAACACCTACCTATCATTTTTTATTTTAATGTTATATCGAAGCCTCCTTAGGACTTTTTTGAACTAAATAAAAAAAATTCGTACGAATAATACAATCAAAACGAAACCAAAAAGTGTTGATTGTATACATTCCTTTGGGATTTATAGTTTTAGGGTATTTATACAATACAAACTTCAAAGATCAGAGAGATGATATAGCAGGTAAACTCACTTCAATATAAGTAGTTTAAAGCTCTCATGGTTTGAGCTATTATACACGCTTATCACAAAAAAAATTTATACAGCAGAATAACATCCAAAACGGATCTTAATATTCATCCCTACGAAAAGGTATTAAGATGGCAGAAAATCAGAAATTATACAAACAAAAATATTATACAGATATATGTTTAGGGTAACTTAGGTGACATGTCATAAACCTCCAGTGTCAGATATAGTTGTCATGTTTAGTTGAACCATACATAGTAATTTATATCAGTCTATAATTCATATCTCAATTTAAAACGCATATGTTTCTTAAGGATGCAAAATTAACAAACTAGTACAAATAAACCAAAAATAAAATAATCTTTAAATTTATTCATCAATGCAGTTAACAGTGTTTTATATAATTACCTGAAAGGACACGCTAAGTGTAATACTTAAGTCGGAATTTATACCAGTTTTGTAACCTGTAAATTCATGCAATGTCGTTAAAGATAGTCGCCAGGAAATGGAAATAAATAGTCGAATATAAAAGATGCGGCCAATTAATGAGAGAATTTTATGCTAATTTACCGACAATTGCTTTCGGAATACTACAAACTTTTAGCTTTATTTAATTGTAGCCATATATTGTATTTTTTACCATACCAAATGCTTAATGCCCAATGGACAGATTGTTGTAGTCAATGGAGTTATTAAAAACATATATTGTATCAAATATTATGTTAAACACATACTATTCTATGAATAACATTATGTACATCCAATAGAGTAAGGTCTATTTCATACAAGAACTAGAAAGTTTAGACAAAACCAAAGAGTTTGTTAGATCTATTGTAAAAACATAAATAAATAAAAGAAAGAAAGTTTGGCCATAAAAATATGCAAAAAAGTTACTTTTATCTCCCACCTTTCTCCTAACTGATTATTACCACTTTTTGTGTAGAATAAACAACTGTTCTCTTGAATGTCAGTTATGCTCGTGAAATTAATTATAAATAACATTTGTATCAACCCTAGTGTAAAAATTCGATATCGTTTAATTAGAGTATTGACAAAAATCAAAATAAGTAGGCAAAGGGTGTAGTTTTTGTATACAGTTTTTTTATTTTGCCACACATGAAGTAAGATTTTATAAAGGCGTTAAATAAATAAACGTTGCTGGAGTTTTTGCATTTGTTATGATTTTTATGAGATCAATAAAATTTCTCACTTTCATTGACCGTTAGCTATGGAGTTTCCATTGATAGAGCCTTATTTTTAAACCTATAGCATAAAATATAGATTTTGAGTTTTGGCAACAAATTTGGCGTATTTGAAATATGTATAAAAAACGATGAATTTAAACTTTCACATTAAAAACGATCTAAAATGTTTAAAAATGCTATATTTTATCTACATAAGAAAATTTTTAAAACCAGACACTTTTGCTATAAACTCCAGATAATACCGTGCTCGTTGAGGTATTTCTCGTGACGTGCGATCATTTGTAATGTAAAAGTTTAAATTCTGCGTTTTTTCTCTGCGTTTGGATATATTTTAAATGCCTTATATTTGTTGCCAAAATTCCAAGTCGAAATTCCATGTTATGGAGGTTTTCAAAATTAGGCTTCAACAATGGAAATTCTACGGACACGACCGGTTAACGAAAGTAATAAATTTTATTCATCTCATGAGGATAGTAAAAAATTAAAAAAACGACGCAACGTTTATTTATTGAACATATTTATGGAAATTGACTTCATTTGCGACAAACAGAAAAACTGCATGCGAAAGGTGTACTCCGTGAATTTATTTAAAACTCATTTTGATTTTTGTCGATAGGATACTCTGATCAAAATTATCGACTTTTTTTCATCGACTTGACACAAATTTTATTTTAAATTAATTTCGCGCGCGTAACTGAAATTCAAAATCGCCGGTCGTTTCAAGCGTTCATTTTGAGAGAACAGTTTGTTCTACACAAAAAGTGTAAATACATTTTTAAAATTATCTCAGCTACAGTACAGTTCTTGGTAAATTAAGTTTTTCTCATTTTCCCCCTTGGCATATGGCGTATTAGACAGAGGCCGGAAGGTAGGTGTATTAAACATTTTTCTTCTTTTAGGGGTCCAAAAAATAACATTTTTAGCAAAATTTAGCTTGTTGGTATTATTTTTAGAGGTTAAATCTCTGACAACGGTATTATAACACTGCATGTTATTTTTTTGTTTCTAATTGAATTAAATTTTCTTCTAAACTAAAATATTTTGTGATATTGTGGCGTCTGATTATTTAACAATAAAATGTTTGTCTTTAACTTTAAATTTAGAGAGAAAATATGTATTTTCTTAAACTAATCGGGATCTTATCTTAATTGACGTTTGCTGTAATTGTGAAAATAATGAAACCTCTCTTAATAGATGTCAAACAAAAACTAAATGGAAAAAATGCCGGTAAAAAGTTAACTTTTTATAGGTTTTGAAAAAACTTAGTTTTGTACGAATGATCCTAATCAACATTTATAGTTGTTATTTTCTAATTACTATTTAGATGTAAATATTTTTAGATAAAAACAATTTTAAAAAATATATTGAGTAAATTCAGTAGTCTTACTAAAAATTAATAATTTAGATCAAGAGGATTTACATGAGCAAAAAATATATATTGTCAAAAAAAGTATAACATTAGCACTTCTATTATAAGCATATTTAACAAAAAAAAAAAACAAAAAATGATAATATTAAAAAGCAAAAGTTTTAAATAGATTTGCACTAAATAATTGTTAAGGTATCACTTTTATATAACTATTCTATTCTACAATAAAAAGATGAATAAAGTCTACTATATATTTCAGAAACAATCATTAGTAAAATAATAAGAATACGATGACCTACAGTTTACGTACATTTTAAAAAAAATTATTATACGTTATGTAAATGAAGTTCATAACTAAAATACCAAATACAAAAAAGTTAAGTGCCATAGAAATGCATTTATAAAGAAGAGATTTTGCAAAAATTCCGGTATAAATTAAACACACACCATTTGACGATATACGAACTCATTAGTTGAGATGGCGTGATCACGTGCAAAATAATGCCAAACGATAAACTACGAAAATAAATATTCTCATGGATACTACACGAAGAGAGGTAACGAGGTTTATCAGGGATGCCGAAAGGGTGTAAAAAAATTTGGGAGAGTCACCGATCAGATGATCTGTTATGACGTCGTAGAACGCCCTAAACCCACACACTCACACATACATATATATATATATATATATATATATATATATATATATATATATATATATGTATATATATATATATATATATATATATATATATATATATATATATATATATATATATATATATTGATTTAGACTATCAGCAATCGGTCAGGAAATAAAACTCTATTTGTTCAGTCTCTCAATATTTCGTCACGATTTTGTGACTTCTTCAGGAGAAAACTGTAAATTTATTAGAATAATTAATGATTATATGTAAACAAAATGAATATTTTAATACTTACAACTATAAGAATGAAAATTTAAATTTTTCTGGCATATCTAAATAAATGACATATTTTTGTTTGATTTTATTAAGGAGTTATGGTAACCGCAATATGTTATAGAGTGAATTCCCGTTGTACAATTTTCAGCGAGTAGGTTAAAATAAACAATTACTATGACAGTATTATTTATTTATCCATCTTTCCACTTTATAAAGTGGAAAGATGGATAAATAAATAATACTGTCATAGTAATTGTTTATTTTAACCTACTCGCTGAAAATTGTACAACGGGAATTCACTCTATAACATATTGCGGTTACCATAACTCCTTAATAAAATCAAACAAAAATATGTCATTTATTTAGATATGCCAGAAAAATTTAAATTTTCATTCTTATAGTTGTAAGTATTAAAATATTCATTTTGTTTACATATAATCATTAATTATTCTAATAAATTTACAGTTTTCTCCTGAAGAAGTCACAAAATCGTGACGAAATATTGAGAGACTGAACAAATAGAGTTTTATTTCCTGACCGATTGCTGATAGTCTAAATCAATATTTAAAACAGTACGGTCGAAAAAATAATTTGAAAAATATATATATATATATATATATATATATATATATATATATATATATATATATGTGTGTCTATACACATATACACGCTATATACATTATATTCGGAAACAACAGATTTTATAATCAATTGAGAAATGAAAGGTCTAACAAACATACACAACGTATACGTACGTACGTGTAATAACACATGTATATGTACTTACCTACATCAAGGAATTAACTAGGAAATTTTTTTGGCGATTTTTTTTTGGCCTGCGAGCCTTTCCAAGCTTATTCGTCAAAACAATTCGTCAATACGTAAGAAGCAAAACTGGCAATTTATTTGTTAATATTTCAAGCAGATAACGTTTTCTTTTAATTATTATTTTATTGTCAGAAGCTGTACGTTCAGTTTTTATTGATAGTGGTATTCTATACTGGAATATAACTAAAAAGTTTTTGTTTTATTGTTATTTCGGGATGGAATGTGTTTTTAAGAATTTACGATTTATAAGTAGTGAGGATAAATAATGTAATAATTACATCGTACATATAGAAAACTTTTTTCTTTATAGATGACTTTCTTGCTTTTCTTAATAAAGAGGAAATACGGAAAAGGCAATTGACATTTTGAAAATTTTAAGTTTGGTTTTCATAGTACCTATCAAGATAAGAACATGATAAGCTGAAAGATTTAAGTAAAAAAAATATCCTGTACAGCAGAATAACAAGGTAAGTCCGTGTGGTGCCGAACTAAAAAGAGCTAAGTCCGGTTTTCTTTTCAATTTTTCAGTATTTGCAGATATGAATAAAAAAATAATATTAATCAAATTCTTTGTACTCAACTTATCAACATAGAATGCATTTATTTGGACTTATTTATACTGTTCGTGGTAAAATCATCAACCTAAACTGACTGAAAAAATGTTTGCTCAAGAGGTGTGGCTTTCTCTAAATTTAGATTGTTATCGGAAGCCGTTTATTAGTAAAACCGATCGTACTAAACCTAATTCACTTACTACACATTTTACATTCATGAGCACTTCTGGTTTAGCTTTAGGTTAAAGACTTTTTATAGTTACGTAGCCATACCGACGACTTAATGTGTCCTCTGAAGGACGGTGTCTGTCCTGTCGAATGAGTCGAACATACACTTTACGGCTTGGTGAACCAGTACCATACCCACTGAGCTACGGCCGCCACTTTAGAAATCATTGCTAAAAAAGACAATGATGACGTTTCTACTCTATTTAATTAGTTTGATTATGCTTTATTTGATTCAAACATAAAAAACTTAAATTGATTGTGTGACTGCTCTGGTAACGAAAAAGATTTATATATGGCACTTGCATTGTGTTTTTCATCAACGAAAAAGATTGAATTGTGTTGGTGATTTTTTTAATACAAATACCCAAGGTTAATTAAGTATGTATATTATCCAATCTTAATGGGACAGGGACCTCTACAGATATGATAGATATAAAACTTATGGATTTAAAAAATTTGTATACCGCCAAATATAACTTATAACCATATACTATAAGTTTCTTGTTTGTTAAATTTTGTTATTAGTTTCAGGTCCTAAATTAAGGTTAGAGGAAAAATTTGTCAATTTATAGAGACTGTAAAAGTTCTGTAGAAAAGAAGCTCAGGTTTATTTAACTTCACGGGTATATAATATTTAACTACTAATATTATGGAGTTTTTTTTGTGAAAAGACACTTTTGAGTTAAAGAAAAAGTGTTCTTTATTTTCTTACAATAACTGATTCAAAAAAAAATTATTCTGGGTAATTGAAATTATAACAGAATATCAAAAATATTTTTCACTTTTTTTTATTTTACTTTAATATTTATATAAACATATAACTGTTAATTGAAAAAAATATACACACCACTTCATAAAATAAGACTTTTTCTTAATTTGAAGACTAATCACGAGTATTTATCAACTATATTATATTTTGTTTTTTTATACATTTACAGGTTAAAAAATTGCAAAGTTACTGTTTATAAAGTTTTATTATAACAAAATAAACGGAAAGAACAATAACAATTAAAAAAAATCTGTGTACGTGTTAACAACTATATTTTTTATTTACTTCCGGTCTGTGGAAAATTTACATGAAGTTTTGAGAAAAATGGGCCATAAAAAGAGAAAAATCGAAAAAACCGGCTCCATTTTTGTTGTATACCAAATTCACTAAATCATTACCGATATTAAAATAAGTCAATACATAGACAATACCGACATAAATATGTTAATAATATATTTTCCTTTATTATCTAAAGTAATATATTTTTACAATATTGCGATTTTTTGTCGATACTGCGAATTTACTGCAATTATATTGTTTACTCTGTCGATAGTAACATAAGTTTTTTTTTCTGTTACTTTTCTAAGTATTCCCTTTGATTTACAATAAAATTAACAACAAGAGAATGTTAGTCTCATAGTTGGAAGTAATACATCTAGGCAGACAGAACATGGACACGTTGAAATATGGATGGGCAAACTGGACAAAACACTAGACAAAATAAGTACTAAAGTATTAAAGAAGCTTTTTTTAACAGATGTTTTAAAACTTTTGAAAACAAAAGTTTTTTCTATATATGTGTGGAATGCTATAAATAAGTGTTAATAAAATAGCAAAGAAAAATAAAAAAGATCAAATATAGGAGAAGGAATGGACGGATGGAACAAAAGGGGTGGACGTTAGAGCTTAAGTATAAAAATCAAATACTGAGAGATGGAACAAGCAGATAATATATTAGCGAAAACATCAATGCAATAGACGAAGGCTTGAATTATTGAGATGACGATATTAATAAACATGCTGGAATAAATGAATATAAATAATAATAATTAACAAGAACCTTTGACTTTGATGTAGTGACATAATTCTGCAAATCTAAATTTATATATTTAATAATATCTTAAAATATATCACCCATTGTTTAAAGTTAATCAAAATAGCAAAAGACAATTTTCACAGTTTTACATGTAAGGTTAGTTTGGTTCTAAGATTGTAACCAATATCAGCTTTGATATATTTTTCTTATAAATCTATGTGCAGTGATTTTCGAATTGACAATTATTCACAAGAAAAAAAAACTTTGACAGAAAAACATTTATGGTTAGTTAACAATAGTTTAACTTAGATTTTTTTTAGGTATATTCCTAGTTTTTTTTTTAATTTATTGTCAACTATGTAAAAAAATATTTCACTATAAAACTAAACTTTACTAGCAAAAGAGTTTTTTATTCCAACAAACTATTACTTGGAAAATAAACCAGGGTTAGAATATAAATTCTATGTAACACAGAAATTTCCTATAAAGATTTTTGGTTTCATATAACCAAATGGACTACCCTTAGATAAAGTCGTCCAATTAACGCACCTCGAAAAACCGAAAATAATGTCTTGAGGTATTTAAGCTGTGTAATATCATATCGAAATTATTGGTGTTAAGGTACTAGGCAAGAACAAGTGTGTAAAATAACTTATATGTTTCATTTCAACTTTAAAGTATCGATATAATTTAATTTTAAATTATGTATTTTGAAAACAGGTGCTAATCTGGGAACCGAAACGTAAAATATACTCTTAATTAATTTTCTTGTATCATATATTTTACGTATATTGTACCAATTTTTAATTTTTAAGAGTTTTAAATTAAAAAAAGTACGTTTTTAAATTTATTTACTTCAATTTCCAAATGGCTTGAACTTCCCTTAACCAGGTATATTACATTTTTAATTTACAATTACATTTAATGAATAAAAATGCATAAACCGAAAATTAATTATCAAAACAACACGCTATTTTGTATAAATTATTGCTAAGAATATACTAATACTTCAAAGATGAATAGCTGCAATTTTCAATGTTTGTTTTACTCATTAATAAGTTCTTAGTTACAGAATGTTCCCATGCATCTGATTCTCACGTTGTGGTAAATTTTCGTGACTGATTCATTCCGTAAAAATCTTAACCTTGGCGCGAATCGCATTAGCACCTCTTCAACCGCTATCAAAACAATAAACCTACCTTTCAATCTAAAATCAAAGACCTCCTGTGAAAAGGCGTCTGTCCTTAGCAGCCGTTGAACTCACTGGTTAAACACAACACACTGCGAGCACACCGCACTTCTTCGTCCTGAAAATGCAATGTCAAGATCACGGCAGTAGCGGATGAATCGTACGAGCTTAGAGAATAAGAACTTCGAAATGGGTTCAATCGGCAGGTGCCTGTGTCTTATACTTGGCTCAAGATGGTTGAGCAACGATGGCTATTGGCTGAAAAGAAGAATCCTCGGCGAGCATTGGGCCGAAGGCTCTCGTTCTTTTTACCACGGTTGCTGAGTCGCGAAACAGTTAGATCTTTGCGTTGGCGAGGCGACGCTAGATGGGTGCTTGTCTTTCTAATGCCTGTAGTACAGGGAAATTCATCCACTTTAGTTAAATTAATTATTCATAGGATGGTAAAATTATGGTTAAACCAGAATATATATTTATATATATATATATAATATATATATATATATATATATATATATATATATATATATATATATATATATATATATATATATATCTATATATATATTAAAGCAAGAATAGAAAGGAAACATAACGGCAATAGTATACGCAATTATGGTGAAAAAGTAACCCCATAAAAAATAACAATATACACTAAAAATAACATTAAATGTTATATGGGCACTCCCAACGTAAAAAATACAAGAATATGGAAAAATAATACAATAAGGTAACAATATTATATAGTAGCAAAACGGATCTTAAATCTAAAATTTTAAGAAGTAAGAGTGCTTAGGGGGCCCATAGATATATAACAACAATCACTACCTACTAAGTGCAATGACATATCTGTACAAGAAAAAATGTTAAGGCTATCATAGGTGACAAAAAAAAATAAAAGCTAGAAACAAAGAAATACAAACAAGAGGTTGATAGAGAAAAAAAGTGATAAGTGGTTGTAAGATATATGACTAGATGCGAATCTATAGATAAAACATAAGTTTAGTAGTAAGTAGTAATAACAGCGTAGATATACACTTAGCTCTGGGAAGCCCTAGAACAACAAGAGAAACATAAAAAATAGAAAGTTCTATTGGTGATATTAAGCTATTCAAGATAAAGAAAATAGAAAGGAGAGAAAATGTGTTAAAAAAATCCAACACAAAATACAATTTAAGGAAGCACAGTAAAACGTTCGCAAAAAAATGGCTATAGGAAGCGATGAAAAATCAGCATAAATATATATGATAAATAGAAGCTGTTAAAACAATCTAGCATAATGCAACATTAAAAATAAAACAAAAAAATCCAATAAAAGGTCTTAAACAAGGTCTATATATCGCCCACACTTTTTAAAATATATTTCTTCTTCTTCTTCTGGTTCCTATCCGTTTCGGATGTTGGAAATCATATTGGCAATCATGAACTTGCTCGCTGCGGCTCGAAACAGCTCCGTTGAGGTTTTCTTAAACCATGTTCTTAAATTCCTTCTTCTTCACGTGCCATCTCCGCGACGGAGGTTGGCAATCATCATGGCTATTCTGATCTTAGATGCTGCTGCTCTGAATAGTTCAATTGATGTGCATCCGTACCATTCCCTCAAGTTACGCAACCATGAGATTCTTCTTCTTCCTACACTTCTCTTGCCCTGGATTTTCCCTTGTATAATCAATTGAAGTAGGTTGTATCTCTCATTACGCATAACATGCCCCAGGTATTGCAGCTTTCGTGTCTTGATGGTTTCCAATACTTCCATTCTTTTGTTGATTCTTCTCATGACTTCGTTGTTTGTCACATGCTCGGTCCATGATATCTTCAAGATTCTTCTATACACCCACATTTCAAATGCTTCCAACTTTTTAGCAGTCGACGCGTTAAGTGTCCATGCTTCTATCCCATAAAGCAGAGTCGAGAAAATATAGCACTTTGCCAGCCTAACTCTCATGTCCAATTTCAGTTCTCTTGCACAAAGTACCTTTCTCATTTTATTGAAGTTTGTACGTGCTTTCTCTATTCGAACTTTGATTTCTTTGGAGTAATCGTTTGTGTGATTAATTATTGTGCCAAGATAGTGGTAGTTTTCAACTTGTTCTAAAACACTACCGTTAATTGTCAGGCTTTCACCATTATTTTGGGTTTTTGATATCCTCATAAATTTGGTTTTCTTGGTGTTTATTGATAATCCATATTCCTCTCCATACTCAACTATCTTGTTCATTAGCTTTTGGAGGTCTCGGAGGTTGTCTGTTATAATGATAGTATCGTCCGCATATCTAATGTTGTTAATTGGTGTTCCATTGGCCTTGATTCCTGCTGTTTCTCCCTCAAGAGCTCTTTTCATAATTTCTTCAGAGTATGCATTGAATAGTAGTGGTGACAATACACACCCCTGTCGCACTCCTCTTTTAACTTCGAACTCTTCTGATTTGTGTTAATTAATGCGTACGTGTGCCTGCTGTTTATAATATAGATTTGTTATAATTCGAAGGTCATTGTGTTGTATTTGTTTTGCTTTGAGGATGTCCATTAGCTCTTTGTGGCGGACTTTGTCGAAAGCTTTGTTGTAGTCTATGAAACAGATGTACATATCTTGGTTCACATCCAAGCATCTCTGGATTAGTACGTTGAATGCAAATAGAGCTTCACGGGTACCTACGCCATTACGGAATCCAAATTGAGTTTCTTCAATATCCATATCAAGTGTTTTGTAAATGCGTTTATGAATGATCTTTGTGAGACATCAGGCTTATGGTACGGTGGTCGGTGCATTCTCTAGCATTTTTCTTTTTTGGGAGACAAATGAATGTTGAGGTCAACCATTCGTTGGGTATGTCACCCGATTGATAAATTTTATTAAAAAGCTTTAAGAGGACATCAATGTACTCATTTTCTATTATTTTAAGGATATCAATAGGCAGTTGATCTGGCCCCGGGCTTTTTCCGTTTCTGGTGTTCTTTAGTGCATACATTATTTCTTCCTTTGTAATTTCTGCACTTGGTTCTCTGTCCTCAAAACAAGTCTTGTGGGTTTCCTCTTTCGTCGTCGAAGAGCTCTCCCATATACTCTTCCCATCGTTTTAGTTTTTCGTCAGTCGTTATCATAGTATTTCCATTTTTATCTAAAAGAGTTGTATTGTGGTTTCTTTTTTGCAGTCCTGCCATTTCTTTAACCTTTTTATGTATGTTGAATAGGTCGTATTTGTTCTGAAGATCCTCTATCTCTTTACATTTTTCCTCATAGTAAGTTTGTTTTGTCTCTCTTATCTTTTTTCTGATTTTGTTGTTAATGATTTTGTAATTGTGACTGTCTTTGTTTTTGGCTTGTTTTCGTTGTTCCATCATGCCGAGTATCTCGTCGGTCATCCAATTGTCTTTCTTTCGTGTCGGTTCTTTTAATATCTCTTTGCATGGAGCGAGGAGGCAGTTTTTTTAGTGTTTCCCATTGTTCGTTTATCTCGTAAGGGTTAGTATCTAATTTATCAATGTTTTCGTATATTTTCTGTTGAAGTTTGATTTTTATGTCAACTTCTTTCAGTTTCTTAAATTCCACAGCCATGATATTCTCCTTCTACAGGGTCCTCGCTTACCTTTGACTTTACCTTGCAATATAGACTGCAGCAGGGAGTAACGGTGCTGATTTCTCATAACGTGTCCCAGATATTGCAATTTTATGCGTTTGATCGTAAACACAATCTCTGGTTCCTTCTTCATTTTTTCTAGAACTTCCTTGTTCGTGATCCTTGGTGTCCATGATATTCTCAGCATTCTTCTATAAAGCTACATCTCAAATGCTTCAAGTTTTTTAATAGTAGTGTCTGTAAGCGTCCATGCCTCCGCCCCGTACAACAACACAGAGAAAACATAGCATCTCAAATGTCTCATTTTTGTATCTAGGGATATGTTGTGACTTTTGAAGATGGCGCTCATTTTGTTAAAGACCGTTCTTGCCTTTCCTATGCGGCACTTTATTTCCTGTACATTGCTCCACTGTTCGTTTATAATAGTTCCCAGGTAGCAATACTGTTTTACTCGCTCTATCTGGGTGCCATTAATGTAAAGATGAGCCCCATTTATATTCTCCTTGCTAATAATCATTTGTTTCGTTTTGTGGGTATTTATGTTTAGTCCGTACTGTTGACTGTACTCGTTTATTCTGTCCATTAGCCTCTGAAGTCCCTTTAAACTATCTGCTATTACCATGGTATCGTCGGTATATCTAACATTGTTTACTCTTTCACCATTTAGAAGGATGCCTTCGTCTATTCCGTAAAGAGCCTCGTTAAAAATTTTCTCTGAGTACATATTAAATATCAACGGCGATAGGATACATCCCTGTCTAACTCCGCGTAGTATTTTTATGTGATTTGTTTCTTCTCCGTTAATTTTCATGTATGCGGTCTGATTCCAGTATAGTTCTGAAATTATTCTGAGGTCTTTGTCATCCAGGTCTGCTTCTTTTAAAATGTTTATCATCTTTTGATGTTGAACTCTGTCAAATGCCTTTTCATAGTCGATCAAGCACGCGTATACGTCGCAGTTAACGTCCCTGCATCTTTGAATCAGTACCTGTACTCCGAAAAGTGCCTCTCTGGTACCCACTGCGTTAATGAAGCCGAACTGTCTGTCCGATATTTGTTCCTCGCACTTCTTATAAATTCTTCCATGGATGACTCTAAGAAACAGTTTCAACATGTGGCTCATTAGGCTGATTGTTAGATATTCTTCGCACTTTTTAGCCCCCTGTTTTTTAGGTATCGCTATGAATTCTGATTCTAGCCATTTATCAGGGATGATTCCTGTATTGTATATTTTATTGAAGACAGCCGTGATCGAATTTATTCCTTCTTCCTCCAAGAGTTTTAAAAATTCAGCTTCGATATTATCAGGCCCTACAGCTTTCCTGCTTTTCATCCGTTTTATTGCTTCTTCTACCTCGGATTTAAGTATGTCCGGGCCCGTCATCCTCTCTGAAAATGGATGCCTATAATCCATTCTTTGAAAAAGTGTCTCCAAATATATTCTCCATTTGTCTTTCATCTCTTGGGTGTCAATGATTAATTTTCCATTGGTGTCTATGAGTTTCATTTGAGTTCTCTTTTTAAAAGTACCCGTTATTTCTTTTACCTTTTTGTGTACATTAAAATTGTCATGCTTGGCTTGCAGTCTTTCTATTTCTTTACATTTTTCTACAGCTTCTTTTTCTTTAGCTTCTCTTATTTTTCTTCTGATGTAAGCCTGCATTTTTTTATATTCATCTTTATTTCCTTTAATTAACCTTCTGCGTTCCATTAAGTGAAGGATTTCTGGAGTCATCCAAGATTTCTTCTTTGTTTCTTTGTTTGGTTTTAGCAGATCTTGTTTAGTTTTCTTAATTATTTCTTCGAATTGATTGATTTCTCGTTGGTTGTTATTTTCTTCTTTTAGTTGTTTAACTTGGTTGTTAATATATTCCCCCACTTGCTTTTTAACTTCCGGATGTTGCAGGGCTGTCATGTCGTAGTTAGGTCTAGACTTTTTCTTTATTGTCTTTAGTCTCACATCCATGACTCCCACTAAAGGTATGTGGTCAGATTCAATGTCCGCTCCTGGATATGTTTTGACAGATTTAAAACTATTTCTGAATCTTCTATTTACCAATATATAATCTATATGGTTTCTAATTACGTTATGGGGTTTATCTGCTGGTGCCTTCCATGTATACAATTTCCTCGGTGGTAGTTTATAAAATGTGTTTAGAACCACTAGCTTGTTATCTTCTGCGAATATTTCTAGTCTGTTACCTCTTTCGTTTCTTTGTCCTAACCCAAAAGGTCCGATTAGAGACGTTTTCCGTTCGGCCCCAAGTTTTGCATTGAAATCCCCCATTATGATGCTGACTTCGTGTTTAGGTATCCGTTCTAATATATCCTCTATGCTTTGGTAAAGAGTCTCTACTTCCTCGTCGTCTTTATCTGCAGTGGGAGCGTATATTTGTATTATGTTTACATTCACTGAATTGGCTCTTATTTGCAGTAGTATTACTCTGTTGGACACTGGGACAAAATTTAAAATACATCTACTAATTTTTCTCGTTATTATCACACCAACTCCATGCTCCAGTTTTCCATCTAGTGACCCTGAGTAGAATATTCTGTGATCTTTTTTGTCAATGCTTCCTGTTCCGGGCCATCTCATCTCGCTTATTCCCATTATGTCAATGGTCATTCTTTCCATTTCCTGAATGGCATTGTCTATTTTTCCACTCCTTGCCATAGTTTTCACATTCCATGTGCAAATTTTTAAATATTGTGGTTTTGCTGCTTTTTCTTTTTCATAGGTACTCATAACTGTCCCCCCCGGAGATCCGATTGGGGAACTTACTCCGGAATCGTATTTGGTTGTGAGCATTACCATATATGATTTTATACTAGGACTAGTCAATTGAATCTTTAATGTAGTGGTTGTCCTCGGCCTTCTACATCCTTATGCCGTTGACCTCTACTGAGGTTCCTTTGCCTTTAGGGCCAGTTTCCCAACCCTCGGACAAAAGAGTGCCCTGTCACTTACCAGCTCATCCTTTTCGCCATATCTGGCTACCCTCACTTAGTTTAGCCTGCAGACCAATGCAGTTGCCCGGGGTGTGGCACGTGGAGCCATAAGTGAGAGTTAGCTGTCTTATGAGGACCAGTTATCAAGAACCATCTCCCGTCTATGACGATCGATGTGGTTGTTCCGATAAAAGGTGCTACCTCTATAACACAACTCTACACCCCAAAAAAATATATTTAGAAAGAAGAATTAAAACAATTAAAGAAGAAATGAGAAATATTGGGTTCCCAATTACTCCCAGCACCTTTTATACAATGATAGATGAACATATAATAACAGAAGATGGGTATGATAAGCTGGAGTATACAAATTGGAATACATATATTAAAAAATGATTAGAAATAATTTAAAAAGAGTTTACATATATAGAACGTCACAAAGAAATATTACGTATACTACTAATACTAGTAGGTTACTAACTTTAACGGAGTCACTAGATGGGTCCATTAGAGAAACAATAAATATTCAAGGAGTAGAAGCAAAAGCACTATTAAACTAAGTACTATGGGATAAAAGTATAAATGAAGAAAACAAAACTATATGTAGCTCACTGGAAGAGAAAAAACTGAGTGTGAGAAAACACGCGGAAGTTTGAAGTAGACAAAGATTTGACAAATCGAGGTGTAGAAGAAGATGCATTGAATGATAGAGATGACTAATGATCCAAAGATGTAGAACATTTTATACGTTTTTTATAGCTGCAATTTTTATTTCATTGTCGACCATGTGTTTTGGAAAACTCTTGTGTGGTACCACGAGGCTCTGGAAGTTCCACCCATGTGGTTAGAGCATGTCTCATCAAAAAGTGGACAAGAAAAATTTAATTAGGTCAAAAAACTAAAATGGGAAACCTTATATTAGCGGGTGCATTTTTTTTAAGTTTCTTGCAAAAGTTAAACAATTCTTTTGAAAGGACATAGCTACTGGCAAGAATAATTAAATGAATATAATTATTATCAAAATAAATTACGTAAGTAATATGATTTAAATAATGATTTAATAACTTCTAGATAGAACTGAATATCATTAAGCCAAGAAAGCCAAAACATAGCCATAAAAATAGGCAAACACATAAAAAAGAAAGGAATGACACCAGCTTTAAAACAAACAACAACTTAGGCAAATATATTATTAACAACAAGAGCCAAAAGACAACGCAACATACAAACTTAAATGTGTCAAATGTCCAAAAACTTACATTGGTCCAACTGGTAGAACTTTAATTAAACGTATAGCAGAACATAAAAAGGCTTTCAATAATATAAATACAGACTCTACGTATGCACTTTACCTTCTAGACTACAATTATTCTTTTGATGACGAATTTCAAATTCTTCACATCCAAAATAAAGGCCTTAAGATATCTTTATTAGAATCTATGGAAATCAACAAATTAAAAATACAAACATAATTCTGAATGACCAACTTGAGACAAACAGTTCTCCCCTCCTCAACTTATTTAGTTAAAGACTATAAAGTGTAAACACGTACCAAATATAGACCACTTGAGAAAGGCAGTCTGGTTGAAACAGCTGTAGTGATAATAATTTAAAATGAATTTTATGGAAGCGGTTTTAACGGATTTAACGGTCGAATCCATCACTTATGTAATGTTTAAAATACAGAATCTTATTGAAGTTATACTTCTATACGCGCGCTTCACGTTGGAAATTTTTATGGGAGTGAATCTGTGAAATCATTACATATGTAAGATAATGAGTAAGAGAGAGACAGAAGATATATTTTCTATCTCTTCCTCTCTCGAATATAAAAATGTTCCTTTTGTATATATAATTTAATATTATATATATATATATATATATATATATATATATATATATATATATATATACATATAATATACATAATATAATAAAATATTTATTAATACTATTATTTATATGATATGTTTTGTATTATTTAGTATTATTTACTAAATGTTCATAATTATATTAGTCTTTTGTATTTCAAAATAATAATCTCAATAAATCACTGTATGATCCAGAACTGTCAAGTTTGAAATATATTTGTGTCATGTCCTCGGTAGTATAGTAGTCAGTATCCATGCCTGTCACGCGGGAGACCGGGGTTTGATTCCCAGTCGGGGAGGACTTTTTGATTAATATTATTACATTATTGTCATTTTTAAATACTTATGGATATTGCATTTTAATTTGTATTGCATTATTATATGGAATTATGTTGCACTGTATTGTAGTGTATTTTTTTATGTATATTATTGTCATTTTTAAATACTTATGAATATTGCAGTTTAATTTGTATTGTATTATTATATTAATAACAAAATAAACAATGAATTTTACTGCAGAGTATGCGTAAAAAAATTTTTGCATTCAACTCCTTTCATACATATATGAAAATAAAAATATACATTTTCATCAAAATATTGATTCAATCCTTCATTGTTAGTAAGTTGATTAATTCTGTTTCTCTTTCTGCTATGTCTTACCTATAGAATTACATATGTAATGATTGTGTAGATTGACTCCCAAATAAATTTGTAACGGCGAATGCGTGTATAGAAGTGTAACTTCCACCGGCAGTCCCACTGGACTGCCACACCCGTTTTTTTTACTTATTTCACATTAGTGTCTTTAATAATCCAAGTAAAGTTGCTGATAAAAATTTGGTTAATTATTATCGTAAATTTTCGAGAATCTTTAATTATTGTTGTTATATTATATAACTCTTGGAATTATAACACAATTATCACTCTTTCAGAAATTATCAACTTTACAAGTTGTAGGGGTCATTTAAAATTAAATAGCATGATGTCATTTATTTGTATTACAACTGTTAGACCGACAATTGTAATTGAAAAGCATAAGATTATTTAGTGTTATAGTAGAGTTTTTTGCGAAAATGCCACGTCATTACAATTTTTCAAATGCGGGATATGGTATGTGTTTATTTACAAGCAAATTATACAGGGCGTACTGCTGCTCAAACATATCCACAGTTACATATATCCTAACAGACGACAACCCCATTACACGGCTTTTAAAAATATTTACGACCAATTAGTGGAAAATGTTTAAAATTTACCAGAAATTTCGTTTAAAGCGAGATCTAGGACGTCCAAAAAAAATTACAGTGAATAAGGAGGCTGATGAGTTAGCACAAATGATCATAGCCAGAAGATCATGGTTATGATCATCTTTGGTGTTATTAAGAATTGCTAAATGAACCTTAGTTAAGTACCAGACGTTTATCAGCAATAACTGGAATAAGCCATGCTTTAGTTTTCAGAATATTAAAAAACGAAGATTTATGATCTTAAAGACCTTACCATTTTATTCCAGTGCATAACTTGCAACCCACAGATCTTCCTAGAGGAATGAAATTTGTACAATTTGTTATGAATAGCACAAATGCAAATAACCACAAATAACAAAGTCCGTTAGCAATATTCTTTTTACTGATGAAGCTATTTTCACACGTAGAGGCGTTTAAATTGGAGAAATTATCACATTTGGGATAACGAAAATCCACATGCCGTCAGAGAAGCACACTTTCAACATGAGCTAAGAATAAATTTATGGTAAGGAATTTTTAGAGATAATTTAATATGTCCCTTTGAGTAACCTGCAAAGTTCAACGGTAATTCGTATTGTGAATTTCTTATTTTGGAATATTCTTTTTGATATTGAAAGAGTTACCATTAAACCAAAGAAGAGATATGGTTTATTCAAGATGCTTCACCACATTTTTCCTGGTGGTACGAAATTATTTGAATAATCAGTCTCCTCATAGATGGATAGGGCGAGAAAGTGAGTTTTCATGACCTACTCGGAGTTCTAATTTTAATCCCCTAGATTTTTATTTTTGGGGATATATGAAGACACCTATGTATGCTTAATTAATAAATAACCGACAAAAATTATGGCACAAAAAAATAGAGAATGCGGCAAATTTTATTAGGAATCAAAAGAACATATTTTTAAAGGTTAGGAGAGAAACTAAGGCAAATCTATGGAGCAGTGAATGACAATGGAGTGTGGAGAAGACGATACAACTTCGAACGTTATAGAATATACCAGGAACATGATATCGTAAAACATATTAAGATCTGTGGTGGATAGAACATGTAATGCGGATGAAACAAAATGACCCAGCTAGAAAAACGCTCCTTGATAGACCCATTGGTCAGAGAAGAAGAGGAAAACCCAGAACAAGATTCCTTGATCACATCAATGAAGACATGAGAAATATGGGAATACGTACTTGGCGGAGAAAAGCGATGGATAGGGATGACTGGAGAGAAATTCTTGAGGATGCCAGGACCCACACAGGGTTTTAAAGCCAGAATGACGATGGAAAGAAATTTTTCTGATAGAATCCAAAAATGTATTAAAATGAACGGAGGCGATTTTAAAAATTTATTATATTGATTTATTGTTAGAGTAGTCTTAACAAATATTTTTTAATAGTATTGTCTTCTGTAGCCATCATTTTATTAACAAGCTCAATCCGAAAATTTACTAAGAAAAATTTGTTTTAATATAATAAAAATCATAGTTTTGATTTTTTATGAACTAAAACATTAATATGAAAAAATCATTTGAAATGGAATATACTAAATCTACTTTAATATATAACTTTATTAGTGGCATAGTTATCACTCGTATGGCATTGGGAAAAAAGGTTGATATTTACGTAAAAAGTAACGAAGAATCAAAAAAACGTGCTGAAATGATTATTATGACAACTGTGTAGATTGTGAGGGGAAGAAGGAAGTATGTATCCCTACAGCACGCCTCTGTTAACAACGGAAAACTATCTTTTAACATTAATTAAAGTAGCCTAGTATGTGTACACTGTTTGTCAAGTTTCAACAAAAAATGTTGAAAGGTGTTAGAAGATGGGCTAAAATCATTTTAGAATATTTGTATAAAACACTCCGTATCTTGATCTGGAGGAATATTTTATTTAAGTGTTTAAGGTGAAGTATTTGTATTTTATGCTAAGGTTTTTTTCAGTTACTGTATGAACAATTCTTACTGAAACACCCTGTATAAATGAATTTGTGCACTAAAAGATCAGCTTTCCCAGATGAAAAAAGATTTACACTCCTATTGAAGCAGAACTGCAATTTCTGACAATGACAGAAGTCACAATTGACAAGAGACAAATAATTTGTCTCTACTTTAGAGTGGAGCATTTATATACGTCTATGGCATAAAATGGAGTCGGGTATATAATTAAAATAGGTGCAAATTAAAATTAGAATTTAGGTTTTGACAGAATATTTAGTAAATAGAAAGTTAAACACCAAATATTTTTAGCATAAAAATAATAAAATAAACAATAAAAAAATAACAACCATGTGACGTTTATAACCTTAAACTTCTTCAGGTTTCTTCTCCTACCGGAGGTTGGAAATCATCATCGCTATTTTAATTTTATTGGCCGCGCTTCTGAATAATTCTAATGAGCTGCAACCGAACCACTTTCTTAAATTTCTTAGCTGTGATATTTTGCGTCGTCCTGGATTTCTCTTCCTCTTGTATCTTCCCTTGCATAATTATTCTAAGTAATACGTACTTCTCTCCCCTCAATATATGACCCAGATATTGAATCTTTCTAATTTTAACAGTTTTTATGACTTCACATTCTTTCTTCATTCTTTGTAACACCTCTATATTAGTTACTTTTTCAGTCCACGATATTCTGTGGATTCTCCTGTAGCACCACATCTCAAAGGAGTTAAATTTTTTGATTTCAGACTGTTTTATTGTCCACGCTTCCATGCCGTATAGTAAAGTAGAAAAAACCTAACAACGTAGCATTCTTGTGCGGATCTCTAGATTAAGGTTATGGTTGCAAAGTAAGTTCTTCAATTTTATGAACGTGTTTCTTGCCATTTCTATTCTAGATCTGATTTCTTTTGTTTGATCTCCATCTTCGGTTAGCCACGTTCCTAAATATTTATATGTTGTTACTCTTTCAATCGTTGTATTATTGATGATCAGCTTATCTACATTTTGTGTTTTTTTTGAGAATATCATTGATTTTGTTTTCTTGAGATTCATTTGCAGTCCGTACCTTTCACATGCATTGTATAATGTTGTATAATGTACTGTAGATCTTCCATGTCACTTGCAAATATGACCGTATCATCCGCATATCTAATATTATTAATGCTATTTCCGTTGACCAAAATACCTTCCACAACATCCAATAAAGCTTCTTGAAATATCACTTCACTGTAGACGTTGAATAAGAGTGGTGAAAGTATGCACCCTCGTCGAACTCCTTTAAGTATACTTACTTCCTCTGTCAGTTCTCCTTCGACTCTTATTCATTACACTAGCAAAATATAAAAATAACCAATAGTTCATATTTATTTTTAAAAAAGAGCCTAAAGTAGTGAAAATATTAATTGGTTAAGGAAACTTTAATACGATAAGAGTGGAAATTGACTAAGTTTTTTTGCAAATTCTTGGAACATATCCTTTAAATCTGTCAACATCATAACATGATCAGCAGTCTATATTATACAAGCCGCGGAAATAAAGCACTAAAAAACACCAAACTTACCATTTTCCGCAGCAAGATGAATTGATGTGCAACTTTTTGCATTTGATTCAGGAAAGTTTATGAACAACATTTATGGTGGTAAAACGAAAATTGCATTTTGTGCATAAGGAATATATATTTATCAAGTATATAGAAAATAAAAAATTTGCAACTCAAAATATCAAAAAGAATGAGTCCAATTTTGTTACTTGAGGTTTTTGAGGTCGCTGCATACGAATATAATAACGACGATGGTCCTCCAGCTACTTGGTGCCAAGGCAGACCTCGTCTCCTGGACTATGTTAATTTCATTTTAAATCAGTCCATAGTCATAACTCAAGGGTTTTTAATGTCAGTTACCACGAATATAATAACGAAGATGGCCCTCGAGCTACCTGGTGCTACCATAGTGAAACTCATCTTCTAGAGTTTTAAGTTATTTTCATTCAAAATCATTCAAAAGTCTTACGCGGGGGGTTTTGTAGTTATTGAAGATAAATATTATGACGGCGATCATCTTCAAGGTATCTGTTAACCAGGTTGACCTCGTCTATTGAAGTTTCATGTTAATTTTATTCTAAATCAGTCCAAAGGTATTATTCGGGGGATTTATGTCGCCGAACATGAATATTTTGTACACAAAAATGACCTCAGAATATCTTATGCAACTTTATATAAGAGTTCAATAAATTATCCAAAACATTATTTATTAAACTTTGCACTTTAAAGTACTTGGTAGCACTGATGAATTGCCATATGATACATATTATAATGTTCCCTGTAGCTACGTTTGCCTTCTTTCACTTATGCTTTTATTTCTCTTACCTATTTGCTCGTATACTTATTCTCTCACACGCACTGATACACAGATATCCTCCAAGTTTAATAGTTAAAGGACATTTTTTCTCCTTGCTCCATTTCAAGTTATGAAAGTTACACTTTTATAAAAAATGTGTATGTAGAAAGAATGGCTTGGTTTAAAATTTGGCATGTAAAAATGGTGCTGGGTGAAAATTGCACGAATATGAAAAAAACTAATTATCTGATACAGAAGAAAATGAGGAAGAAATAAATTTAAATAATACAATTATTTGGGGAATCTCAAAATATACCTTGAGGACTATGGTTGTCGTAATATTCGTGTTCAGCAACCCCAAAAACCCCCAAGTAATGATTTTTGACTGTTTTTGGATAAAAATAACATCAAACTTCAGGAGACGAGTTCAACACGGGGTTCCAGGTAGCTTGAGGATTGCCGCTGTCAAATTATTCGTGTTCATCGAACTCCAAAATCACTAAGTAATGACTTTAGATTGATTTCGAATAAAAATAATATAAAACTTTAGAAGAAAAGGCTCACACTGGACACCAGGGAGCTTGAGGACCATCGTCGTTATCAAATTTGTATTTAGCGACCTTAAAAACACGAGAGTTATGACTGTCGACTGATTGAGAATAAAATTACTTCAAGGAACGAGATCCGCCCTAACACCAGGCAGCTCGGGAACCATCGTCGTTATCATATTCTTGTTCAGCGATCTCGTCAACCCCCGAGTAACATAATTAAACTCATTCCTGTCGGTATTATCTTACTTGCAAATTTTTTATGGACATTGGAAATGCGTTTTTCTTATGCACAAAATGCAATTTTTATTTTACCACCATGAATTTTGTTCACAAACTGGCCTTATACTCTCTCGAATCAAATGCAAGATGTTTCACAGCGATTCAACTTACTGCGGAAAATTGGTAAGTTTACTGCTTTGTTTCCCCAGCTATGCTGCTAACCCTCCGTTGCACCGGTGGGGCCTGTCACTCCAGACAAAACTCTTTTTTGCATTAACTTTGTAAATATTTTCTAAAATTGTGCAATATTCTAGATACCTTTTAAGGTTAAGAATCTGCATACGAACATATTTTTTTATTGAAAAAATGAATTTACGTTTGGGATATACCTCTAAACGGAATGACAGGCTTCACTCGTCCATTTATGTAACTTTTGCTAATATACACAATGTAGTTTTATCTACCCAGTAAGTAGTCAAATACGATGTGGGTAATTGCGCACGTAACTAGAATTAAATCCTGTGATTTCCCGTTCTTTAAAAATGAATTTATAGTGGTAAGAAAAGATACTCTTGGTTTCAGTGTCTTTTTAATTAAGTGAAATTGTTGTTATATATTTAGCTATCTACAACTTAGCGACAAGTGAAGTAGATTTAACGGTAGATAGAATGGCTTCAACATATATAATGTCGTCAGGGTAAAATTTAGGTGCCCCTGTAGCAGACAGAAGAATATTTAACAGAAATTTAGAACTTGACTTGGTTAAAGCAAACATTTAAACATGGGCTTTAACTGCCGATTTTTGTCTGGAACATACTACAGCCTGTTGCGTGGAGTAAGAAAAAAATAGTTCAAAGTTTAGATCACAGTCGTTTTTGCTGGTAAAGAGTTTTGGAGTTAAAATTTGTGTTTTATTAGTTTTTAGGTATTTCTTTATTAGACTAAATATTTACATAACTTTTCTTTTTGTAAAAAACGGCGTAATTGATTTTTTGTACTTTTGAGTATTTGAAACAATATAAAGAAATAACCTATTTTTTTATTAAATATATTTATAAAGGTGTGTTTTATTTTAATAAAAAATAATTTTTGGAAAAAAAAAATATTTTACACTTAAAAAATTAACAAAAAAATGTCCTTATCCTTGTACTCGTGTAATTTTTAACCTACCAGTCTACTGGAGAGTTAATATAATATATCTATATATTCATATCCAGGTTGTGAAAGAGATTAACGATGGTGTGTTAAGAATCTCATTGTTTGTAGCCACTAACAAATTTTTAAATTGACTTAATAAAAGTGTTCATGTTAAAATTCCTGTTGTTTTTAAAGTAACAATGCTTGCTGAATCAATTTTAAACTATTCTAACTGGCACAGATTCACAATAGAGTGCACTATGTCCTCATAGTATGTATTTAGACAAGAGTCCTTTTTTGTAGATTGACATGATAGGTTGACTTTCCAGTAACAATAATTACTTTTTCGTTTTAACGTGGGCTCTTCAGCGTATGTAACATACCATCCCAGGTAATACTCAAATATTCCACCGAATTGGCTTATGGTATAGTGCCCATCAGTTAGGATGTATCAACGAAAGTCAGACACGCATTTTTTTAAGCTTTTTTCCTGACAGCATAAGGAAATAATAAAGATGTGCATCGTTGCTACTTTTTGAACTGGCGCTGGCTGATAAATATTATGAAGTTAAATGTGTCGATGACGGGTAGACCCAGAAACACGTGTTAGGGAGTGGTAAGAGACTCAAATTAAATCGAAACGCAACCATTTTCGTATAGATAAATATTATTTTTACTAACAGAATTGTACTGATTCTTTTTAATTGTAAAATTAACAGTTACTGATTTCGTTTCGTTTGATTTAAATTGCCATTATTTAAACTAGTTGTTAATTTGGCTAACCAGTTATATAAAGATGTCTTCAGAAACTGTATTGGAATAAACAAGGTATTAAAATAGACAAATAATATATTAAAATTTTGTTAAAGATAATAAAATATAGAACAATCATATATAGACAATGGACATTTTGAGCTGTCGTAAGCTTTTTCACACATTTAATATCATTGTCACCTTTATGCTTTGCCAAAAATCCACAAACCAACACTATCGGTTCGTCCCATAGTAGCTTCCATTGGAACACCCACTGAAAATATCTCAGCTTTTGTTACAGACATACTTACTAATGCATATAATTATGAAAGTCAATACTACATTAAAGATTCTTTTGAGATGGTAAATAAATATAATGGCTACATACTTCCATCAAATTATGTTCTCGTTAGCCTTGACGTTGTATCCTTATTCAGCAATGTTCATCTAGGAATATGTTTGACATCAATAGAGATCAACTGGGACCGTATTAGAGGTTGTTGTTTCATGTCTTACGACAGATTCATCAGCATCGTCGCATTTCTCTTTAACAACACTTACTTCTCATTTAATGATAAATTCTATCAACAAACTTTCGGTACCCCTATGGGAGCTAAGATTTCTCCTATCATTGCAACTTACGTTATGGATTATGTATTAGACTCAGTCATTCCTTTACTATCCTTTAATATTTCATTTATTAAAAAATATGTTAATGATATCATTTTGGCTATACCCAATGACAAGGTAGATGAACTATTAGACACTTTTAATGGTTATGACCCCTACATCCAGTTCACTATAGAGAGGGAAGATGGTAATTGGTCCGTCCCCTTTCTCGACATAAGGATGATCAGGGAAACCAACAACATCAAAATAGATTGGTATCAAAAACCGACCCATTCTGGTAGATACCTTAACTACAACTCATACCATAACAATTCTACCAAAGTCAACTTAATCAAACAGATGAAAAATAGAGTAACAAAACTATCAGATCCTTCTTTTCATACAAAAAACCTACAAATCCTACAGAAACTTTTTATTTCAAACGCTTATCCAACACCATTAGTTAAAAAGATTTTGTTTAATACTATCCATGACGAAGATATTTCACCTTCCTTCGCGACTAACAATGCTGATCCTGATGTCTTAAGTGGGAACCCAGTCTCGGATACTCCTATAAACAAATATTTTTCATTACCATATTTCAGAGATATCACTCCGGGGTTAACAAGGATTCTGAAAAGTGTTGAAAAGAGCCTTGGCAATAATAATAACAACATTAAACTTAATGTGGCTTGTAGATCAGCCCTAACAATTGATAATCTTTATTCTAAAATAAAAGATAAGACTCCCATAGATAGGCTTAGTAATATTGTCTACAACATTCCATGTCTCTCTTGCAACAATTCCTACATCGGTCAAACATCTCAATTATTGAAATCACGTATTACACTACACAAAAGTGATTCTCGACTTCACCCTGACCGTTGTGCATTAGCCAAACATGTCCATTCCACTGGTCATCTCATGGACTATACTAACACCACAATTCTCCACCGTGAGAACAATAAATCTAAAAGAGAGTTCATTGAAATGTCTTATATTTTCCTTAACGATTTCTCCATTAATGTTAAGAGTGACATCAAGAATCTAAGCGATATATACCACCTGTTACTTAAATCAGATACCAAGAACAATACTATATCACAGATAACTAACTTGACTGATATATCCATTAACAACTAACATACCTTTATAATTAATTTTCATTAACAAAAAATATATAACATTCCCTTGCTTTTCTTAGATACGTCTCAATAAGATTCAATAATACATGAACAATATAATATAATTAAATAAAGAAAATCAAAATAATATTTCCCTTTACTGGGACTTAAATTCATTCGTTTTTTTACCAATGAACCTTAACGACATAAAGATTCATACGACCTACTGAAGTTGTCAGCGCTTGCGTTCTGGCTTAAACAGAACCTCACTTTTAACTATCTAAAAATCAAAAATTTAGTTATTGCCGACAATTCAAAGAATTACCTCCTTTTAAATGTAGTTGCATTGGGTTTTTCGATTAACCTTGGGTAAGCCTTTACGTGTCAAGTTCGAAGCTACCATACATTTCAATCCTTATAAAAAACTTTTTTTTGCACATAGTAACAAAAAACACCACTATGTTACTAGCAAAGTTTTTTAATATTCTAACTCTACAATTCTAAGTTACGGTAAGATCAATAATGTGTTAATAGATAATATATGGTAGCTAATTATAATTTATTCTCTTTCAGCCCTGAAGAAGCCAAATTATTTCTCTTTGGCGAAAACGTTCGGCGAAACAATTGATACACATTAGAGTATTTCTTGCAGATTTCCCCAATATTTAAGAGTTTACTATATATATATATATATATATATATATATATATATATATATATATATATATATATATATATATATATATATATATATATATATACCCGGCTTATTTGACGTCATGCTGTTCTGGAAGGGGTCTATGGAGGAGTATCACCAAGCCGCAAGCCCTTATCTCTTACTGTACTGCTCCACCATAGGCCAATCACCAGCTATATTCCAGTATAAGTAGCAGATTAATTTAGAATTTTAAACTACGACATTAGCCTTTTTGTTTTTCTATCCGAGCCAGGATTCGAACTCACTTCCTCTAGACTATTTCGGCAGTGAAGCGAAAAGTGAACCGACAGCCTACCCTGCTTAACTGTCTGAGTTAGAGTCTGAATATAAACAAGGAATAAATGAAATACTTCATTTAAAAATAATGTGTCACAACAAGTGAAGTTAAACGGATATTTACAGACATACGCAGAGAGAGGAAGTAAAAGACTGTAGATGAATAATGCATTGGCGATTTAAAAGAAAAATCTGTAACAAGTTGGATTGCAACAGTAATAATATACAAAAACCGGTAGGGGGTATAATGTGTATCGACAAAAAAATGCTGCAAATCTGTACATCCTTCGAAGGCACTATTTTTACTCATTAACTATATTTTTAACTATATCGAAGCAATTTTAATTACAAATTTAAATATTCCGAGAAAAAAATCGTGCAGGTTCCTTCATTACTGTTCACAATCGAATGCGTAACGAGAAATAGACTTATTTGTTATTCACGGAATGAATTTCGTGCCATTGTCGACTCGGATGATGCATCACAAGAAAATTTCTCGACTATTAATTAAAGTTAAGATGCCTGCAAACAGGCATGTAACAGGTCGTACTACATTTTGGAAATGATTGGAATTTTGTACGATAAAGGCGATGAATAATTAGTCTACAGTTATACCTAGAGTTACTTTTTGTTTTAGTAGTGCTATGGACTATTAAAAAAATGTAATTATTTTATAGTTTTCGTAAGTTGAAAATGAACAGATTTTTTTAATATTAATTGAAATGTAATTGAATTAATTATTTCTTAAAGAGACTAAGTGATATTAAGAAGTTTTCCTAAAAACAGAAAATGTTACATAGTTTAACCTCTTGATATTTTAAAATTTTTATAATTTTTTTTACTAGTATGGTTCGGTTAAAGGTGTGTATTATTCAAATCAATCTAGAATTTTGGATTTTCTTTATTGGACAGATTTTTCAAAAAAACTAACTTAGATCATTTCAGAAGTATATTATATTTAATAAAACACATTTTACAAATTTGTTTGTACAAAATAATTGTTTAGGTTTTTATATAATCCTCTAATGTGGTAATTTGATTTAAACTCATGCGATCAAGTCTTTAACCTAAATGGTTTCTTGAAAGACATTCAGTTGTTCAACATAATATGACCCCTTGTTTTCCATGTACTTTACTTATATTATATTATTTAGTCATAGGTTCTAAGCTTATAGATTAACTGTAGCAATTAGTTACATGTGCTTATTGTAATTATTGTTCACAATATTGTTTGTGTCAATGGTCATTGCAGTCGAGACACATTAATTTAAACAAAATAAAAATTGTAAAAAACAGCCACAAAAATATATTTAACCAACATTAAAATAATAATATAATATAAAACATAGAAATAAAGCATTATTCTTACAAAGTTTAAAGTTTGAAAAAACACATCTAGTTTTCAGTTCCATTAAGATGATTTGGCTTTGGCTTTAGCTTTGAATTTCTGGGTTGTCACGAATTTATTATATTGACGTAAAATTCCTGCTTAACTTCTGGAACCCACTGGTTAAGGCTAAGTCATTTGCAAGGCTTACTTTTAACTTCCTTTACTGTAAACTTGTTTTTGGCGCTTAAATTAACAATAATTTCTGTGTACTTATGAGTTTCAAATATACTGTCAAATTTTTTTAAGAGTCTTTTTTGACACCGAAATGCATGTTACACGGCAAGAAGAAGTAACCTCTAATGGAAAAATAACGTTCAATTTCATCGAAGCCCCTCATGTCTGTAAGGGCCAAATATAATCTTATAATAGCATGGTTTTGATTTTGCCCAAGTCAGTTGTCAAAAAAATATTTTAATTCTTTCATGTTGCATGATATGTCATTTTTTAATCAATCAATCAAAATGGTGCATACTTCATTAGGGCCCTTATTGGCCTATTCTTCGTGATAAATATAGAAAAAAGAATTTACTGTTTTAAGATTTTGTATGCAAAATACATTAATCGTTTGTTAGGTCTGATGGAAGACGTCTTGTACGTGTATATGTGATAGATGAACATTTTTCATATAGTCAAATGGTAGCCCTACCACGTCGTCCCTATCGTGACAGCTTTATTGTAGGATAGTGCATGGATACAAACATGTACACCAAATTGAACTTTACTCTACTTTCGCTGTTGATATCGTTGTTTTTACCACATCAAGAGATAGCGATGAAGTAATAAGTACTGTGTTATGCAATTGTTATTTCTTTAAAACGTTATTCTTACTAGCGCATCCTCAGAACTGGACACTATCTGAGTGTTTGTTTGTACATCAAGAGTCTGTAATATAGGAGAGCTTTGATTTCCTTTTAAACATTTACTTATGTTTTTTGTATCTTAATTCAAGTTGATGTCATTTTTATTTATGTCAACATTTTAACGAAGGCTCGTATCAATAAGCATACTCAGTTATCTAAAAGAATCTGCAATGGAGATCTAGCTGTAATTTGTTTAAAATAGCAAACGATGCTTTTTTTACTAGCGAAATTTACGTCCAGTAATTTGATTTTATAATTTAGCCTAGGTAAGTAGGCCTGGTAAGGTTATTTTATTTTACCTCATTTGACGGTTTCAAATGAGGCTCTATATGTCATTAGAGCAGTGATACCGATCGTTTTGTTGTGCAAAGAGCGAGCGAGGTTGTATGTGAGGAGAATGGATGGAAATATACATGAGAATAATAGAGAAAGAACGATAATAGAGTGGCAGAGAGAATGGGTGAATGATAGCGGAAAGGCAAGGTGGACGAAGGAGCTTATTCCCGATCTGAGGCCGTGGTGGGAATGTAAGTTCAGGAAACTAGACTACTTTCTGACGCAGTTTCTCATCGGATATGGTAGTCTTGGCACCTTTACAAATAGAATAGGCAAATCTGCTTCGGCAGACTGTTCCGTTTGTGGGGTACCTGCCGCTACCGGTTACATTTTTAACTGCCAGAAATAGGCGATTGAGAGGGAAGATTTCGAGAGCCGAATGAGTTTCGAGCTGGATGAAAGAAACATGGTAAAGAGAGGAGAGAAAAAATAAACAGATTTCTGTCACTGTCAGATTTCTGGGTTAATGAAGAAAAATGAGCAGGAGGACAGAGGAGAAAATTAAACCAGGGATCTGAAATTTATGGTTATTAATATTTATTAGTTTATGGCTTAACGGCTGAAATATTTTCTGATTTACGGTAATAGGTATGGTTATTTATAAGTTTTAAGTTTTTTATCTTAGTTGTTCATTGAGTGGCAAGACCAACTCTTGGTCGGTGGTTAAGGTTTTAGCTGAAAGACGGTTAATCCGGCACTACCCTGGGATCTTCTGGCCTAGTATTCTACTCGGCTGAAAGATGCCAAAGTGCGAGAGATGCTCCGTGAAGTTAGATGTCCAAAAAAGATTTTCCCCACCATTGCCTTCCAGAATTCAATGAATACCTTTTTAAGCTCTTACTGGAATCTGGCAATAAGGTAATTAAAAAAAACCAAAAAAAATAGTAGACTTGGTAAGCTTTTCTTTTTGGTAATTGTTCCAATTTTTTTTCTTTATAAGATTAAAGTCAAATGTTATGTAGAAACAATAAGCTTTCTTTTTCCTTATCAATATTTTTAAAAACAGTAGATAAAGTTTTAAGATAATTTTCCCTTTAAAAATGTCGAAGAATATGTGGAAGTATGTGAAGTATAAAAGCCAAACAGATATAATGGCTAACTGTAGTCAGAATTATTATTGCATATAGCGCACTAATATGGTGGTCTACATGTAAACAAAAGACCACTAGAAAGAAGCTCAATAAGCTTTAATGATAACCATTCTTAATCATAACAGGAAAGATGTGAACTACCCCAACCGTCTTGATCTCGATCCATTACATATATGGATGGAGAAAGATGCATAGGTAGCAGCATAAAGAAAGTGTCTAAAATGCCAGGAAGTAGGGTATAAGGATATCGGCATCAAATCTAAAGAAATAATTAAAAATCACCCAGATTAGAAAACGGTACCGGATGCAATGCAACCTAAATATGATATCAAAAAGCTGCTTATTGTCCTCATTCCACACTTAAATAAAATGCATTTCTGAATGACAAACCAATGCCGGTATACAGACGGCTCTTAAACCGATAAACGGTGTTGGAGGAAAATTAAGGCTAGGCCTTAATGAAAGCAAAGGTAATTACTCTACTCTCTTCCATGCAAAAATTTATGCTATACAGAATGTGCATGCAGGAACAAATAAAGAGAAATTGCAGGAGCAGATATCTAAAAATTATATCTGATAGCCACGTGGCACTAAAGGCACTGAAATAAAGTCGGATTGACTCCAAGTTAGTTTGAAACTGTCTTCCAAAGAAAGTTAGTTTTCTCTGGGTATCTGGATATACTGTTATTAAAATAAACGTAAAAGTACTTACCAGAAGAGAGACACAAGAAATATTCATGGGTCCAAAACCTTTGGCATTAGTATACCCAGAAGAACAGCCGAAAGAACAAAATCGAACTAAATGGAACGGATGAAACGTAACCATTGATACGAACAAACGAATCTCAATCATTCGTATGCTTTTATCTGTAAACCTTCAAAGAAGAAATCCATCAATGATCTGGGAATTATTGTACGTCTCCTAACAGGACACTTTCACCCCAAGGGACACATGAACAAAATCTAACTGATAATTGTGAAACACATTCTGTGTAACTGCGAAGGGTTGGATATGATGTCTCAATACATTTGAGCATTGCCAAATTGAGCCTTAAGACTTCGTAGAAGAGTCACCTCGACTTAATAGTACCATAATAGATTTTGTATAAAAGGGGGGCAGGCATGTCAAATTTAAGATGGGCTACAATAGACCTCTTAGGTCGAGCAGAAGTGTAGTTAAGTGGCCACTCATATTTAACCTATCCTAACCTAATATAATTATCGCATCTTTATGTGATGGACATGTAATGAGAAATCAAGAACGTTACGGCCTTCTCCAGCTGATTCTCCAAGGGAAAGTAAATGGTAAGAGAGGACCGGGAAGAAGACGCATTTCCTGGCTTCAAAATTTACGAAAGTGGTATAACACGACTACCACTGAACTGTTCCGCGCTGCAATAAATAAAGTAAAGATAGCCGTGATGATCGCCAACATCCGGAACGGATAGGCACTTTAAGAAGATCTTTATGTGGAATGGTTTACTGATTCCCGTTATTATATTTCATACGCTCAAATTGGTGTCCTTGTTATCTTATTTATTTAACCTTATTATTTTTCATTTATTTTTTAACTGGAATAGGTGCGACTTTTTCACAACGAACGAACGCACATTTTCAACGCTTTAACAGGTTATAACTCTTGGTTTTTACATTCATTTTTCACGTTTCACATTTATCCATTATATATTCAAGTTAATTTTAACTTATGTTTTAGTTAAATAATGTTAGCTTAACTGTGTTTATCTTAAGTTTACAGCATTTTAGCTTGTTTTTAGGTATAGATAATTTTTAAGTTTTTTCATTGGCTCCTATTTAATTTTTAATTATATAGTAAATACACGTGCATTTAATTTAATGCTAAAAAATACAAATAAATTATTGACAATACTGTTTAATTATGCATTATTTCTTACGCCAATATGTGTAACTTAATATAATATTATCGTATGTAGTAATAGATTTCTTATTTTTCCTGCGAATTTTTCTAGCATGTTTTAGGCATTATGGCATATAGGCATCATTTCCAAATGATACGATTTTAAAATACATAGCCTTTAAAAAGAAGCAAATTTTGCTAGCTAGGAGTAGAACAAAAAAGAACTTGACATCCATAAATTATATTCCTATTAAATACACACATATATATATATATATATATATATATATATATATATATATATATATATGTAGGATAAATATATACTTTACTGTAGTACGAGGTACCATTTTATTGGAAACATACATGTTGACTTAATCGAGATTATGGTCAGATTACTGGCGATAATTTAAAGGCGCATTTGAAAAAATGTTGTCTCATCGGAAACTCTTCTACGTGTTATGAGAAAAGCTTATCTTCTAATACTCCTTGGATAATAAAGTAGGAGAGTAAGAGGTAAGACTCTTGTTTGAGTTATTTTTCTGTAAAAATTTGAAAAATGTATTACGTTTAACACAGTAAAATATTTTGGCACAATTTATGAAACACGGATATAGTTATTTTCATCGGTCTCGATACTTTTATTGCAGGACTAAATAACGCAAATAAGTCTTCTCTAGTTTTTAATCTTTTTCGAAAATCCATTTACAGATTTGTTATTATGTATAACCTATAGAAACAACTTTCATATAGGACTCATTAAGATGGTTAATCGAAATTCATCATATCTTTCTGCTTTTTTTTAGGAATACATCAATATCAACTCTTATAGATGGTTTTTGACTAGGGTTTTAATTTTTCTTTAGTTTAGAAGTCTTATAAGATATTTAAAAATGTTATGTGGTCCATTTGTCAAATGGATTTTTATTCTAAATTTATTAAAATTGGTCCGGTTTCTCTCTAATGCTCCCAGAGCCGATCTCTCTTGTCCAGATTAGAAATATAGCTTATCAATACTTCTTGTATTTCCTATATATACAAGGTGTCCTAAATTTTATGTATGTTTTACAGAGTATATTAAAAACTAGAGGAGATAGAAAAAAACTAGTTACGATCTTCTTTTTTCGTTGCCCAAGAACTAATTGCCCAATCCAATCAATAATAACATGGAAAACATTAAATTCAAGAAGCTTTATTAAAACTTTTAATAGATATATTATGGAAGGATTCAGTGGCGTACAATCTTTTTCAGTGGGTCTCACTAAGGAAATATAATACCAGCTTATGTTTTTTATATATACCAGCTGTATATATTTTTACATTTTTCGTTTACATTTTTAATTTTTTTTTACCTAATTTTATATATTATATATCAAATACAGAGAAACAAGAAGTTCTCATCATTATGGGCCATTGTAATGCCAAAATTGGAACTGAATATAAGACAGTTCATTGGAGCACATGGACCTAGAGTCAGAAACGAGAGAGGAGATCTCCTAGAAACATTCGCAGAAGACTCAGAACTAGTTTTCAGTAATACGTTCTTCTAATTACCACCTCGCAAGCTGTACACGTGGAAATCCCCTCAAGACAGACCCGGGAGAATTATTAGGAATTAAATAGACTACATTTTAGTAAATAAAAGATTCTGAAAAAACTTTACAGCTGTCAAGACTTATCCTGGAGCAGACTTAGAGACAGACCACGTTCCTCTGGTGGAAGTATTTCAAGTCAAACTTAAAACAGTGCAGAAAAGGAAAGCACAAGCATACGTCCTACGTATGCTGAAATACCTTAGTACGAGAATGAGAGTCCAAACCACGTTAAACGAGGAAGTGACTGCAATTAAAGACGAATCGAACGAAAAACAAACGATCAAACATCAGAGAAGCGAAAAAAAAAAAAGCACGGGAAAGATGCGAAAAAATTAAGACTCTACATTCAAAGTACGATAGCCAAAATGTACATAGGAAAGTTAAAGAACTTACAGGGGGACTAAGACAAACACAGAAAGGAAATATAACGGATTCTGACGGAAATTCTTTTACAAACAGAGTAAAATAAGAACGTGGAAAGAATATCTAGAAAAACTATTTGAAGATCAAAAAGATAACATCTTTGAGCTTAAAGAAAAGGTAAATGATGGACCAAGAATATTACAGCAGAAAGTTCATTCCGAAATAACACAGCTAAGGGATGGCAAAGCGGCAGGCCCTGATGATATATAAGCATAACTACTCAAACCAATGGATAACGAATCAATAGCAATAATCGCAACGATATTTAACAACATATACAACTCTGGAGAAACACCAACGTATTATAAACCTCATGAGTCATCTCCTAAAGTTTTTCCTAAAGATAATTCATAAGAGAATCTACAAGCTGTGTAAAAGTCAAATTTCCCGCAACCACTTCGGGTTCACAAATGCTGTTGGTACTAGAGACGCTTTGTTCTCAGAACAAATATTATTCCAGAGATGCAGAGACGTCAACTGCGACGTATGCGCGTATATCTGGTTGATTACGAGAAAGCGTTTGATCGAGTACAAATACTAAAAGAAGCTTAGACGACCAAGCTTATGATAATAAGCAAGAAAAGGATATCAGTAGGTCAACTCTACGTCAACCAATCTCCTGTAGAAATGGTGACGCACTACAACTACCTCGGCACCATAATAAATGAAGAACAGACCAATAACCAGGAGATTAGAGCACGCATCGGAAAAGCTAGATCCACCTTCAATCGGATGGGGGCCTTCTTCAAGAGTCACAACCTCTCTCTTGATACAAAAGTAAGAATGCTCCGGTGCACGTCTTCTCTGTCCTTTTTAATGGTGTTGAATCGTGGATCTTGAATAAATGTATGTGCAGAAAACTGAAAGCATTTGAAATGTGGCTATATCGGAGAATAATTATTAAGATCCCGTGGACTGACCGAGTGACAAATGAGGAGGTCCTCAGAAGAATAAATAAGAACCGAGAGGTACTGACCACCATCAAATCTCGAAAGTTACAATTCTTCAAAAATATTATGCAAAATGAATCCAGATATACTCTCCTTCAAGCCATCCTGCAAAAAAAAATATTTGGAAAACGAGGTCCAGAAAGAAGAAGAACATCTTGGTTAAAGAACCTCAGAATCTGCTTCAATACAACATCTGTGCAGATTTTCCGTGCTGCTGCAGATAAGATGAAGATTGTCATGATGATAGCCAACATTCGTAACGGATAGGCATATCAAGAAGAAAATATCAAATTAAAATCGGTAAGGCTACTGTGCAAATAAGAAGTTTATTTGACATCACGTTAAAGACACGTAGAAACAAAACACTTAATACTACACATTTTATTATGGGGATTCTTTACAGTTTTATTTATCAAAAAACTCCTAAAAAAGATAATAATTACATTTTTTTATACAAAAAATTCTTATTCAATTATTCGATTTCAAAGATATTTTTGAGGATCACTATAATTAGTGTTATGTCGCCGTAAGATAAAAGCTTTTTTGATACATGGTTTTTTAATGTACCTTTCACAACATAAAACTTTTAAATGGTAAACACAAATCATTATTGATTAATAAATAATTTAAATAATAAATATAACGGCATATTATAAGCTAATCTTTTTAATTGATTGTATGGTATTTGTGGACTCATATAACTGACATCATAAGGAAATAAATACAACACGAATAAATACAATACAGAAGTTCGTGGCATATTCGCCTACACTAATTGGGGCATTTGTTGTTTCCCTTTTTGTATAACTTAAGCGGTCCTTCAATTGTTAAATATTTATTTTAACACTTCTATTAATTCCGAAACGGCGTCTTAGCAGTATTGCAGCTATATATCCAGGGCCAACTGCTTTTGTTATTTTTCACCCTTCTTGACGCATTTCGTTTGTTGTAAGTTCGAGGTGTGTATATGTATCTTTTTTTTTTTCTAATAACACTAATATTTTAGACGTTGATCTATTTAAATTGGATCTATCTTTACGCTTTCATGTGTATTCTTTTTGAAGTTCCTTAATGTTTTTAATGTCTTCTTTGCTCTTTAGCTTCCCATATATCTTTACATTTTTTTCGCCAAAATTTGTTTTTTTTCTGCTCTTTTTTATGTTTTAAGACTGCCTTCTGAATTTCTTCTGACTTCTTGATTTTCTATGGTTAGTCACTTCTGGTATGCTTTTTTCTTTTCTTTTGTTTTGTTTTATATTATTCTTCTCCATTAAAATGGTTTTTTGATTTTATAATTGCCTTTTTTGCTGTTAGGTGTATTTGGAGGTTAATGTTTTGATATCGTTCTTCATTTTTTATAATTTATTTTATGTTTTTTGTATTTGATGCTAGTCTCAATATACAAAGAAAAGTAAACGATTCGTCGTTTAGTAAAACCTGTAGGGTATTCTACAGGTTTTATAATAAATCTTATTTTGATCCATACAAAACTCCATTATATATATTCCAGTGTCATCAACCTTGATCATTGACTCTTGTCTAGCAATTACATAGTGTATTATTAGTTTCTGATTTAAAGCTGATTTTGTACAATACAAATATGTATATTTATATAATATCTCTTTATATTTAAGAAAACCATTATATTTTCTTAATAAATATTGGTTACATAAATCGATCAGTCTCGTTCTATTCTCACGTAAGAGATTTTCTGCATATGCGCCCACTATTTTTTTACTATGCTTTCTTCCAGTTCTTGAATTGGGGTTTTCCATTAACATAATTTCTCTTCGACTTATTTATGATTTCCAGTGTTTCTTGATGATCTTTTTCTTCTCCTATACTGTCATCGGTGGGGGCATATCTGTTATGAATATATTTTTTTCTTTTATCTTTATGTATACTGTAACATAACTTTGCCTGGAAGGGATATTGGCGATTAGAAGAGAAATAAGGGTTCAAGATGCATGTATGTCCTTCTTGCAAATCGGCGCTCAGGTGCTTTGAGGGACAAAACGGTGAGTTTTGGGACGTGGGTCTATTGATCTTGTATGGGGGATATTTAGATAAAAAAAAGGGAAAAATAAAGTGCGATACCTTGTTCTTTATCGAGGGACAAGAAAAACTTGACACTTGACATATGAGAAGATTGGTTTAAGAAACAAATCTTCTCGACGGATATTTACCTTATAGTTGTCTGCGACTTTCAAAACGTCATCGTCAACTATATGATTCTCCTCTAAGTAGTGAGTTCTATAAATATATTTTGAAGTATTTTGTCCTCTTCAGACTGAGATTCTTTCCAACCTTCAGTTTTTTCTACCAAATAAGACAGCATTTTTTGTGTCAGACAAATATCTTCTTACGCCGAAATTTCGCTTGGTAATTGAGGACTTTCTATTGAGCTGTTACTTACGCAGGACTCACTAGTTTCAACAGTATTTCGACATTCTGTAAAGATCGCCATCGAATATTTTGCTAAAATATACTACCTTAATCTATACTTAAAAATCTATTGGCGAACGATGATCATTTGCACCACCTATTTCTCGAATATAAGAAAAACATCTCTAGTCTTGATTCAACCTCGAAGTTAAAATATAGTCAACGTTGTATTTTCCTTTGAGCTAAGAAAGTAACTCTTTCAGAAATCTATTAGTAAGCAATATTCCTATATCTTCAATAATTATGTTTACCAACCCGCATTGAATTGACCATTTCTAACATTTCATCCAGTAGACATGACTACTTATCTAAATCTGTACCATATGCATTTCATGTTGGAGAATTGGCAAACTTACATCGAAAATTTATCCAACCAATCATTAAATAGCTAAACAATTACAGCAGCTTCTTTGCAGTAACTATCTTTTGGCAGCAAGTCAATTTTCTCCAGCATAACTAATAGTTTTTACTACATAATTTGACAATAATTGAACTGCAGGTCTCACTATTTGCTCATAGAGCCTTTTAAACAGAGATGGTGCAGTGTCAATTTATGCGCAATTGTCAAATCTGAGGTTGACATATTTAGTAGGGCTTCAAAGTCATCCTTGTTAATTATTTTAATGTCAATAATAAAACCATGATCAATTACATGGTTTCGGGCAAGTTTAATCAAATGTGAAGAATCTGCAAAAACAAAAAAATATTTAAAAACTTATCACAGGGATGATTACTTTGTAAAAACAATTCATTTACCACACGATGAACAAATACATCTATCGGGGACCGGGACAGGGATCTTACATCGTAGTAGCCTGTACTATTATTGCTTTGCAGGTGACGTTATGCGCGTCGGAGTACACATTTCTATTCCTTGAGTAGCATACCGGTATTTGTGTATCGTGATTATGAACCAGTTAGAAACACTCCGCGAACATCGAACTCTTTGTCAAAGTCCCGGATTTTTAACACTGAGAACGCTTGAAAGCCGAACTCCATATGCGAATCAGTCAGAAACCAGTCAGGGACTATCTCTGCGAATAAAACTATTATCTACTCTGGCTGATTTATTTCTGGCTAGTTTTTTAATTTAATAATCGTTGGTGGTTCCTCTGCCCTTTCGTCTGTTCGGCTTTCTTCATCTCTTTCGTCTTCCAGGTTTTATTTTGCTTCCTCTAATATTAAGTGGATAAAGTATTTCACTTATCTACAACATCTTTTTTGTTGTTAATAAGTCACAACTCTACCTTCTGCATTAGCTTGGGGTAACCTTAAATTATCTTCTGTCAATGTTAGCTTTCTTATAGAATGCTCTAAATATTTTTTCTCTTTGTTGAGGTTTTCTATATATTTATTGTAAATAAATCTCTTTCTTTTATTTTTATGTATACACTGATTATTTTTTCATTTACGGCTATCCAATCATTGTCGTATTTATTATATTTCTTTTTTATTGCTACAGTCACTCCCTTTTTTGCTCTTTATTCTTTATTCACCCCACTGTAGCAATATATATATATATATTTCCTTTCCTGGACCTTTTCTCTTTACTTTAGTAAGTACTTTTAGGCCCTTTGTCCATTGTTTTAGTTCCGTAAAAGTTTCTTGGTATTTACTATTTTTACTCTGTATATTCCAACATCCTATATTTATTGCCTGTTCCCACTACTGATTTCGTTTCCGTTTGTTTCCGTCCGGTATCCAAGACTTTTTATCCGAATTGTTAGCTTATATTTTTCTTTTCCAGATGTTGAAAAACACCAGGAAAGTGCTAGCCAGGTGCTAACCCGACGACTGTACCCTCCTCATTTCTCAACCAGGCTTGGACCGGCAACGCCGGTGTTATCAATCTACATGCAAATAATTTTTAGTTATTACTATATATTATATTTTTGTTTTCATAGAGATTTTTCCAAAAGTACGTTTATGAATTTCCATTTCGATTATTGTTTTTCTGAGAACTGAGAAAACAGTTACTAAGAACTTGTATATAAATAACGCTTATAATAGACTTTTACGCCAATAATATACACGTTGAGCCACTTTTATCACAAATGGATTAAATTAAATACCACGGTTCGCCAAGCATTCCAAAAACAAGATTTATTATCGATTTAATTCGTCTTTTCTTCTCGGCTACCCGTTAGTCTTTTTTGTAACAGATGTTTCCGCTTAAACTTAAGAATATATGAATATTCCGGTGCTAACTGCTATAAGTACCAAGTGTCCCGTATTTGAAACGTAATAAGATAATAAATCTCACGAATCTATTTGGCTTTTATTGGGCAATAAAGTACCATTAGCGATGATAAAAATTACAATGGAATGTAACATCGATGAAATTGGTGAAAGAATTGGGTTAGAGGGGTCAAGTTTGGTAGTGTTTGCTGAACTTGGCATCGTGTATGAATATATTGTTGTAGATTATCGGATAAGATTATAGCGAGATCCGAATCGTGATTTGCAGACAAATATAACAAGCCTATTTTATAGTAATAACTGAAAACGAATTAAAGAATATATTATAATAAACAGTTAAGATCAATATTTTTTCTTCTCTGACCTAAATTCAGTAGATGTATGTAAGACAGGAATATATAAGCAAAAAATCTTTAAAATTAAAATAATAAAACACGATGATGTTCAATCATAAATTCAACCCTTAAGTTATAATCTCACATTATTCCTAACTATATACCTACATAATTTTTTACTTATTTAATGGTAACTGATATCTTTATTTTAATTAATTACGAGGTTATTTACATCATCATCATCATCAATGGCGCTACAACTCTTCGTGAGTCTTTGCCGCGTTTACTATTGCCTTCCATGTTTGTCGGTCCTGTGCCAGTAATTCCCATTGTCGCACTCCCATTTTCTCTAGATCTTCTTTGACTGCATCTTTCCACCTTTTTCTAGGCCGCCCTACAGACCTTCTTCTCTCTGGTCTTTCCCTCAGAACACCTTATTTATAAGGCGATTGTTGTTACTGCGTATCACATGCCCTGCCCATCTGAGTCTATTGGTCTTTATATATCTGACTAGATTTTCTTTTCCAAATAGAGACTCTAGATCGTTATTGTATCTGCCCCTCCATTTGTTTGTCAGGCTGTCTCTGCAAGGGCCATATATCATTTGAAGAATTTTACGTTCCCACACCAGCAATTTATTTATGTCCCTTTTTGTTAGCGTCCATGTTTCGCTTCCATACGCGACTGTTGGTCGTATTCTGGTCTTATATATCCGGATTTTTGTACCTCGTGAAAGAAGTTTTGACTTCATTAGATGTTACATTGCAAAGAAAGATCTGTTTCCTGCCATTACTCTCGTTTCAACTTCTCGCTCTAATTTGTTGTCATTTGTGATTGTTGCTCCTAGATATTAAAATTCTTTAACCACTTCGAAGTTGTGATCATTTATAGTAATGTTTTGCCTTATTCGCAGTCGTTCTTGTTTTGAGACGACCATGTATTTTGGTTTGTCTTCATTTATTTTTAGACCGATGTTTAATGTAGCTTCTTCAAAGCTCGAAAAAATATCCTTAATTTCTAATGTTGATTGTGCTACTGCGTCTACGTCATCGGCAAAGGCGAGTATGATTTTTGCTCCCCTAGCAGTTATTTCTGGTTTGATTTTTGGATATATTTTTCGCATGACATATTCTAAGGCCAGGTTAAACAACAATGGGGACAACGGATCTCCCTGTCTCAGTCCAGAATTTCAATTTACGCCGAAAGCATTTGATATTTCTCCTCCTATTCTAACTTGTGCAAAAGAGTTACTTACACACATTTGTGTTACCGCAGCTAGTTTCTTGGGTACGCCGAGCTTGATCATTGCATCGAGGTTATTTACCTTCTGGTAGAATTAGATAAAGGGTATCGGGGGAAAACGGTTAAAGTCAAGTTTTGGCGAATTTTAGATACATATTATATAAACTAAAGAATAACGTGATAAATCGTGATAATAGATCAAACATAACAACTAAGATAAAATAACTGACCACTATACAGCATCTGCATTTACGTAAAGCAAAATCATTTTATTTAATTAAAAATCAATCAAAGCTCTCAACTCGTAAATCAAATGTAAAAAGAGTAAACGTAAAATAGTTAGTATGTATGGACTTTGGTAAAGATTTTCCAATTCTCAAAATTTCTGCTAACGATATATACAACAAGAGGCAGTTGTCCATTTATATGTTTAGCCTACTAAAGCCTATGTTCTCTCTGATTCAAGAAGTATCTTTTATATACACCCAGAAACCATTGCTAAAAAAGGTAGTGATGATGTTGCTTCTCTACTTAATCATTTCGTATAATAAAATTATTGTGATTTATAATAAGAGAACTGAAACTGTTTTGTGACTCCTGGGGTGAGCAAAACAAGAATTACACCATTTTACGCTACTTGCATAATATTGTTCACCATCAAAAAGGTTTGATTCTGTTAGAGTAACTTTTACTATTACAGGTCATTCTTATATGGAGAATGATAAGAATATGGAAATCATTAATCAGAAAACCGCAATTAAAACAGTGAAGGAATTATGCAACCTCGTTCAAGCTTTCAGACATAAACCTCTACCCTTTTTAGTGAAACATATTTCAAAAGATATGCAGCATATTGCTCGAAAGTGGACCGAACAGGTAAATAAACTTCACAAGAAAAATGCCAACTTTTTCGTTCAATCGATAAAGCAATTGAAAGTTTCAAAATAACACCGTAGGCTAATCAAGTACTACTATATTTTATAATTTTCGGTACTAGGTACCACCCTGTGGAATATCCTGTACAATGGGGCGCTGATGCTACAGATGTCACTCTTGTAGCTTATGCCTATGGTCTCATACTGATTGTGAAGGTGAGTCATATAAAGGATTATATATTAGAAATAATTAGTAATAATTTTTTTTTTTTGGCATAGACTTTTAGTCATTCAGCCAGACTCAACATGGTAGAAATGATTGTCTGAGTTTATATTAAAATAAATATACAAAACAATAAACAAGTAAACAGGGTCACTCTCTTCTCTCCTAGGGGCCCATCAAGGCATTTTTTTTTAACATACAACAATAGGCCACAGTAAGAAAAGAATCTAAACAATTGGGTTAAAGACAAAGGTTACGTTATTAACTAATGTATAATTATTTACATTGTTATTTTACTATCTTTTAAAAACATAACTAAGAAATCATACACTGCTCTCGAGTCTAGTGATAATAGGTATTGAAGGTTCCAAGGGGCTAATATATTGTGTTTATGTAAATTATTTATTAATCTGGATGAAATTATAGTATTTCTGGGGCAACTGAAAAATATATGATCTAGGTTCTTCTGTACAAAATTCACATTGATCATTATCTAAAACCTTAAGTGTAAATAAATGTTTGGGGTAACCAGCATGTCCAAATCTCAGTCTTATGATCGTGGTAACATATTTTCTAGGTACATAAAAAAAAATTATACCAAGGAGCTTTAGGAATATCTGTTTGAAGAGAAGTGTATCTATTTGGGCTAACAATGGAATATTTCTTCCATATATTATCCCACCTTTGGTATAATCTTAATTTTAAGGAAGCCAGAAAGTCGCAAGCCGTGATTTTATACGATATTTCTCTACCAGACATAATACTTTCTCTTGCTAATTGGTCTACATGTTCATTATTTTCCAAACCTATATGTGCTTTAATCCAAACAAAAAGTACATTTTTGCCCCTTGTTACTAACTTTTGTTTGATATCCTTAATTTTGTAAATTTAAGGGCAACTGTACGTATTTGGCAATCCCGGTTTCCCAATAGAGGTCAAAACTGATAAAGAATCTGATAATAACACTATATGGTCCGAGTTACTTTCTGCTGCATAAAGTAAGGCCTCATATATTGCAAGAGCTTCTGCTGTAAAAATAGAGATCTGGGAAGTAATAATTATTAATAGTTATACAAATTAGTAATAAATCAACGGATTAATAATTATTAGAATTTATAAATTAAGAAAAATATGCTGCGCCGTATTAGTAGGTGGATCAAAGAGAAAGATCTACAACTAGCACCTCAGAAAACTGAGTTGGTAGTTCTCAAAGGGAGCCGGAACAAATCATATCTTCGCTTTATAGTAAAAAGAGTGGAGGTTGCACCGGTTAAATCGGTTGAGTATCTCTGAGTCTAGCTGTGAGAAGGACTGAAGTTGGAAGTATACGCCCAAAAGATAATGGAGAAGTCTAACCGAAGTCTGGATGCGTTGGTACGGCTTATGTCGAACATTGTAGGACCTAGTAGCACCAAAAAAAAGAGTACTTAATGAAGTTTTTCAAGCGGTGGTAACCTACGCCGCCCCTATGTGGTATAAAGCACTGAACACTGCAACATATGCCAGGCTGATGGAGACTTCGTAAAGGAGAATGCTCTTCAGGGTATCAAGCGCCTACAGGACTGTCTCAAATGAGGCTCTATATATTATTGGCGTGGTGATACCGATCGTCTTGTTGTGCAAATATTGAGCAAGGATGTATGCGAGGAGGATGCATTAAAATATAGATAATGAAGAGAGAGTGAAAGAACGACAAATGAGTGGTAGAGGCAAGGCAACGTAGACGAAGGAGCTTATTGGCGATTTAAGGTCATGATGGAAATATTAGTTTAGAAAACTAGACTACTTCCTAATGCAGTTTCTGACCGGACATGGTTGTTTTGGCACCTTCTCAAATATGACAGACAAATCTGCCCCGGCGGACTGTACTGTTTGTGGGATGCTGGATGCTGGGTATCAGGAATAGGTTTTAGGCTAGATGAAAGAAACATGGTAAACCTATGGATGAGAGGAGACAAAGAATGGAGAGAAGTACACTGTCTGATCTCTAAGGTGATGAAAAAGAAGTAGGTGGACAGAGAAGAAAATTTGGACAGGGATTTGAAATCTTATTTATTTTTTTTTTTTTTGAGAGCCAAAACCGGTAATTAAGTATTAGCATTAGTTTACGGCTTCACGGAAGTGTTTTCGGTCTTTTGTTTTATTTTGGTAATAGGCAGTTCTTAAACAATTTTTTTTCTGATTTAAGGTGATAGGATAGGTATAAATAGTTATAAGTTTTTCTAAATATATTATAGTTACTCTTCTTTTAAGGTGTCGGTTAATATATGGATTTTAGTTGTTTATTGAGTGGCAAGACCACTACTCTGACCTTTACGGTGGTAAAGGTTTTAGCTGTAACACGATTAATTTCGGTACTACCCTAGGGTCTTCTGGCCAAGTATCCTACTCGGCCGGAAGATGCCAGGGTATCCTGCTCCATGACGTTAGATGTCAAAAATAGATTTATTTCACCGCTGCCTGGCCGAATACAATGGAGATAATTTTAATCTCTTATTGGAGTCTGGTAATATGGCAAAAAAATTAAGTATAAAGATACATATAATGGGGCATGAAACTCTGCAGTTTTAATAGATAGAAAACCTTCTGTTATCAAAAATTTGGAAAAAACCCACCAATTTCTTCTTTCTGAAATATCTTATTCACGTAAAGTTATTTTCATAGACTGTTATGTAGTTTTATTATTATTTTTTTTTTTACTTTAGGTTAAATACCAATTTCGGAGGAAAAATTTGCTAACTAAAACAGAGTTTGAAAATAATCAAAACAATCTTGTTACTTTATTATAATAATGAAACTATTGGTTCTTCAGTTAAAGTAATTACATTGTCATTTTTTTTTTAAGTTTAGTTTTGTCTTACTATTGAAATAATAATTTCTTATTTTAAATAATCGGCTTCATGTTGGAGTACTGAATCATCTTCTCAGTTCAGTTTTGTTTCATTATTTTGTAGACATAAAACTGTTTGTGCAGTAAATATACTTACAAAATTAAAAAAAAAACAAAATTGTTATACATTTAGGAAAAAAACGGCTTAAGTCAAAACTTAATATAACTTCTTGACTTTTCTATCACAAATTTTTTTTTGCTTTTAGTTTTTAACCTACACAATAGTGTTTGTAGTGTCTGTATCATCATAAAATTTGACTTTGACTTTTTTCCTGTACTTGAATATTTCATAGTCCGAATTATATTTATGTAAGCAGCTATATACAAGTTACAAGGTACAAGGCAATATCCATTTTGATGAGTTAGTAGTTTTAGTTGGGGGTTCAAATGGGCTAGTGATGCGCATTATAGGGTATTGCTTTCAGATAGTACTTCTAGCCTCTCCTACCCAATTCCTATTTTCACCCCAAAGAAGTATGATTATGGTTACACGGGTCAACCCTGGTAGTCTGGGCGACCCTCCTAAAGATTAGGTAACCAACCCTAATGAAAGGTACGATCGGGGCTGACGAGGAAGGAGGATTACTGGTCAAAGGCTTTCGGCGAATGAGCTGTCATGTGAAAGGGCACTCGCTTGTCCTGAGATTAACAAAGCGATCTCAAAGACCGATGAACCATGAGTGGTCAACGGCATAAAGGATACACGGAGAAACCACTGCATTAAAGATCCATAAGGATATCTCACGAAAAATCACTAATGGAGGGTCAAAACAAAATGGCCCCGAGTTCCTAGCGTCTCTTAAATGAGACAGGGGTGGGAAGAATCTCCGGGCGAAAAAACAAAATAAATATAAATCGTATTGCAACGTGAAATGTACGAACATTATATAAAACTGGACAACTCGCTGCAGTAGCACTAGAAATGAAATACTTAACATCAGCGAAGTAAGATGGCCTAGTGACGGAGAATGCTCTCATAACGACAATATTTTTTATTACTCGAGTAACAGTACTGATGATCACAAATATGGTGTAGGAATCATGATTTAAAAAACACTACAACCGTATGTCTCTCGCTGTATTTCCTTTGATGATACAATAATAATGTTACAGGTGAAAACCCTCTCAATAAACATAAACCTAATTTAAATTTATGCCCCAACATCAAGCAGCACCGATAATGACATAGTTTATTCTATTCATATTTACAACATCTAACAAAAAATATAAAAAAAAATAAAGTCAACATAATAATGGGCGACTTAACGCCAGTCAGTAAAGGGAAACTAGAAGATATTGTAGGAGATTATGGTCTAGGTTTGGGAAACGAACGAGGAGACCGATTAGTACAATATTGTCAACAGAAAGGACTAGTTATCACAAACACCTGGTTATCACCGAGGAAATTTTATACATGGAGTGTACCAGGAAACAACGAAAATAATGTAATATGAAACTCAATCGATTACATTCTCGTTAACAACAGATTTAAAAATGGAATTAAAAGCGTGAAAACATATCCTAGTGCTGATGTACACTCCAATCATAATTTACTTCTTGCCAACGTTTAGATTAAATAGAGAAAACAATAGAAAAAAAAGTAAAATTGAGTTTAGATTTGTCAAATCTTGAGGGTGAAAAATGTCAACTACAAATAAATGAAAAAATTGCACCAGTATTTACAGAAGCTTCAAAAAAAGATATTAACAGTGCCTAGAACGCAATGAAGGCAGCAGTACTTAACGCGAAATATTTGTGGGTAGAAAAGAACCGAGTGTCAAAGAAGACTGGATGACACCACTATAAAGCTCATAGAAGGAAAACGAAAATACCGAAATACAAATTAAGAATAATATAAGCAACTGAAAAAACTGGTAGAAACGAAGATCAAGGAAGCTAAAGAACGCTGGATGGATAAAAATTACGAAGAAATAGAAAAATGTATTATGAAACACGACACACATAACCTACATAATAAAATAAAAGAAATTACGGGTAATAGACGGAAGAGAATATCACAAGTCTTAAGAAACTCTAATGAAGATCTCCAATTATTACAAGAAGAAAAACAACAAACTTGGAAGAAATTCATCAAGAACTTATTTATAGATAATGGGGAAGAAATAAATGAAACATTACCAACTGATGAAAATATACAAATATATCATAGGTGAAACAGGCAATTAAAAACTTAAAAAGTGGTAAAACACCAGGTTCCGATCAAATTCCAGTAGATATACTAAAAATCCTAAATGACGAAAATATTGAGTGTCTGGCTAAATTATTTAATAAAATCTATCACATGGGTCAAATTTCTGACGAATGGTTAAATCTATCTTTTTACCCTTATCCAAGAGAACTTGCTATCAATACCGATTAATTAGCCTCATGGGCCACACTTTCAAATATTTTACTCAAAGGTATTCAACAGCGTATGTATAAAAAATGTGAAGAACAATTAGACAACACACAGCTGGGAGTTAGAGGTGGAATAGGAACAAGAGGGGCATTGTGCACAATGACGGTACTATTACAAAACTGCAGGAATATAATAAAAACGTATTCATTTGTTATATAGATTATTAAAAAACGTTTGACAGGAGTTCAACATGATAAACTCATACATGTATTGAAAGACATACACCTAGATCCCAAGGATATTAATTTATTCAAAAATCTATAAAACAATTAAACAGCGGTCGTAAGAGTGAAAGATAGTGAGACAAATCAAGTATAAATTTAAAGAGGAGTCAGATTTGTACTCCCAACTAATATTTCAGGAGGCACTATGGGAAAGAACTGAAGATCTAAGGATTTGAGGGAGGATCATTAATAGATTTACAGATACCGTAATCACGACAGAAAATATAGAAAATTTAGAAATTCGTATAAAAATCATTAACATAGAAAGCAAAAAGATGAGACTAACAATGAATGTAGATAAAACCGAATACATGGTGATCTCGAAAACCTCTGTTGACAACATACATCTGACACTGGGGGGTAAACCGTTAGAGAGGGTCGACAAGTCGACAATACCTCGGGCAATTATAAACTTACAGTTAGATCAAGAAGAGGGAAATGCCAGGCAACAGAAACCTTGCGGATAAATAGATTAGCAAATTGTACTATACAAGTGTAGATTATATGATGTTCTATTTGATGTAAATGGAAAAATACTTTTTGTTAAATAAAACGATAATTTATGTAATAATATAGCACCCAATTTTAATAATATAAAACCTCTTGCACAAGGTAGTAGATCGAATGATAAGCTCAAAGGAAAACGGTTATTTCTTAATCGGAAATATATAATAAATTTGTAGCATCATGGATTAACAATACTGTTTATTGTAAAATATGCCACTAAAATCATAACCCATATTTATACAACTAATTGATAATTCATGGTAAATTCATGGCTTCTCTAAAAATAGGTTCCCCCTCCCCCCTACCCCTTCCAGATTATGAAATTCTCATTTTTCTTTTCTACACAACTCCCTCAGGGTTTGGTTATCGGTCCTCTGGGGACCTCAGCCTTCTGTAGTCTATCCGCTTATCACAACATTTTCAAAAACACCTTAATTTTCATTCTCTTTACTCAAATTTAACAGAGCCACCTACAACAATTTTATTTTACTATTATAGTCAATATAGACCAACAGTTCATTCAACTTACCAACTTATAACTTAATCTTTTATTTTCCTATGTACCTAGTGTTGCTTTATAACAGATAGGGCCTTTTCTCAAGTTATAAGTTGAGTACATTACGATCAATATATTACAAAACCACTCCCAACCATCAATTTTTGTCCATTTCATATACTTGTCAACACACAAAATATAACTACATCACTCAGTCTGGTAACACCTAATCGGATATTTATATTCATTAACTTATAACTCAAGAAGTCTTACATTTACCAGGTACCAAATGTTGTTTTTTGACATACAGGGCCTAATATAATTGAGGTGTAAGTAAATTTTTACATAAACTTTATATTACAATAGTTTTATTTCATTCATTGAATAACATTCTCACATTAAATATATTAATTCCTATACTTTTTAAGAACCAAACTTTCCACCTGTGTCTAGTTTCCATTTTCCAGGTACCAAATGTTATTGAAACATAAAGGGCCTTATATTAGAATCTTTTTCATCACACCAGTTGACACTGTATAGTTGGTTGCCTAACTATAATCACATCATTTTCTCATCACAATTTCATCTCATATACATAACTTAAAACAACAACATTGATGGTTGATACTGTTATAATTTTTTAATTTTATTTCAACTTTCACAATTTAAATATATTACTTCACATATTAACGGTGGCTTCTGTCTTAAATAGACACATACAGTTACACTGACTGCTCTGTCATGACTTCCGTCATAACCTGTTGAGATTGTCATTTCAATAAGTTGCTTTAATAAAGTCCTCGTAGACATACCGTCTCAGGACTTGCAACTTTATGTAGAGTCATATGTCGCCATGTTACCAATCCAAAGGTAACTTTACCATCCTATTTTGTAAACACGACATAATGTAAACTAAACTTCACATATTAATTTTTAAAGGGTTTTTAAACTCATATTTAGTGGCTACATTCATGTAATATATTGTAAGTATTAACCACATTTCACATTAACCTTAGTCAAAATTTAAATCATTTCATGTTCTTTTTAATTAAGTGGTTAAATATTTTAGGAACTGATGATGGAATACTTATTCCGAAAACGTTTTGTCTTTTTAACATAGCCCGACGGGGTTTTTTATATACCTTTTTATAAAGGATTTTATTGGAAAATTTTTTATTATATGGTATACAGCCAACTACAGGAACTTAGTTTCCTTGTGGATACCATTATACGTCTTTATTTTTTTTTTTGTTTTATTTAAGTTTGTTTAAACTATGGTATACAAACAATTACTGGGATTTTCCCCTTTTACTTTGATTTTTTTTTAATTTGCATTACTGTATATATATGTTGTATACATATATACATGTATAACTAAATTTATATAATGTGTAATATATAAACTAAAATTTTAAAAATTGAAAAAAAATGCGCGTTAATGTGTTAAACTTAAATTCCTCAAATCAAAATATTTTATGCATTATTATTTATGACCGCACTGTATTTCTACCGAAGTACATAATTTGATTTTCTGCGTTTTAGGATATTTAATTGCAACTTTAACGCCACGTTTTCTCCGTAACCTCGCTCGGTATTAAATAAGAGGCAAAAAATGACCTAGAAGAATTGGAAAATTAAGTACGGTCGAGAGTGTATAACAATAAATAATTTCGATAGTCAGAAGATAAACGGTAAATGCCGTGATTCGGGAAAATAGCCCAGTTAAATTATGTTTCTGATCTTCTCTTCTAAATATTTGGCTTCAAGCAAAAATAAATTAAAAAAAAATTCGTGGACATTAATAATTTACAAAATTTACAAAATTAGACAAAGAGACTACGTGTATGTCTATTTTTATAATCAGTAACATAATAAAATAACAATGAAAAAATGAATTGGGAGATCTCCACAAACAAGCAATAACAAGCTCATCCGTGTTAACAAAAATCGCTCCATCTCGCTCCAATGAACTCCAGACCATCCACCACCCCTCGATAGCACGCTGATGTGCTATAGAAGCTTCATATCAGAAAAGTGCTTGTTATGTGGAGTCCTGAGTACAAGTACTTCCACACGAAATCCTTCCCTGGTGACTTATTATCGATCTGTATTGGTTGTTCAAGCCTCGAGTCCGAGCTCTGGGCTACGTCCCTTTCGTATCTCAGCGCTTGAATATGTGAGCCCCTCTTGCTCGTTTTTTGGTTTTAATAGTGTTTTGTTAATTTTTTTTTGTGACCGGAGCCGTTTTTTAGGTTTTTTGTGATTTTTTTTGACATTCCAGTCGTCAGAGAGTTGACCCCTAAAAATCATACGAACAAGCTGAATTTTAAAGAGAATAATAATTTTGGGACTCCTAAAAAGATGCAAAAAAGTTTACCACTTTTACCTACGCACTTCCCCCTAAAACCTCCCTCGTCTGGGGGTAAAAACGCAAAAAAATCGATTTACCAAGAATCTGTACACCGTAGAAAAAAATATTTCAAGTAAAAAATGTAGCTGAGATAATTTTAAACAAAAATCTTTATAACCACTTTTTGTGTAGAATGAACCGTTCCCTTAGAAACAACGCTTAAAGCGACCATCGATTTTCAATGTCCGTTATACGCGCGAAATCAATGTTCAATAAAATTTGTATTAGCTCGACGGTAAAAATTCGATATCTTTTGATCCAAGTGTCCTATCAACAAAAATCAAAATGCGTTTTAAAGGTAAAGACTGCAGCTTTCGTATGCAGTTTTCGTGTTTTGCTGAGAATAAACTCAGTTTTTATAAAGGTGTTAAATAAATAAACGTGGCGCGCTTTTTGCCATTTTTTACGATTCTCGTGATATCACGAGAAAATTGATCACTTTCATTGACAAGTCGTAGTAAATTTTCACTTTTTGAGACCAGTCTTTTAAATCTATTACATAATATTTTAATTTTAATTTGTGGCAACAAATATGAGGCATTTTAAATATCAATAAAAACGCAGAATTTAATGTTTTACATTACAAACAATCACTTGTCATGGGAAATGCATTCAAGAAGTCGGTTTTGAGTGTAGTTTATTGCAGAAGTTTGGTTATTTTGAAAAATGTACTAGTGTAACTAAAAGAAAGTTTTAAATGTTTTAGATCGTTTGTTAGGCGAAAATTTAAATCCAGCGTTTTTTAAGCATATTTCAAATGCCTCACATTTGTTGCCAAAACTCAAAACTAAAATTTCATGCTATAGGTTTTAAAGTTTGGGCTCTAGTAATTAAAACTTTATAGTGGCCCGTCAATAAAAGTGATAGATTGTATTGTTCTCGTGAGAATATTAAAAAAGGGTAAAAATCGCGCCACGTTTATTTATTTAACACCTGTATAAAATCTGAGTTTATTTGTGGCAGAGAGAAAAAATACATACAAAAGCTAATTACTTTACTTTTAAAACACATCTTGATTTTTGTCGATAAGACACTCAAATCAAAATATATCGAATTTTTAACGTCGAACTGATACAAATTTTATTGAACATTGATTTCGCACGCGTAACTGACATTCAAAATCGACGGTCGCTCCAAGCATTGTTTGTGAAAAAACGGTTTATTCTACTCAAAAAATACCCAGTGTTTATAGAGCTACTATTTACTAGACTTTATTATAAGTTTGCTTGTATTTAATGGTTTGGTCCTCTGTGTTTCCATCAACGTTATAGTTATGTTATGTTAGCGAATTTTATTTTGGTTTTTTCTTTCATCGTGTGTATCACCCTTGTTTGTTTTAATTCTATGTGAACATAAATCGTTCAGCGACGTACCAGGGAATATTTGCAACTTCTCTGAGGTAGCTGTTGTGTGGTGTTACTTGCAGTTTTTGTGGGTTTTACTTATGTAAGCCCATACGAGAGATGCATATGTAATTATAGGTAAAATGATGCTGTTAATTATTCTGTTTGGCTGTTTTCATGCAAAAATTGCTTCTTTTATCTGTAAGTTCCTTTATTGAAGCTCTCGTCATTGATATTTTTGGGCTGTTATATCTACATGTGGTTTGAATATTAGTACTTGGTCCATTGTGACTTCTAGGTATTTCGCTCTTCTTTTTAATTGGATGGGTATGTTTAGCACTGTCAGCTATTTTTTTTAGGTTTTCTCTTCTCTTTTAAAAACGACCGTTTGTATCTTCTCTGAATTTATAGCTATTTTCTATTATAGCTTTTACTCGTTGACCTCTTTTTCTCTTGCGACTTGGCTTAGATGTACTTGTATTCACAACCATATTAGCTGAATCATGTTGTTGAGAGGTAGAAGCAGTGTTTACATAAATTGATGAGTCTTGTACAATAAAACTTTCCAACTGATCTGAAGCATCAGCGTCACTTAAATATCTATTTTGTAGTGGTATGTATTCTTTATCGTCTGAGTTATTATTTTCTTCAACTTCAGATCTGCCTCCCGAAAATTTTTTTTTTTTTCAAGAAGTTCAAGTTCTTTACATATTTACAGTAGTCTTGAATTTTCACAAATGAACGAATGTTTAAAAATTTCAGAAATGAGAATCAGCAGAATCTAATAAATTGCACGATAAATAAAAAACTTTTAAGGAACAAACAGAATAAAACAAAATACCTTCTAAGAACAAATGTACATAAATATAATATGATCCATTCAATAGGAGTTTAAAACAAATATTTGTCGAATTTCCGGAAAAACGATTATTAACTGACACAGGGCCAGTTTTGCCCCTTCAGACTTCTATGGAAGGTTTGTTAGAAAAACCGTTTAATAAATTTATTTATAATATTTTTTTGTATTAAATAGGGCTTTGTATTAAAACATTAAAAGTATAGAATATGAAATTATTATTGCCTCAAATAAAGAAACTACAATAACTTTAAATCGCAATTGGACTCTCTGAATGTCTAATGTTAATATTGTCTTCAAGATTTTACATATTATCCAACCTGCATAAAAATCACTGTAAAATATGTCAATATATGCAATTCACTAAGCGAAATATCCCTTAGAACTATGTATATCGAGAAGACAATTGTAAAAGAACAGATCTAGTCTAGATGTAGTACGTACTTTGTTGTTTTTAAATATGATTGGCATTAAACACAATATCACTGGACTAATATAATACCTAAGCTTAATGATCAATGATGTGAAAAAATGTATTTGCGTTTTAAAGAGTTCCAAATTAGAAAACAATAATTTAAGTTTAACCTGTTATATAAAAAACTTCTGTGCTCATTTAATTTTTACGAAGGGACACGAAACAAATGGAGTGAATCTTATCGTCTGATAACTTTCATATACCACAAAATATCTTTTTGTGATGTTATAGATTACAGCGCAATGTTTTGAAGGATGATTATTAAGAAATATATTATTATATCGTCGAAAGTTTGCAATAGTGGTTTACTCAAAAAAAAACAAAATTGAGTTAAAATCACCAGAGGGCTTGATAAAAGCCTTAATTGTGCCCTGAAAAACTGGCACAATAATAATAACAAAAATATCTGCAAGACGTCAGTAGTGTCGCTATGATATGTTGTCGGTTGAGATAAATTGTTTCTTGCAATACTAGCCCTTTTTAGTTGTGCAGTGTAAGTCGGACCTTGTCGATATCAAGTTTCTATGCAATACAATATTGAGTTGTGCCACTATAGCAGATAATTTTAGATATTTTCAAACTATATCAGTGAGAACTTTGGAGTTGTGTCACATTGAATAAAAGAAATAAATTTATTAATAAGTGATGGATTCGACCGTTACTTGATGGAAATTCCTTTATCTAATAATAAAACACTGAAAACTTTTGTTTTCAACACTTCCACAAAATGTATTTTAAATTATTATCCCTACAGCTGTTTCGGCATAGTGCTTTTCTCAAATGAACTTAAGAAAGGCACTCTGGCTTCTTTGGAGACAGCTGTAGTGATATAACTTAAAATAAATTTTGTGGAAGTCTTGAAAACAAAAGTTTTTAGTGTTTTATTGTTGGAATAAATTTATTGAAGAAATATACGAGCATATAAAGGCAAGTATAAAATAAGCAGCATTCGAAGCCCTTGGGGAAAAAGAACATATAACAAATAAACAGTGTAACAGTCGTTACTTTTATTACAATTTGTATTTAAATAATAAACAATTTATATGAAAATAATTTCAGAGATGTAGTATGGGTTGCCTAACTTTAAGTGTTCATTTGCCCATTAAGTGTGTATTGTTAATAATTTAAGTTGTCACTCTGTTCTAATTTGGTACCATTGCGAACCAAAAGAGATGACAGGAGATTAAGGGAGGTGGAAATTGGCTCTTCTTGGTTAATTAACTGTGAATTAAAATTCACTTCTGATCTAGAGTTTGAAGTGGTACAAGTGGCAGTTAGCGAAAGAAAATCCAATTAATGCATATAATTTCCTTCACTTCAAGAAGTTAAATATTCTAAGTATACCATAACGATTTAATTGACGGTGTTTTCGCAAACTCGGGAGGTGAAGTGAGATTTCTAGCACGGAATTGATTAGCTATCTGGTAAATAATAATTTTTTATATTATAAACATTAGAGTATTTTATCTATATCCTATTATTCAGATTCATTATTTCATATTTTAATATAGTATTTTGTCCAAGGCCAGTATATTTTTACTCTATGTGAAGCAAGGTCACGCTACATCCGATTGGATGGTTTTTTTATCTACCATAATTATCTTTTTGCTCCGGTTTCTTATGCTGAAAGAAACTTTCCTCACTTCTTCTTTGATTTCTTTTTATCAATATTGAGATTGGAAGTAACGGGGAATTGTTTTCAGCCACCTACCATGGAATTATAAATTTCCCTCAGAACATCCGAGGGAGAGTACCACTTCAACTCTAATAAGAATCAGGGTCATTTAGGACAAGACAGGGAGTATTATCTACTCCACCCTCATTTTTTCTCCAGCCTGCACCTAGAGGTAGGGCAGGACAGTCATCATCGAACTAAGCCAATTAGCACCAGCTCCGTGCTAATTTCGGACCTCAAGGAGGACTTCGCTGGGACACCGAAACCATTCGGGAGTATCCTTCCAGACAGCTGTAGGAGGACAGTTGGTTTTTGATTCAGAACTATATATATATATATCTTGTTTCACCAGTTCTAGTTTTTTTTTTATAACATATATATATATATATTAATTAATATAACTCCCCTTGGTGTAAGGTATCGGTAAGTTTGAGCTCAAATTCTACCCAGAGATTATCTTCCATTGTTTTTTGTATTAACCATTTATTTCTTTATTAACTTTAATTATTTCATTATTAACTTTAATTATTTCATTATTTGTCTACTTAACTAATTTTTTATATTTCATCTTGCGTTATTAACTCCGGTTATTATCCCTTCAGGATAATATACCGTTTCAATTGTTTAATTTGGCTTGTTCCCATTTATATATATTATTTTATTATATTTGAATTTAGAGGTGTTTAACAATATTGTTGGTCATATTGTAGGTTAGTATGATATATTTACTTGGCTATACGTTCTTCCAACGTTAGCATTATTTTTTGTTTAAGGTTGTTTTTTAACCTAGATGTAGGTTGTACACTCTATATCAGAGTTATTCTGTGTAATTTTCCACTTTTTATTATAGTTGTTTTCAACATTTTTTTTTTAAATATATTGTGAAATTTTCATATACTTTTTGGTAACTTAGAGATTGTCAAAATCTAAGAAGTTATATTTAATAAACTTGAATTTGTTTTGCATATAATTTTTTTTATTAATATTTCCTTACCTTTTTACATTTACAGCATTTTTGTTTATTACATCAACTTTAATCAATATTAGCAGTATACGATACCTGGAAGAGTGACCGTTACTCTTTTTAGAGTAGTATCCCTCTTCTGGCGCCCTCAATTTGTTTTCTTTATTAATTTTCATTATATATATTCATTTTTTCATATCTTCTTTTCTATCCATCATACATATTTTCCTGATTTACTGTCTTTAAAAGGCATGCAAATTGGCCGTATCCATCCTTGAGTTTCTAGTGGTCATTCTCTTGCCTACATTGCTAGCCTAGCCACATTCCGTTCAATATTTTTTTTTCTATTTTACTTCTATCAATTTTATCCCATATATATAGACCACTCTTCTTATACCTCTCTCCTTCTACACACCCCAGTATTTTGCTACAACAGCACAACATAAATGAACCAACAAAAAGAATAATTTAAGAAAAAAAGCAACTATACAGAAAATAGCTGACTACAAACAACGATGAAGTTTATAAAGAATATAGAAAAAAAGATAGAGAAGTGAAAAAACAAATAACACAGCAAAAGAATGAAGAATGGGAAAGAATCTGCTTAAATATTGAAACATATATAGGAGGTACAAGAACTTCGGAGTAATGGAAAGTACTGAGGGGATTGAAACAAAACTCAAAAGAAAAAATTAAATTTAGAAATATACAGGACAAAAAATGGAAGGACTACTACAAGGAACTATTAACAGAACAAAGACCACAATTCGTTGGAAAAGAAAACAGGCGAAGACGAAGCAGATTCCCACAACAAGAAATAGAAATAACAGATAGGGAAATGAGAACGGCCATAACGCAATTAAAAATAAGAAAGCACCGGGACCTGGAGGTATCCCACCTGAGCTTATAAAATACGGATCAAAAAAATTACACCGGATGATACAATGGGTATTTCAGAAAGCCATAAATGGAGAACAGCTCCCAAAGGAATGGACGGAGGCATATATGACATCTATATTTAAGAAAGGAGATAGAAAACGATGCGAAAACTACAGGGGAATAGGCGTAATACCATCAATAGGAAGATTATATGAGAAGATACGGCGAGAAAAGATAGAGCAAGCGATAAAAGACAAAATCGGTGAGGATCAGGCAGGCATCACGGCAGGAAGATCAGGCATAGACCACATATACACACTGGAACAACTGTTGGAAAAGAAGAAAGCAAAAAATAGAGATGTACACTTGGCATTTGTGAACCTGAGAAAGGCGTATGACTCTGTACTAAGGTCAGAACTATGGGAAACAATGTACAAATTAGAAATACAGACAGAACTTATAGAAGCTACAAATGCTCTGTATAAAGAAAATAAAGTGTCCATTAAAATGGGAACAAGAATCAAAGGAGACTTCACCACAACAAAAGGGCTCCTGCAGGGTTGTTCCACATCTCCAACCCTATTCAAAAAATACTTAGAGAAATCCTTAACTATATGGAAAAGAAAATGCGAAGGCATGGGAGTACCGGTACGGAACGAATACCTATATACGTTAAGCTTTGCAGACGATCAAGTAGTGATTACACTAGACCAAGACGACCTCAGCTACATAATGAAGAAACTACAAGAAGAATATATCAAGGCTGGCCTAGATATTAACCTCGCGAAAACAGAGTAACTATCTACAAGTGGAAAAGACATAGAAGATCTACAGATTGATGACAACGTAACAATCAAAGGAAAGGATAAATTCAAACACCTGTGGTTTTTAATTACGAAAAAGGCAACAGAGGAAGAAATTACACAAAGATTAGGACAAACAAGAACAGCAATCCGACAAAAACGCAGATTTATAAAACATTAGTGCGAAGTATTATGACATATGGGGCTGAAAATTGGATCATAAACAAGAAAAACAGCAGTAAGATAGTAGCAAGAGAGATGGAATGCCTGCAAAGATGATGCAGAGTAACAAGAATGATAGGAGAAGTAATGACGAAATAAAGCAAATAACATCAATAGAAACAGACATACTAACATATATAGAACAAAAAAGACTAAAGTGGTATGGACATGTAAGAAAAACTAGAGACAGCAGATGGATAAAGAAAATAACCGAATGGAGCCTTATAGGAAGAAGGAAAAGAGGACGACCCCGAAAATCCTGGAGGAGCAAATTAGACGACGCCATGAGTAAGAAAGGCCTAAACGATGGAAAATGGAACAACAGAGAGAGATGGAAACGGTTGAGCGAGGGAAGGCAGTAGAGGTGTGCTTATTAGTTCTTTTAGACGAACTAGTTTAAGAGAACTATTTCACAAAAATGAACTAGTTCGTGAAAGAACTATTTGTAGGACCGAAATCGAAATCCAACCTAACATAACTGGTTGCCAGATGTCTCGTCTTATCATCACACAAGCTCGGCGCCGGCCGCCCGTTTTCTTCGGTTTTCAGTAAGTCTTTCACTACCGTACAGTTCGGGTTCGGAACCATTTCTTTCGATCGTATGTTTAGGTGTAAATGTTTTATATTTATTTCTCAAATGTTTTGCAAATAACATTTTTTTTATTTGCAGAAAATTATTAAGATTTGTTTTTTAATAACCGTTTTAAATATAAATATGGTTCACGTATGATTTATTTTTATATTTACGTATATTTAAACTCATAGGTATCTATAATTAGGTTATTTCTAAAAGAACCTTTACAAAAAAATCAGTGAATTTTCTAGGAACATTAAATAACACATTTTCATTTTCACTTTTACATAAAATTATATTTTATGTCAATGCATCAATCATTTTAACCACAACTATAGAAAAATTCTTTCTCTATCTATTTAAGGATTTTTACAGCTGTCGCCGCCTTCCTTCTTTCAGCCAACGTCTCCAGTCCTTTCTGTTCTGCCATTCTTCATCTCTGAGGTCTCGTCTTTCCATGGCCTCATCCACTTTATCCCTCCATGATCTTCAGGGTCTACTTCTTTTCTTCCTTCCTATTGGGCTCCAATCCGAAATCTTTGCTATCCACCTTGTATGATCTGTTCTTCTCACATGTCCATACCAAATTAAACGTTTTTCTTCGATGTAGCTAAGTATGTCTTGTTCTACTGCCATTCTTCATTTTATCTCCTCATTTCTGATGCGATCCATTTTTGTCACTCTGTAGCTTCTTCTCATGAACTCCATTTCAGTTGCTGTGATTTTGGACATGTTTCTTTTATTTATTACCCAATTCTCTGCTCCATAGGTCATTATACTGGTGTTATAAATTCTCTTCTTTGTATTTCTGGTAATCTGTCTAACCCACAATATCCCGTTCATTTGTTTAATACATGTTCTTGTCTGTGCTGATCTGCTGGTTATCTATTGCTCGGTGGTTCCATTTTTTGAGAGTATGAATCCTAAATATTTGAATTGGTCAGTGCCGTTAATTTCCCTATTATCGTCCATTTCCAAGTTTCTCACTAGTTCTTGCTCTGTTGTTAAATATTTTTAACAAATTTAAAAATATTTACCAAATAAAAATTCTAAATATTCTAATTTTTTCTATTATGTTTTAGACCGCCTTCCTGAAAAATTCTGCCGTCGTTGTTTCTGTTTTTACTCTCTATCTCCATTTTCTTAATTCTTCCTACATAACATTATAGATATATATGAAGCGCCTTGAAATTCTCCAGTTATTTAATCTCGAACTATTCATTTTATCTGAATTTGGCATAAACATTTTTTTACTTAACATTTTATTGAAATTACATCTGATAGATTTCTACTAAAAGAAAATCTTTCAATATCGGGGCGCACTCCACTGTTTCCACATAGGGCAATTTAAATCCCATTACAAGAAAGCCGTTGCATAATGGATCCATAATCCATAAAGAAGAACGAGGAAGTTTCAGATTCTTTCGTGTTTCCCATTCGCTACCGGTAAATCTCCCATCCGATTTGAATTTGATTCATTGATATTGTCCAGGAATTTATGTGCCACGACCACAAATTTTCAATTTGCAACGCTCCTTCCCGAACGAGGACGGGGCGTATGGCTTTTTAGAATTTCAAAACAGAATGTCTGTGTCCGGATGTGGTGAGTAGCTCAGCGGAGGAATGCAGATGTGGTTGAGTTCGGACAATAGACAGGGTGAAAGCAATTTGATGGAAACCGCTTAAGCAAATTGTCGCTGAATATCCAGAGAGCTAAAATTCAAAACAGTTTACGAATAATCGCCAATTAGTTACAATCGTACGTAATTATGTGTGAAATAAGAGTATATTCGTTTTATTAATATTAGTCCACCGCATATGATAAACAACAAGTAAAAACACCAAATATTTTTTAAAAATTTAGTAATTTATTTATTATTTATTGGTTATATCTAGTTTTATTTTAATATCCGAAATAATTGTACTGTTCAAATAATGGCAACATATACCAAACTCAATTTTATATATATTTAGGTAGTATTTGCAGATAAGTGGAAGAAAGAAATACACAAATTTTAGCGACAACGGTAAATATACAAATTTTAAAGCAAAAATCAGTAAAAGTAAATGCTTGTTCATGCTAGAACCATACCGACTTGGTATTCGCAACCACAAAGCAGATCGTATCATGATAGTCTATTTGTATAACCTAATAGTATACTTTATTTTTCTATTTGCCCTATTGGAGGTCGTTACCATCATGGCTATTGGTATTTTGCCTGCTGTAAAATAATCTCTATATTTGTTTTATTGACTACGCCAAGGCATTTGACCGTTGTCAGCACCAGAAGATGGTCACCGCACTACAAAGAGTAGGATTGGATGAGAAGGACATTCGGATCATCATGAATTTATACTGGAACCAGCGTGCACAAGTCAAGGTCGAAGACCAACTGACCGACCAAGTGAAGATCATGCGAGGAGTAAGGCAAGGATGTGTGCTATCGCCGACTCTTTTCAATATATACTCTGATGAGATTTTTAAGGAAGCCCTCACAAACCTAGACATGGGAATCCGAGTGAACGGTGAATACATCAATAATATCCGCTACGCCGATGACACTGTGTTACTAGCAACCAGCCTAAACGATCTGCAGGCCTTACTAGACCGAGTGCGAACTGTGAGCGTATCATACGGACTGAACCTTAATATTAAGAAAACTAAATTCATGGTTGTCAGCCGTACAAATTTAGATCCCGGGGCACTAATGGCAGGTAGCGAAGAGATCCAGAGAGTCGACAGATTCACTTACCTCGGAACTGCCCTCAACGTACAATGGGACTACGCTCAAGAGATTAGATCCAGAATTAAAATGGCACGGTCTACATTTATTAAGTTGAGATCCTTGCTGTGCTGCAGTGATCTCAGTTTGGGAACCAAGATGCGGATAGTGAGGTGCTACGTTCTTCCAGTGATACTATATGGAGTTGAAGCCTGGACACTGACGCAAGCCACTGAAAAACGAATCGAAGCCTTCGAGATGTAGATATACAGAAGGATACTAAAAATATCTTATGTGGACCATGTCACCAACGGTGAGGTCCTACAGCGCATGACAAAAGAAAAAGAAGTGCTTAATTTAATTAAACAACGTAAGCTTGAGTACCTCGGCCACGTGATGCGGAACGAAGAAAAATATCGAATTTTTCAACTTGTTATGCAGGGTAAAGTATTTGGCAGAAGAGGACCGCGACGCCGTCGTATCTCGTGGTTGAAAAATCTCCGACAATGGTTTGGAATGACCTCAGCGGAGCTGTTTCGCAGAGCAGTCAACAAAACCATGATAGCCTTGATGATCGCCAACATCTGGACCGGATAAGGCACTGAAGAAGAAGAAGTAAAACGATCTACTGAGATGTAATTATATTCCTCTCGATGTTTTATCGTTAAATTTTACACGAAAATCCTTCTTTGACCTATGCTTCTTTTACCATTAATCTATTTTTAACTATAGTATACAGCAAATCTTGAATAATACGTCTTAGTGCTTCATACCTAACTTCTTCTAAAGATGAATATTTTATGTCCTCAGTGATGACTTGATGAAAATGATCACTATTTTTATCTTCTTAAAATATCGTTTTAGACCGTACTTGCAACATATTTCTTCAAGAGGATCTTTCAGTCCTTGTAGCCCCTACGCACTATCTACCAGCAATACGGCATCTGTATATCTAATATTATTAAACTAAACTGTCAGAATAAACAACAATGGAGACAACACGCATCCATGTGTCTAACTTCTAACAATTTCCCTCTGAACCCAATATACATGCTAATTATATATAATACGTATATTTCAATGGTTTACATATTTTTTTGTTAGTAGTTCTACAAGTTTCTAATATCGATTCTGATATCGATCTTTATCCAGTGTCTTCACTGGATTCAAAATCAATGAAGTGAACATGGAGATCCTAATTCATATCTAAATATCTTCTTGTAAGCACATTAAAGGCAAAAACGGCTTCTCCCGTACCGAGTCGTTTTTGAATCTGAACTGGGTATGATCTAGATCTTTTTTTAGTATTTTCTATAGTATAAGTACCTTTTGGTAAACTGGTATTAAGCAATAGCATTTAAAAACCACCTAAAACACGACTTTATACATGAAAATCAAAACCGAGTAAAAGCATAATACACAAAAGCGAATAACTAAAACATAATGCTAGACAGGGATTAAAATATATTATTATGGGGCAGATCATAGACAAAAAAAATCTTTTATAAATACTCTACGTCAGAATTTGACTACATCGTGCTCATGTCGGCGCTGTTGACCTTTTTTTTTCGTCTTTATAAGTCGAATCTGGAAGTTTATCTGTTTATAGTCTGGAATCTTTAAACCAAAGTGCAGAATTCGTTTTCCTACTTCCGGCGAGAGTTCCCGAGGTACTTTAAAATGCCCTCTCGTCGCGGAGAGTACGTCGAAGGCCTACATGCTGAACTAGACCCTCCTCTGTCCTCCATCGATCCAGAAGGGGAATGGTCGCTGTAAGGCCGGCATCACTGTCAGTAAGGGGGCTTCCTGTCTTGTTCCAGGTAGCGCGTGGAAGACCTTTGTAGGTCCTATACCCTGGCCACTTAAAACATGGAATCCAAGGTCGCATGATCACTCAATGCAAGCATCGACAGGCGCTCGAAACTAGACCTTATGGGAAACTGTTTACACCGTCATTATTTGTGTCATGATACTATACCTTAAATATTTCATGTATCATGATTTGTGTTTCACTTTCGCTGGCTGGTGAATTTTGTGAAAATGTTTAAAATTAATGTAAATCAATAACCTCTAAAAAAACGGTATAAATATATTATAGCAACATTGTTAGTTCGTTTGTGTTAAGCGGTGTAAACGTGGGAAAAGTGGTAACATAGGAAGAGGAATATTTAAGAGTGCGTGCCATTCACATGATCATTCCATCTTTTCAGCGGCTCAACTATAGTACTGCTTTACTCCCAGATGGTCATTTGCTCGTTTCCCACAGTTTGACTCACAGTCTAACTCATACAGTCTGACGCACTTTTCTACCTTCAACTTTCCTGCATCCAGCACCAGCATCTTTCCCTCTTATCTTTGCCGTTGGTCCAGCTGTTTTTTTTCCTCTTCTTTTTTTTGATCACTGCACTGATATAGTTGTGTACACTAGTCCAACCTTTATTTTATTTATTTTTAATCATTCTTTCGATTATTTCTGTCAATGTAAGAAAATTCACACCTGTCTTTTCATTTTGTTCCTTTCTACTATCCATCTGTTGCACTCTAACATCGCATGTGTCACAGTGTCCGAGTGTCCACGGTATAGGCATGTAAGCCTTTCCGAACCTAGAGAGGTAGGCTCTAAAACATCTGTGTCCTGTGAGCACCTACGTTCGGATATAATCCAGTCGGTGTCACAGTCCACCCAATCTCTTATGTTCGAGATCAGCAACTTTGTCCACTGTGCCACATCGTCCATGCTGTTCTATTCTTCTTGCCATCTTTCAATTAACCTTTTCCTTTTTTGTCTTCTCTCGGCCATAGTAAGGTTTGAGTCTCTTCTCTCATGTAGCTCTTTTCATTCCACCGCCAAATCATGCAATAGAACACCAAATGATGGTTCAAAAGGCTGCCGCAGACACAGTCTTGTAGGCGCATGTCAATCGTAACAGACTTGTTATCTCCATTTGTGTCATGAGCCTCCTATAGGCCGTTATCTCTACCACCTTACTCCAGATTTAGGTCCCCAATGTCCCCAACACAGCCGCACTATTCGTAACCTTCCGGGCACACTACCGCACGTAATCCCCACATTTTTCGTTCTAGTGCAACGTCACTTTTAGCTACTTAATGTGTTTCTTGGGTGTTAGACATTCCCCCGCTCATTATAATTTCATAATTTACCTGTTTTCTCTTCCGCAAGTTTTGGTACGTGCTTCGTCGTTCATTTTTTTGACCCTAGGACAATTTTGAACCTAACCACTTACATAATCTACTTAAATCATTTTAACATGACAAGAAGCAATAATTGTTTTATTTACTTGAACCTCCCGATCATTGTAACATACTAGGAGACCATCTAAATTTTTTATTGCTTGTGTTTTCGTGGTGGATGTGATGAAGAGCATGAGATTATAAAACATTAAACAGTGATGAGATTGAAAAATAAGAGACAAACAGACAAACGAAAATATTAAATAATAAAAATATAATTCTAACGTACAACACATCGACAAAAATTATTAAAGAATGATGACTCCTCCGAAAAATTTAGGAGGAGCAGAGGATTTAGCAGATATACTTATACAATAATCTTTAAAATAGGATGAAGAACCATAACAAGAAAATTCAGAACAGTTCAATAAGAGACACTGTTTACAACAAAAATTTTTAAATTCATAATTAATAGATTAAAATACAATCTCATCTGTGTTCAGTAGATTTAAGCAAGACATTAGAAACGGTGTGACTGCTCGATTTAACAGTGACGTTTAAACAAAGTTAAGTAAAGAGTCAATATCATAAAAGATTTATAACCTTAATGTAAATTTTTGTAGAAACAAAAATAAAGTAGGTTCGCAAATAACAAAAAAGCACAGAATTGGTCGCAGTCGAGGTGTTTTCAATTTATTTATGGATAAAATAATAATTAAATACTTACGTTTTAGCAACGTTGCTTTGAATATTTTTATTAATATGATCAATTTTGTCCTGACAAATTACACTACATAGTTTTAGGGTCTTTAGGCATCGCGGCAGCCTAAGCACTTTTAAGTTTTGTAGTGAGCATCAAAGACGGATATAGTCATCTCTAAGGTACTGGGCGCTCTATAATAACCCCTTCTAGCTTTAACACTCGGGCTGGCGCGCTTTTAAAAATCACAAGAGTCGGCGCTCGGCAGCACTTTATGCCTCAAACATAAAAACATAAATATTCAAAACATACGTATTTATCCTTAATATTAAATTTAAATAATCATAAACTTAAGATAGTTTAATAAAATCATTTATTTCAAAAGAGTACGAAAATAAAATATTATTCTACAACATAACAAATCGTATTTGTGGAACTCCATACATTGTGTCCAACTGTATTTTGCTGGTTACTGTTATTCTGATAGATAAGACAAAAAAATAAGATAGAGTGAGGGATAAATAATTATAAATAATCTTTTTTAGATATCTAGGTATATTCATATATTTCATTCTTTCGATTATCGCGGCCAAATTTGCTATTCTAAAAACATTGTTAATATTCAGCATTCGCTAACTATCCATTTTCCTTTTTGAAATTGTTGATTTTCTTTTTTAAAATCCAAATTGGTATTTCGAAGCATTTTGTAAGGTTTTCAGTGTATCCAGAAAGAAAATGGATTTAAACGAATGTATCTCCTTCATTCACCTTCCTAGCGTAAATAATAGAACCAGGTTGGTTAATTTTAATTTTTCTGAAAATTTGTCATCTTAGCAAATTGTTACAGACAGGTAATAACACTTCTAGTTTATGTTTAATTAATATTTTTTTTTAACTCTGGTAATATCTCAGTGTCTTCAAGTGTCTTTTTGGGTTTTAAACTTATGCTTTTCTTAAGTCCTCCGTTGTCAAATTTATTGGTGTTTCTTCTAACGTGGTTTGTTTTAGTTCTACTTTGTCCTGACAAGACAATAGGTTTATCGCCACCTCCTATCAGAGATGTAGCTTAGATACACGAGTGAAAACAGCAAACTGAAAATATTCGAGAGAGATTTGTAATATGACATAATCACAGACAAGAAAGAGAAATTAAAACTAGAATGGACCACGTAAGAAATAAAGACCAATAAGTGCAATATGGAATACAAAATATAATTAGACAGTATTAGTAAGATAGAGGTAACTTTACAAGTTAAAATCACGTGACAAAATTAAGAAAGAAAAGTTAGCGTGAATTGTCCTAGCGACTTATCAAGATGAAAAGCGCACATTGGCCATCTACCTCCTAAGAAATATTACAGCACTGGGGTGAGTATAAATCGACGGGTGAGTATAACACTTTAAATAAGAAGAGTTTTTGGGAATTTGGGAACTGTTAATAACTGTTGTTATTTATTCCACTCGTAAAATGGTTTTTGAGTTCATTGTTTGCGTATTTCTTATATCGTTATACCTATTTATCTTTATGTTAAACGAAATATTTTAACTTCTATCTATTATTATCTATCTTTTATCTTTTCTTATCTTTTGTTAATATTTCATTCACGTAACTTCTTTTTCATTGTCTTTTCCCAATTTTACAAACATCACACTAGAAATAATTTATTAAAACATTAAAATTGGTTGAACAGAAACAGAACAGAGATAATTGAAATGTTTAAGCGCGACGCAATTTTGAATGCGTAAAATAAATTTTGATTTTGTCTCGACGGCCGCACTTCCGTCAATTTTTGACGGACATACAACTTTTAATTGGCATTTTAACAGTTTCTTAGTGGTCCGTAGCTAATGTAAATTGTATAGTTAAGGCTTTTATCCAAAAATAGATTTTAGAGCCTTTTACTTTTAATGTAAATTGCAATCAATTTTGACCAATCATAACTCCGGAATTAATAAACCCATGATCTTATTTTTTCTTTTCTTTTAAGCGTCTTTTGAAGCTATTTTAATATAAATTTTAAAAATTCAAATCGATTAGCAATTGCTGAAGTTATTTAAATTATTTATAAGCCTAACATTTATTCAATTTTTTAAAAATTCCTTAGGCTCTTGAAATCTTGAATACTCAAAAATACTCAAAACACTGAAAATTTAGATTGCAAAATTACTTTGCAAAAACCATTAAATCGATTTTAACCCATTAGTGCTCAGAACTAAAAAAGTTTGAAAGTTGTAAATTTTTTTATAGATTTTATTACAAATAGTGTTACATATTTACTAAAAAATACATAAAAAAATCAAGGTCTGTCAAAAGGTTGTCAAAATGAGTGGCAACTTTAGTTGCCACTGAGCGCTTACGGTTTGGTGATAACCAAAAATTTTCTATGTAATAGAAATGTATTAAAAACTAATCGTGATTTAACAAAACTAGAGATACATATTATGGAAATTATTTATGGAAAGTTTCAAAGCAAGTCACATGTAGGGGTACATTACATTTATTACACAAGTGTGTTGTTCTTCTTTGACACATTTTACATCTGCGGTACTTTGAGTCTCCTTTCGCGATAATGTGATTTTTCTTGTCCGTTCTTAGATCTTCCAAAACAGCGGAAGTGGAAAACGATGTATGCGGCCCGGGTTTAGTTGGAGAACAACCATATTTTGTAAGAAGCTGTAATACTACTTGTCTTCTAAATTGCAAGTATGGTAATTCGTGACCTAAAAGCCTATATAGAAGCCAACCTTGAACACAACATTCATCCACAGACCAAGCATAGAGTGGCCACCACCATTTTTTATTGCGAATTTTGCATCTATATTGAGCAGTGAACTGATCATTTAGGTCAACACCTCCCATATTAGAATTATAGTGGGAAATGGCATCAGGCATTTTAATCATCATCTTCTTTTTTTCACGTTTACTAAACCGCTGAACATTTTTAAACGGCACTTCTGTGTGGCAGTTTGATAATACTGTTACAACAGCATTGTCATTCCATCTAATGGCTGTTAGCTTTCCATTAGATGTGGAATGTGTCGTCCCTCTATCACATTTCTTGAAAGATTCTTTGGGAGGTAAATTCATCCACTTTGCTATTCTATTTTCTCGCAATGTTCCAGTTCCCCCCAAGTCTCGTTTAGACAGTTCTTCAAGTAAGGACACCGAAGTGAATAAATTGTCAAAATATAATTTAGTCCCGCTAGGAAGGTTGGCATATTCAGCAAGTCCTAGTACTACATTTCCTCCTTGTCCGAATCCCCTATCAGGAAGCTTTGTATGTGCACCGCAGTATGGTTCAGCATGAGACACAAATCCATTAGGGCTTGCTAAAACCCACAATTTAAACCCAAAACGAATAGGTTTGCCCCGTATAAATTGTTTTGTAGGATGACGTCCATAATACGGGACTATGCTCTCATCTATAGCAACTGAATTTTCAACTGGTACTTGCTTGAATGAATTATTTAGATAATCAAACAGAGGGCGGACCTTGTAAAACCTGTCAGTGTTTATCTGCGAGTTATCATTTAGATGGAGATACCGTAATATATCCTCAAATCGACGTCTTCGCATTGCTTCTGCAACTATAGCTACCTTGCAGTCAGGTTGAATTAAAATATTTTTCCGATCTAATTTCTTCTTTTGGTTTAACTATGAGGATTGATGAATTTACAAGAATCACTGCTACATCAGCAAGTTGTTTAGATAATATTTTAACAAATATAGATAATGAAATAGTTGGGTGTGGTGTTGTAGACCCATGCCTTGCTGATCATTGTGCTCAATTCCTGAATTTAAAAATAAAATCTGATCAAATTGACAATGCTAGGATATTCAGAAGACACATAACATGTAAAGGCACCCAAATGTTAAAACAATCACTAAAATCTGTGGATTGGTCGTTAATAAACAATTCAATAACAGCAACGGAATTAGCTGAGTTCATAATTGACACATATGTAAAATTAACTGAAGTTTGCTTTCCAGTAAAAAAGTCAAGAATTCATTTTGAGGCACCTGTTTCTTGGTTTGACGATGAACTAAGGAAAATGCGAGTAAACCTTTCGAAGATAAAAATTACTGCTAACCTTACTAGTGATTACACTCTGTATAATCAATTCAAAAAACACTATCAATTAACAATATCAATAAAGAAAAAACTGGCATATGAGCAGTTTTTCTTAAAATCTGATAATATATCTCGAGATTCTTGGAAAGTCATCAATTATCATAGGAATAAAACTCAAAATAAAAAAATAACTTCATGTAATATTTCATCAAACGAGTTTAATAATTACTTTACTTCGGTAGCGGGAAATATATTGAACTCGTTAGATGAGACAGATGAAAATGATGCCATGAATTTTTTGGAGGGAATATACTCCCCTTGCCACTCGTTGTTTTTAACACCTGTTAGTGATACTGAAGTTAGGAATACATTATACAGCTTGAAAAACTCAAAATGCACTGATTTTTACTTCTTAAACAAACAATTAGTGATAGAAACTCTGGATATTATTATTGATAAACTGGTCATACTTTATAATCTTTGCCTTATCGAAGGAATTTTTCCCGATGTATTAAAAGTAACAAAAGTGTTACCGCTACTCAAAAAAGGATCTCCAGAAGAAATTGAAAATTATCGCCCTATTTCTATTATTTCCATTCTTGGTAAAATTTTTGAAAGTATTTTGAATAACCGCTTAATAGAGTACATAGAAAAGTACAAAATACTTCATTGTAATCAATATGGTTTCAGAAAAAAATGCAGCACTACTCAAGCAATTCAGGAAATTGTAAGGGAAGTAGTTGATGGCCTAGAGAGAGGTCACTTCGTGTCTTTAACATTGTGTGACTTATCTAAGGCTTTTGATTGTGTCTCACACACTTTACTTTTAGACAAAATGCACAAATATGGCATAAGGGGAAATGCTCTTAATTTATTTCGATCGTATTTAATAAACAGAAAACAGGCCGTTTTTTTAAATAATAACTACTCCAATTTTCACAATGTTGAACATGGAGTTCCCCAAGGGTCTATATTAGGACCTACATTTTTTCTTCTATATCTCAACGATATATTTCATTATACCCACCCCTTAAGGTGTATATGTTTTGCAGATGATACAACCGTTATTAGTACCGACCAGAATCAATATAATTTAAATAACAAAATAGGAAACGACGTGCTTAAAATTAAAAACTGGTTTACACATAATAAACTAAAACTAAACGAGGGTAAAAATCAAAATATAGTTTTCAGTTCAGATCGAAGACACATTTTTGGATATAGCATCAAATTGTTAGGGATTTTTATGGATGACAACTTAGATTGGGGCATCCATATAGACAACTTAAGTTCTAAACTCGCCAGTACAATATTTGTAATGCGTAACCTGGTTTATTTGGTACCTAAAAGTACCCTTAAAATGTGTTACTTTTTTATTGTTTCATAGTCATATACAATATGGAATAGCTGTTTGGGGCAACTCTGGTCATGCCGACAGAATATTTAATTTACAAAAGAAGGTGGTGAGGATACCTGCTGGAGCGGATTTAAGGGATCATTGTAAACCATTATTTTTGAACATGGGTATTATGCCTCTACCTTCGCTTTATATGTATGCAACACTGTTGGAAATTCACGATAATAAAAATAAGTTTACTATAAACTCCCAATTACATGATCATCTAACAAGATCGAGGGATTTAATTAGGTCACAACGATTCAGACTATCAAAGAGCACAAAGAATTCAATTGATATTCACTTGTATAACTATCTGCCTAACGAAATAAAAATTCTGTCTCCACCACTGTTTAAAAATAGGATCAGAAAGCATTTTTTAACATATTGTTTTTACTCAAAGACAGAATACCTCAATACACCTTTATAACGTGTACCCAGTTTGGTCAGAATACTGTCGATTTACTATCTACATATCACATTGTATTATTGCTATTAAAATATACTAAGTTTTATGTATTAGTTTATTTAGTCATAGATTCGGGAATATTCTTAATTATTTGCACATTTTTGTTACTTCCATATTTCAAAGATTTTTTCATGTGACAGTTTAGGTTTGTTTTTTTTTTTTTTGGTTAGAGATTTTTTTATCTTAAATTTTTAATTTTAATTCTTCTGCTAATATTTACATATGTATATTACTTTAGCCAATATGGTTAAGTTAATTTTAAGTTTACATTATTATATCTTTTATTATATTTTTTATACGGACTTCAAACTTTATGTAAAGTGGTCAATAAACGTTCTATCTATCTATCTATTATTTAACCTCCTCAGACCAGGTGAAATTTATTACTCGGTTCGTCGGCACTATGCTGTCTCGCCCGTCAACTCATCTTGGAGGTTAGACCAATATTTACAGAATCACAAAGTGCATGACCATAGAGCCCATACGATGCAATTCGGTGGCCAACATCAAAACTATAGACTACATAACATAATAGTTTTAATATATAGAAATTGACCCATACTAAATAGAGTGGACACAATTCTGCATTAGGTTTGAAAAATGTTTAATCAACAAAACGTTAGCTGTGTGAATTTATTTCGGAAATATAGTTTAGAATACTAAAGATCAAATAGCAAACTAAAAGTATGCAAGATTGTAATAGACCTATTATAACATACATTACCGACACGAGAGAAAACAATAATAAAATAAAAAGTAAATGAAAGAAAGTGTACACAGGAAAGACCAGCGAAGAGATTGAAGCATAGGTGGAATTCTTTTACCCAAGAAATATTACAGCAATGGAGTGGTACTACAAATTATTAAATTATTAAAGATCAAATTATTTTAAACAAAAGATTGTTCTTGGGAAGTGTTTTTTGTTGTTTGTTGTTTATTGATATTGTTTATTGATATATTCTAACTAATTATTTACTTTGAGAGTTTACAGTATATTATTTTTCTGCTATTCAGTAAATTCTCATTGCTAAACTGGCTAACATATGGTAATCTGTTTTTAAGTTCAAAGAAATTCACTTGTCTTTGTTAATTATTAACTGCCTCGCAAGCACAAAAAACGCTATAAAAAATCAAATCTCTGTGGACTATTTATTTAAATTATGGTCTTTAAAGAGCGAAATATAATAGCGTTGATTTATGGAGGTGCATTTTCCCCACTAATCTACCTACCAACTAAGAAGAGTGGCCAGAGGGTTTTGAGCCTATCTCTATACTAGGGGAAGAAATTTGAAACAAGACATCGCGATGTAAACATCTCTAGTTTGACCAGGACGTATGCGTCCCTTGCGTAGCGACGCGCAAATGCTACTATTCTACTACTTTCAACAATTAATACACCATATTTAAAAAGTAAGTGTTTTTCTTTGTACAGATAACATAAATGAGTTAACCCAGATATTTTCGTTACATTTAAAATAATTGCTAATTTATTCACAATCAAAATTTTGTATTTCTTTTGTTATTATTTTAATCATTTAACCAGCGACCTCAGTAAGTTTTACACAAAAGAGGAAGTAACTATTAACTTTCTTATTTATTAGTTTATTTATTTCCGCGTTAATAAAAAGTGGTCTAGAATTTTCAGTCAGTGAAATTTATTATAGTCGCATGGTAGTTTGTGAGTGCACACTTTTTTATTGCCAGTATTGTTATCTATCTATTTCAGCCCGTAATTAATTTTTTTTTAATATTTCAAAAAAGAGAACATTTTCACTTCCTTTTCTTATGCGAAAATCTTCTCCACATTACCTTTTCTTTAGTAGCTTCTTTTACTTTTGAAAACAGCATATGATCAAGAATTCATTACTTTAATTAATTTTAATCGAGCCAATAAAAAAGATTTATTTTCAGATTACTTCTTAATGGATTAAACTTCCAACGAGGAAACCAATCGTTTCCTCAATAACACTTTTCTATTGTTATGAATTGCAACTTTTTCGATATTTGCTACTAACTTTAAACACTCTTTTCGTATAAAATCAGCTTATTCATGCAGAAGCAATTTAAACTATTGTTTCCAGAAAAATGCTCAATTTCCAAAGACATTCCAGAAAGTAGGTTGCTATTATTTCTATATAGATTGGATTTTCAATTACAAATCGGTTTGTCAAATTTTCTAAAGAATTAAGTTTTATATATTCTTGAGATATTAACAAAAATATTAATTTATCTACTAATAGTAAATAGAGAACAATATGAACTAAACTTGTCTAAATTATCTATGTAAATACGAAGTAAAAGTTTTGTATGATAATGTTATTAATATTATATAATATATATATATTGTGACGATTGGGGTTTATAGAAAATAATTTATAAGTTATATACTACATAATATTAGATATAAAAAAGTATTTGATTATTTTAAGAAGTTATATACTAGAGAATTTAATAAAAATATATTTATGTGAGGGCATTTTTAATAAATTAGCATATAATTGTAAAAAGTTGTATTTTATTGTTGTAAATATATTTAAGTGAGCCATGTGACTAGGCAACCAACTATACAAACTCTGTCTCCAAGTGACATTTTAGGAAATAATTGGGAATATAAAGTGGGGTTATAATAATATATTGTTTGAATTGTGTATTTTATTAAATTAGAGTGTTAGTTACTAATTTGAATGTTTATTGTGATCTGAAAAGCCTAAATGTCAACAAAATTATCAATGGAACATAAACGAATTCTCCAGAGTGCAGAGTGTGACCATTGTTTACGGTCGAACATTCTGGAATAATGATTATGTTGGTGGATGGAACAGATATTTTTTCGAGAACATCCATATCGAAGAAATAGAACGAAATTGGAACATGATCTCTTACCAGATGGTTCTAGAATATCCAAAAAGATATAAATACCCGTGATTTGGATTCAAGATGGCAGTTTTTAGTCTGAAGTCAAGCAGTCAGAGAGTTTTTAGTCAGAAGTCAAGCAGTTTATTATGAAAGTTGGTAGATTAGTTAGTGAAGTCAATTGTTCACAGTTTTAGTAAGTCAGTCAAGCAGTTTAATAAGAAATATGAAAGTTAGTTGGAGATAGTCCAATTGTTTAATATAGTGAGTTAAATGAAGATTAAAAATTATGCATATATTTAATGCACATTTATAATTATACACAAATAATTATTGAAGATTATAAAAGTATATTAGAAGAATATTGGATGGACATTGGAAGGAATTAAAATTATATTATGATTGGAGATTAGTATAAATCAACTTATAATAATTGGATATTGGTATATTGAAAAGAAGAATAAATATAAATGGTGTTTGCTGGTGATGTATAAATGCTGGTGAAGAAAACTATATCTTAAATTGGTAGAAGCTGATAATTGGAAAAAGTAATTTCACAAAAACAAGGATAACCGAAGTACGAAGACATTCAGTGGTGATTAGAATCTATATAGTGGAAAACAGTTCATTTAGGCATTCAGTGAAAGAAAGGTACAAAATTTTGTTAATATAATTTAGTTAATGTCATAACAATTTCAATTTTGAAGATAGTTTGTTTAAATTTTACATTGTCTACAGAATTTAATTAGTTTTATAAGAGTATCAATTTAAAGATAGTTTATTTTAAATTTACATTGGTTAGGTTAGATATATATGTGTGTTCCATAATAGTTATAATAAAGATAATTTAAAAAAGTACTTACAAACTAATTCTTTGAGAACCGCGATAAAAACCCTATATATTATATTATTAAAAATACTCATTGCTCATCATTCAAACAAAAAACACATCATAACAATTTGGCACCCAACGCGGTGGCTCTCTATTTAAAAGAATTAGTTTGGAAAGATAAGTGCTCTCATATAATTAAATTAATTTTCATTAGAAAGAAAAAATTATAGATTTTAATTTTAATTATATTTGAACAAGTAAAGTCTCAAAATGTCTCAAGGAAAGAAAGGTACAAGAACCAAAAAGAATGAAGAAGATGTGGAAGTAGAAACACAACCTATACAAGAGGAGAGTTTAGTTCAAGTTCCACAAGATACTGCAGAAATGAATCCAGAAAGAGAGGAAAATGTCAATATGGCAGCTTTGATGTCATTAATGATGCATATGAACAAGACAATGGAAGAGAATACGAAAAAAATAGAACACAAAATGGAACAGAATTCACAAGAAATCAAAGAAGACATAAAAAAATTGGAAGAGAATTCAAAAGAAGTCAAAGAAGACATGAAAAAAATAGAACAGAAATTGGAAGAGAATTATAGAAAATTAGAAAAGAAAATAGAAGATAATAATAATAAAATTGTAAAACAAATGGATAAAAAACTTGAAGCTGCAGAGAAAAAAGTAGCAAATGAAATAAAAATTATACGGAAGGACTACAAGAAAAGGATAGAAAATGAGAGGACAGAAGTAAAGAGGATTATTCAAGATAATAAGATAGATATAGAACAGAAAATAGAGTTACAGAAATGTAACTTAGAAGTAAAAATTAACGAAGACAGGAGAAACACAGAAGAAAAATTAGATGATATACAACAAAATATCCAAATAAATAATAATCAAATAAGAAATGTGGAACAGAGAATAGATGATATTTCACAAATGAGAGACATAGGAAGACCTTACTTAAATTTAACAAATGAGACTGGGATTAAATTCTCTGGTAATATAAAAAATTTGCATCCTAGAGTATACATAAATAGTTTAAAACATAAATTAAGATTTGTGAATAATATTAATGATATTAAAGATTATATTAGAGTGACATTAAATGACAATGCAGCAACTTGGTTTGCTAGTATTGAGAATGATTTAGATAATTTTCAAACATTTGAAAATAAATTTTTAAATTATTATTGGGGTGAATTAGAGCAAGCCAAGTTTAGAGAAATTCTATATTTTGGAAAGTATAATCAAAATTTAAAATCAAATATGGTAGATTATGCATTGAAATTGATAACAGTTGCAAAATATTTAGAACCACCACTTAGAGAGGATGAAACAGTCTTAAATGTATCTAGACATTTTGATGCTGATGTTGTGCAAACCGTAACTGTACAAAATATTCAAACAATAGATAGTTTTATTAATTTTATTCAAAGAATACAAAGAGGCAATATGACAAGTAATAATAACAACAGAAAAAACAATAATAACTTTCAATATAATAAAAATGATAATCAACAATATAGACAATCATATAACAATAATACTGGGTATGGTGATAGTTTACAAAATTTTAATAATAATAACAGTAATATAAATAGACAGAACTTTAATAATAATACTAGTTATAATAGACAAAATTTTAATAATAATACTAATTATAATAGACAACATTTTAATAACAGTACTAATAATAATAGACAAGATTTTAACAATAGAAAAAATACAGGGCGACCTAACTATAACAGACAGGTAAATTGTGTTCGAAGGAATAGAAGCTGCGAAGACAGGGAACGAAGTAGTACAAGGCAGGAAAATGTGAGTAGAAGTCATAGTAGGGAAAGACATAGGACATCAGATCCAAGTGGTCAGATACAATCTGACAATTCTAATAATCAAAATTTTGTGCAGTAAACTTTCTGAATTACAAGTTAGGCCATTGCTATTATGAAAAACCTTCTGAATTTATTTCTTTAGATGAAGAGAAAATTATTGAATCTATTAATTTAATTTATATAAATGCTTTGGCCAAAAATAAAATGATTAAGATTATGATAGATACTGGTTTAGAAAGTACTTTAGTCTCGGAGAATTTTATTTTTAATACATTAAAACTATCAGATATAATAAAGATTCCAAAAATTAAAATTATTGGTGCAAATAATAAGAAGTTGGGTGAAATTGATAAACTAGCCAATTTTAAAATTAATATTCTTAATAAAGAAATTAATATGCAAGGATTTATTGTCAAGGATTTATGTGTTGATATATTAATGGGAAATGATGAATTGGAAAAGAAGAAAGTAAAGATAGATTTTGAAGAAAAAATGGTAACTTTGGAAGGGCAAATAATTAAATTTATGCAGAAAGATGAGGTAGAAGAAGGAATAAGAGTTGATAGGATATTATTAAAAGAAAATAATGATGTTTATGAAGAAGAAATGTATTTTGATGATAGGGAAATGTCCCAAAAGAATGTAAAGAATAATTATTGTAGTGAATATTTAAGGAATGGAAATTTTAAGCAGATGTATGCCTACGAGGCGGAGTGCGTAAAATTGGAAGCAAGGAATAATGAGTACATAATGAAGAATAATTTTATTTGTAAAGAAGAAGATATAATGAAAGTTTTAAATTGCCCTGAAGAATATAAATCAATAGTCATTTCCATATTGCAGCAACACAAGGGACTTGTCAATAAAGAAAATAGAATTGCACAAAATTATATCCATAGTATAAAAGTTAAAGAAGAAAAAGATTTTAAAACAAAATCATACCCAATACCATATAAATACAGAGAAGAAGTAAACAAAACAATTAATAATATGTTAGAAGATGGGATCATTGAGAAGGCAGACACACGTTTTATTAACCCCATAGTAGTAGTACGAAAAAGATCAGGTGAAATCAGGTTCTGTTTGGATGCAAGGAATATTAACAAGATTACTGAAAAGCAATTTGAAGCACCAATGAGTATAGATGGAATATTAGGAAGAATTACAGGAATGTCATTTTTCACTAAAATCGATTTACAGCATAGCTTTTGGTTAATACCTCTAGAAAGAAAAAGTAGACAATATACAGGATTTCAGATAGATGGAGTAGTATATCAATTCAAAGTAGTACCATTTGGACTTCAATCATCTTGCAGTGCTCTATGTAGATGTCTTCATGATATTTTGGATCAATATGAACATTTTGTAATTCACTACATTGATGATATATTAATTGTTTCTAAAACGGCTGAAGATCATGAGAAACACCTAAAAATTATAATAAACAGATTAGATAAAGTTGGACTTAAAATAAATCAAGAAAAATGTACATTTTTTCAAAAAGTAGTGATATATCTAGGTTATAAACTTAATACTAACAGCTTACTGATATATCCATTTTATTTAATAGACTTGATTTGTTAAATAGATGGTAGATTTCATTATTTTGAATCAATTTGACATCATACTTGTTGAATTTTGTATATATGGAAATTAATTTGTACCCTAAAAATCATAATTTGGGGTTAGACACAAAATTGATACTATAATTGCTATAAAAATGTCTTTCCAATATAATAAAGTGGAAAAACTTACCAATTTATATTGATGAAAGTTATTTTGAATGGAAATAATTCCTAGATTTTGTCTATAAATAAACAGAACACAATATCCATTATATTTTTAATTAAGGTTATATTTTATTCTCTGATATAGCATCCATTGTTCCATTTGACATGACAGTTTGACCATAGAATAGCCGAACTGTGATCCGTTGTTCTCTGCTTTGACATAGACAGCGAACAGGGATGTATTTAACACATTTTAAATAAAAAAAAAAATTTTGATTTATTAAATTTAATAAGGTATGAGAAAATTAATATTTAAAAAAATAATAAGTAAATTATTTATTTTAAATATTATTTTGGGGTATTGTGACGATTGGGGTTTATAGAAAATAATTTATAAGTTATATACTACATAATATTAGATATAAAAAAGTATTTGATTATTTTAAGAAGTTATATACTAGAGAATTTAATAAAAATATATTTATGTGAGGGCATTTTTAATAAATTAGCATATAATTGTAAAAAGTTGTATTTTAATGTTGTAAATATATTTAAGTGAGCCATGTGACTAGGCAACCAACTATACAAACTCTGTCTCCAAGTGACATTTTAGGAAATAATTGGGAATATAAAGTGATGTTATAATAATATATTGTTTGAATTGTGTATTTTATTAAATTAGAGTGTTAGTTACTAATTTGAATGTTTATTCTGATCTGAAAAGCCTAAATGTCAACAAAATTATCAATGGAACATAAACGAATTCTCCAGAGTGCAGAGTGTGACCATTGTTTACGGTCGAACATTCTGGAATAATGATTATGTTGGTGGATGGAACAGATATTTTTTCGAGAACATCCATATCGAAGAAATAGAACGAAATTGGAACATGATCTCTTACCAGATGGTTCTAGAATATCCAAAAAGATATAAATACCCGTGATTTGGATTCAAGATGGCAGTTTTTAGTCTGAAGTCAAGCAGTCAGAGAGTTTTTAGTCAGAAGTCAAGCAGTTTATTATGAAAGTTAGTAGATTAGTTAGTGAAGTCAATTGTTCACAGTTTTAGTAAGTCAGTCAAGCAGTTTAATAAGAAATATGAAAGTTAGTTGGAGATAGTCCAATTGTTTAATATAGTGAGTTAAATGAAGATTAAAAATTATGCATATATTTAATGCACATTTATAATTATACACAAATAATTATTGAAGATTATAAAAGTATATTAGAAGAATATTGGATGGACATTGGAAGGAATTAAAATTATATTATGATTGGAGATTAGTATAAATCAACTTATAATAATTGGATATTGGTATATTGAAAAGAAGAATAAATATAAATGGTGTTTGCTGGTGATGTATAAATGCTGGTGAAGAAAACTATATCTTAAATTGGTAGAAGCTGATAATTGGAAAAAGTAATTTCACAAAAACAAGGATAACCGAAGTACGAAGACATTCAGTGGTGATTAGAATCTATATAGTGGAAAACAGTTCATTTAGGCATTCAGTGAAAGAAAGGTACAAAATTTTGTTAATATAATTTAGTTAATGTCATAACAATTTCAATTTTGAAGATAGTTTGTTTAAATTTTACATTGTCTATAGAATTTAATTAGTTTTATAAGAGTATCAATTTAAAGATAGTTTATTTTAAATTTACATTGGTTAGGTTAGATATATATGTGTGTTCCATAATAGTTATAATAAAGATAATTTAAAAAAGTACTTACAAACTAATTCTTTGAGAACCGCGATAAAAACCCTATATATTATATTATTAAAAATACTCATTGCTCATCATTCAAACAAAAAACACATCATAACAATATATATATATATATATATATATATATATATATATATATATATATATATATATATATATATTTATATATATTTATATATACTTTATATATATATATATATATATATATATATATATTTATATATATATATATATAGGTATATATATATATATATATATATATATATATATATATATATATATGTATATATATATATATATATATATATATATATATATATATATATATATATACTTTTGCTTTGACTGATGCTTGGTTAGTTATACAGTTCCTCTAACCCCCTGTTTAATAGCCGAACCCAATTTCCACCGCGTTTTTGCCTCCATATATAGCTTTGAGCATGTTCTTTTTTCATCTTTTCAATTTCTTTGCATTTGTGTTTTTCATTTCACTGACCTATAATAACCACCAGATACATACAATGGTCCGCACTCTTAAAAATACAATTCCTTAATAATTAGATATTCAAGTAAACTGTCCCTCTTCGTTTCATCTGTATTTCCGAGTACCATGTACTTTGACTTTTCTTGGTTATTTCTTGGTCAAAATATTTTGCCTTCTTTTCTTATCTTTTTATAGCATTTCTTTATTATTTTTTTATTTTCTTTATAATGTTAAGATCGACAGCATGTGCCAGACATTGATGTTTATTGTTGAAGATTGCTGGTCGTTTCAATTTGGCTATTTTTGATTATTGTTTCCAATATTAAATTAAAAAACACCATAGCTAACGGATCTCATTGTCTAAGATCTATGTTTTCTTCAAGTTCATCCGATGAGAATACTTGCCATACTATATGATTTCATGTACTATTTAGAGTCATTCTTACTAACCTAACCAGTATTGCTGGTATGCCCAAGGAGCCGAGTGCTTCATACGGGGTAATACATCCTATCCTATGATACGCTTATTTAAAATCTACAAACAACCGTAAAAGGTTACCTTATGTTCATAGCCAGTAGTCTGATCTTCTTTAAGTGTAAAAATTATGTACTTTAAGCATCCTGGCTAGTACCTTATAACAAGTATAACAGAGCAACACCTTTTCTAATTTTCACACGCCAATCTATTTCCTTTTTATATTTATATATATTATATATAAAGCTTTGTTCCAATCTTTGGGCATATTTTCCTCTTTTCATATCTTTTTTATAAGGTTATACAACTATTTTTGTAGTTTTTTACCTTCATTCTTTAGTATTTTTGCGAGTACTTTATTTTCTCCCAGTCTTTTGTTATTTTTGAGCCCATTAATTACAATTTTAATCTCTTCTTTACCAGGCAGTTCTATTAGTATGCCTTTGTTTTATTTCTTGTATTATTTTTTTGTTTTATTTTTTTTTTCTTTCATCTACATACCCTTCTATCTTTTTTAATCATTGTAATTACCGTTCATACCATCAGTATTATTTTTTTAGTGCCAATTGTACTAATTTCTTCTTTTCCTCTGATATTTTAAGGCACTCTTGATCAAAACAATTTTTCCCTGCTTTCATTTGGCTCTTTCGAGGAATAATTTTATTATTTGCTATAGTTATCGCCTCTCTTATAGTTTGTCACACTTGCTCTATTCCTAATTTTATTTCCTTTTACTGTCGAATATCTTTATTTATTTCATTGATGTAGTTTATTTTTATTTTCACTTTGCTTAGATTTTTTCTACATTATACCGATCTTTTGTCTTTGATTTCTTTTTTTATTTCTTTATCTTTTTGCACCATTCCACATATCTAACTAATCAGAAAATGGTCCGGACATATTTCGGCTCATCTCATACTTCTCATACTTACATAAATTTCATGTCGTTTCTTTTCACCAATACGTAATCAATCTGGTTTATCGTCCTTTCATAGGAGATATCCAGCTTCTCTCAAGATATCTATTCCAGAATCCTGAAGATATCATGGACCGAGCATGTAACAAACAACGAAGTCATGAGATGAATCAACAAAGGAATGAAAATATTGGAAACCATCAAGACACGAAAGCTACAAAACCTGGGGCATTTTATGTGTAATGAAAGAAACAAAATACTTCAATTAATTATACAAGGGAAAATCCAGTGCAAGAGAAGTGTAAGAAGGAGAAGAATCTCATGGTTGCGTAACTTGATATAATGGTACGAATGCACATCAATCGAACTATTCAGGGCGGCAGCATCTAAGATCAGAATAGCCATGATGGCACGTAAGGAAAGAGAAGAGGTTCCTTTATGTGTTTCTTTTTATTCTAATTGGGTGCTCCTCATCACTGTATTGTTTTTTATCGCAAAACTGATTATTCTTTGGGAATCATTATTTGTCACTGTATGAGTGATATTTTTTTCAAATTCTATGTTATACATAGCTTCTTTCCCCATTTATTGCATTGCAATCCACGATTACTATATTGATTGGTCAGTTGCTCGTCGAACAGGTCTTTTTTTGTCATCTTTTTCTTCGGATAGAGCCTTTATTACTTTTTTTTTTCTTTAATCGTATTGCGCACATTCTGGCTGATAGGGCTGAAGGACATAACTTTCTCTTTCAATTTTTTTGCAACTGCGAAACCTGTTCGCAGCATCCTTTCTTTGGTCACTTTTAAATGCGGTTATGTTCTTAACTTACGTTAATTTATTTTCCATTTGTTTAGTGTCTTGTAAAGCCATAACATATATTTTAAGTTATTGATCTCATTGGTTAGCTCTTTAAAAGCTCTCTCATAAAATGACCTTCTAATGTTCCAGACCGCTAGTATTATCCCGTTTGTCTATTTTTTCTATTTAACCTTTCCTTTCAGCTTTATTTTTTTCTTCTTTCTATTATTTTTCTTATTTATACCTTCCAACTCATTAAAGCCAGTAATAGTTACGTTCCTCTTTGCTTGGGTCGTTTCCTTCATATAAGTCATATGTTCTTTAAATATTTTTAAACCAATTACTGGCTATAGGTAACTGCTGTATTCCTGTCGACGAATGGATTTGTTTGATTTTGTTTCTGCGCAATTTTTGACATTACGTCTCAACGAAGGATGAAAAACAAACTATTTCCAAACATAATCATCATCATCTTTGGCTCGACAATCCTCTGTGGATCTTGGTCTGCTCTAAGATTCGTCGCCATTCTGTTCGGTTTCTGGCAACATGTTGCCATCTTCTGATTTTTAATATCCGTAAGTCGGTTTCAACTCCATCTAACCACCTTATTCGCGGTCGGCCTTTGCTTCTTCTTCCTACAGGTGTTCCTGTGGTTAGCTTTATAGCAATCGTATTTTCTGGCATTCGTATTATGTGTCCAGCCCATCTAAGTCGCTGTGTTTTAATGAACGTTATGACATCTGGCTCATCAAAGAACTGATACAATTCAAAATTATATTTTCTGCGCCACTGCTCTTGGTCGTTTATAGCTCCAAATATTTTGCGGAGTATTTTACGCTCAAATATTCCCAAAAGTCTTTCATCTTTCTGCGTTAGAGTCCATGTTTCTGCTCCATATGTGAGGACCGGACTCAGCAATGTTTTGTATATAATAATTTTAGTTCTTCTTTGAATGTTTCTTGAGTGGAAATGCCTTTGGAGTCCATAGTATGCCCTATTTGTAAGATTTATTCGTCTTTTGATTTCTTCGCTTGTTTTATTGGTAGCAGTCAAGGTATGTGAAGTTGTCAACACGTCCAAAGGTATGACTTTCAAAGACTGTTTTTCGTTCCTCATTTGCTACCGGATCCTTTGTAACCAACATGTACTTGGTTTTATCTTCGTTGGTAACTAGACCGACCTGGTTCGCCGCTGTTTCCAATTCTAGGAGATATTGCTCAACATCTCGCTTGCTACGCCCTATTATGTCAATGTCATCAGCATATGCTAAGACTTGTATCAATCTATTTTAAATAGTACCGTCTTCCCTAATTCGTGTATCTCGGACTGCCTTTTCCAAGGTAATATTAAATAGGAATTAAGCCAGAGCATCCCCTTGTCTGAGTCCATCCTTTATCTTAAAGGATCTAGAATTCTCTCCCGGTATTCTATCGGTGGCTTCTAAGTTAGACATTGTCATTCTCGTTAGTCGGATAAGTTCCTTAGGTATATACCAAACTCATGCGTTGATTGGTATAGCACTGTTCTCTTGACACTGTCGTATGCGGCCTTGAAGTCGACGAATAGGTGATGGGTTTCAATATTGAATTCTAATGTTTTCTCGAGAATCTGTCTTATTGAATGAATCTGGTCAATTGTTGATTTTTCTGGTGTGAGTCCAGCTTGATATTTACCAAATATGCCCACTGTGTAAACTTGCAGCCTGTCGTAGAGAATATTTGCTAGTATTTTGTAAGCAGTTGTTAACACGGTTATACCTCTATAGTTGTCACACTGGAGCTGGTCACCTTTTTTATGTAACGCGCATATCACGCCTTAAGACCATTCACAAGGCATGGTCTCATTATGCCAAACAAGAAGTAAAAGCTTATGCAGTGTCTGTAGTAGGGCATCGCCACCATTCTTGTAGAGCTCACTACAAATTTGATCAATTCGTGGTGATTTATTATTTTTAAGCTTTTTAATGGCTTGGGCAACGTTTTCGACGGTAGGTGGTTTTTCGTTTGGGTTGAAAGGATTCCAATCATTTTGATTTACTAGGGTGTTATCTGCTTCTTCGATATGATGGTCATTAAATTTTGCATCGGAAAATTCAACCCATCTGTTTAGAATTGAGGCCGCATCATTTAGGATGTTTCCTTCTACATCCTTACAGCTCCTTATTCTTGGCTAAAACTCTTTGCGCATTTTGTTTAGATTTCTGTAGAACTTTCGAGTTTGATTTTGATTTCTTTGCCATTCTGTGCTTTCCAACTGCTTTTGCTCAAATTGTCTTTTTTTTCTTCTATGTAATCGTGTTTCTTCTCTTCTTAGGGTCCGGTATTCTTCCTTTGCTCTTCTTGTGCATCCAGCTTAATTTGTCTTTAGGTATGCCCTGTTTTTGTTATCTGTTGCTTCTTGGCACTCCTTGTCAAACCATTCGTTTTCTTTAACTGGTTTGGTTTTCTCCAATATTTTTGTTGCTTTCTCAGTTATTATGTTTTTACATTTTGTCCATAGTTCCTCTACATTTTCCCCCACAGGCTCTCCATTTCCTCGGCCATTTGTCTCCTATACTCTCTCGCAACGGTTTCAATGCGCAGATTATCAACAATAATTCTGTCTTGTTTCGTGCGTTTATCTTTCTTTAGGTTTGATATTCTTCCTCTGATTTTTGCCATTACAAGAAAGTGGTCACTGTTAATGTTTGGGCCTCGGTAGCTTCTGACATCTATGAGATCGGAAGAGTGCCTTGCATCTATCAGAATGTGATCTATCTGGCTAATGGTTTCGTTATCAGGGGATTTTCATGTTTCTTTGTGTATCATTTTATGGGTAAATCTCGTTCCCTCTACTATCATCTTTTTAGTACTTGCAAAGTTTATTAGTCTTAACCCGTTATCATTAGACTCTTCATGTAAGCTCTCACGTCCTATAGTTGGCTGGAAAAATTGCTCTTTGCCAATTTTTGCATTAAGGTCCCCAGCAATGATTTTCACGTCATGACGTGGACATCGATCATATTCTTTGTCTAAGGTGTCATAGAATTCATCTTTTTCATTATCCTCCTTTTCTTCCGTGGATGCGTGTACAATAAGTAAGCTCTAATTAAAGAATTTCCCTTTAAGGCGTAGATAACATATTCTGTTGTTTAAAGTCTGTCTGTTCTGTTTTTAAAGTTAACGACTAATTGCTTTGCTTTTTTACTGACTAGAAAACCACTGCCAAACTAGTGTCGGGTGCTATGTCCGCTATAGTATATATTGTAGTATCTTTTCTCGATAATTCCTGAACCAGTCCATCTCATCTCTTGAATCGCTACTACATCGGCTTTTATTTTATGAAGTTCTTGTGTTAGCAGTCTTAGAGCACCTGGGGCCTAAAGGGTTCGTACATTCCATGTGCATATCCGTAAATCGTTATTCTATTGTCGTTTGCTAGGTCATCGTGAATTAAACAGTCCGGCTTTTCCACTTTGTGCTTTCATAAAAATGAGTTTTTTAAGGGAAGAGGTCGTTAACCTTTTGCCCAACCCCCTAATCTTCGAAGGACCATTTTTCCCACTCTCGTTTGCCCTGACTCTGCTTCCCACTGGAGTTGGTTACCACAATCTTCCACAGAGTTGCTCAGGTTACTAGGGTTCACCGCGTGGAGGTGAGAGTTGGAATTGAGTAGGAGAGGCTAGTGACGCTAACAGGATGCAGCGTCATATTTTACGCATCACTACCCTATTTGAACCCCTCCAAACATAATCGCTAAACGTTAAAATCATAATTTGTTACGTAAAAGAACAATTTTAGCAGCAAAGAATATTATTTCACAATAAAATGGATAGTCTACTGCATTCTTTCAAATCTATTGACTGTGTAACAAACGAAGACGTGTGCTTGGCTTATTACTGCAAAATTTATAACTAGGTTGGCTAGGTCGTCATCATAATTAGCAATCTGAAACAATGACAGCAATATAACGGAACGTTTTTAGTGGTATGAAAACTCATAAGCAATATAATATACGGAACAATACTCAAACTAAAATTTAAAGATAAGGAATTTAACCGAATTTAATATCTGATTCGTATATAAATAAAACATATAAAATTAAATCTTATTACAAAACACACGCACTAAAAGCGTATATCACTAGTCAGAATAGTTTTTATAGATTTCAAACATTAAATTATTATAGTTTTATATAGCTTACTTTGTAGCTTAAAACTTCTTAAGATATTTATTTGCCTTTTTTGAATTAAATTGCTTCAGTACGATTTTTACAACAGCAAAATATTTCAGAAAGCAGTAGGTATATTTCGTTTGTATACCAGTTCACTTAATCCATTTAAAACTTAACTAACCAGTTTTGCCAAGGGAATTATATTGGGTTATGTCACTCAAATAGCAGAAAATTACATCAACCACCTGCATTATTACCTCTTGTTGTTATGTCAGTTAATGAGTAGGAAATCATGTTTGTACATGTAGCGGCAATTAAAATACTGGGGTTTCTCCTACAAATATATCGATCTACTTTGTCGATTGGTGATTAAGAGACGCACAAATGGAACAGTAGGTATTGTACTCGTAGCAACGTTTTAGAACTTTCTTCGGCATTAATACTTAGATTGGATATTTGCATACAAATAATATTTATCATGACTGGTGGCAATTTGTATTATCAAGACACGAGAGTGACGTGCGAAGATCGGTATAAAAGGGGATAAATGTGAAATAGTATGAATTAATTTATATTTAAATGGGAATAAGCCATAATTAAAGGTTAAAATACGTTTATTGACGTTTCAATTTCCACTTCGGAAATCGTTCTCAAAATACTTATTTGAGAGCATAAGTCAAGTTATAGTTGAAATGCACATAAAATCATCTTGGTAAAGGGGGTTATGTAGATTTATACCCTTATGCTCGGTAGTAACTTGGTTAACATTATATGTGCACTGTAGTGTTAACTGCAGTTATTTCTACTTACAAAGGGCAACCACAATAAAAAAGAAAATATTTTGTTCTGGATATAGCATTGATAGAACAAGAAATAAAACGTAAATTTTTTCAAAAAGTTTATTAAACATGGCGGTTTCTGCAGCAATCTGATGATACGTTTACAAATTAACAATTGATCAAGATGATACTTAGAAAGAGAATTAAAGGCGCATCCTAAACACAAAATAAAAACATATATTCTATATAATACGAACAGAATAGCTTTCGCAGGAAGAAAAAAAAATTTTGATGAACACAAATATTTTTCGGAAGCTGTTTCTTTAAAATACTAAATTACACAAATATTTGTTTTAGAATATTTTATTAAAAATCGTCATCACTAAAATAATTATCTATGTCTGGATCTGTGTCAGCAGTATTATCCAGATCTTGTGAATTTCGTGGGATTTGGGCAAGTCCACGATAACATTCTTTTGCACTCTCATCAACTAACTTAATAAGGTCTGAAAGATCGCCTACTTTTTTTTCACTTATTTGTCTTGGCTTATCATACAAATTATCTAAGGTAATGTTCTTGATATCGATGAGTGTATCTTTTTTTGTCTTCTAAAATTTATTTCTTGAAATGGCAGATATTCCTGAAGCGATGTTTTAAAATTAATAATGCCAAATTCCTTGGTGTATCTTAGCCATTTCATATTTCTCCAGCAAATTTCAGTCTTATTGTCTCTCTTCTTTCTCTTTATTAACATTTCTTTTAGCAGAAAGCATTTCAGAAGGTAAATTAGCAAAACTCTTAAATAAACAAGAAGCAATTTCGTTGGCACGTAAAACACGGTATTAGTTTGTAAGTAAGGAGTAGGAAAAACCTGTTGTAAGTCAAATAAAAATATTTTTTGAATTTTACTGTTGATACATTTTAATTTGTCTAATCTCTTTGACTCGTAAGCAGTTTCAGATTCTATATGATGATCTGCTAATAAATTCTCATGTTTTTTCCTTGCATCAGCTGTCTTACTGATATTAATATGATTCTGAAAAATATCACAATTGTTACAGGTATCGTTGCTTGGTTTTTTAAACTTTAAGCCTAATTTATCGATTGTTTGAGAGTAAACTTTATAAGAAACCGGTTCAGATGTTATGTCCTGGGTATACATTTGATACATCTTAGCTTTTGTTAATTCTGCTACTAGATACTTTTTACTAGTATGTTTTCGTGAGTAGTGAGACTCATAGGCAGGAAATTTTGATATGTGGCATAGACGAGTTCCATTCTAGATTCGGAAATTTTGTTTTTTGGTTCATGCCTGCCTCTGCTATCAGCCATAGGAATACCACAGTTGGATGACATTTTCTTTTTTGTAACAGTTTCTATAAATTTATTACTTTCGTCAAAAATAGCACAAAAACATACCTTGCAGCATTGGATTCTTCCTCCTTGGATTTCTATAAAATATCTAAAACACTTTTCTCTATATTTTTTGAAGGTTTATCAGTATCACTTCTGTTAGTAGTAATCTTCTTGTCAGAAATTTAAATTATTGAGGCAATACAACTTACCCTTCTATCGTAGTTGCCCATTCCCCAGTAATTTTAAAACAGAGATAATCTATGTTTACCAAATATTTTTTTTACACTTTCTTCTACAATCTCGCAGTGACCGTGACTGCCTAGCTTTATTGCGTTTCCTTTGTTTGTTTCATATCCTTTACCCGTATTTCGTAAAACCTGTCTATTTTTTCTTTTTCCTACTTTTCGTTTCAATATTTTGTGCATTGGTTGGCCATGTTCTTTATTGTTTTCAAAATTTGGTTCATCCTGAGCCATTTTTCTCCTGTTCGGTGTCAGAATCACTATGGTGGTCTTCTTAAATGTGATCATAGGCCGGGTCTTTTACTCTTTCGTCTGAGTCAAAATCTTGCTGTATATTTTCTTTTACTAAAAAAAAGTATGGAATGTAGTGATCAATAATCAACAATTATACCACACGTGGAGGAATAATAATTGTTATTTCGAGTTGCCATCGTAATGAACGTTCCTTGATAAAATTTGCGTGTGCTCTCTTTACAATCTAGCCAAGTACTGACAAGAAACTAATACGAATATGATTTGCGTGGACACCGCATTCTTGCAAAAAGGGATAACTTTGTATATCCTAGCAATACTTTCATATATATTTCTTCTATCACATTTCGGCAAAAGGGGTTATCTTGATTTAATGCCTTTTACTAGCACACATTTCGAATAATTCTCAAGTTAACATGACTTAAATCGTTTTGCTTCTCAGTTAATTTCATAATGTTAGAAAATATGTGCACATATACCATTTTACTAGTAATTACTATTTTGCTCTCCAGAAGATATCTTGAGTTATATCCTTAAAACAGTCGTAACAATTAAATTGTAGCCAAGTTACCCCTTTTTGATCAATAATAATATTTTAATTAGTAAACTTTCACTTAACTCTCTTTACCAAGATTGTGCAGAATCAAAAATGCTGTCGAATGGTATACATAACACTATTTTGCAAAAAATCGACTTATCCCCTTTTGCCTTCCAGCCACAGATGTATTTTCACGTAACGTTTTATTCTATCAGTTTGCGCAAAACTGTGCTTCTCCCATCATTTCTACGATCTGACCTTAGATTTCATTTCGATTCGACAAGACGTACGTTTTGCTGTTTACATGCCACGTTTTATTGTATAGGATTTGTCCTATCCAACAAAACGTACAATAAGACGTAGCGTGAAAACCGGCCTTTTTACATGCAGACAGCCCCTGGCCATTTGTGCTAACCTCAGCATGCACTTGTTTTATCTATTTCTTTCAGACATTTCGCTCGTGTGATTATTTTATTGGAGGTGTTTTCGAATACTTCTTCTATATGGAGTATGGAGAAATGTACCCACTATCTTATCTAGGAGTTTTCTATAACGTACTTTCTGTACGAGATAATGCAATGCATTACGTAGAGCGAGATGTTAGCCTTCGTAGAGAGTTCTCCTCGTTACTTACATTGGCTTATGTACAGGACTTTCACCATCTCTAATATGCCTACCGAGCAGTTTTTCTAGAGTCTTGGCATCTTGTCTTGAGTTTTGACTTATCGGTCTCAGGGATTAGTTTTTTTCTATCCTGTTTTGCCAAGTTTGGTTATAAAAGCCACCCTTATTATCATCCATTTATTTAGTGTATCCAGTGTCATACGTACACAGTGGTCATTTTCCTTCTGTATAAGTGTTGGATAAATCTCGTTCGGATTTGGTGATAAAGCTTAAATGAGTTTATTGCACATTTGATTTAAATCTGATTTTTGGTAAGTCATGGTAAGTCTGATAAGTCATTGGTCCAGTAAAATTTTTTCCCTTATGTCTAGTGGTATCAGTTTTGATTTAGACTTATTCAGTATATTATATTAAAAATATTTTTAAATATTATGTTTATACGAGATTAAGCCACAAGTGACTGTAATAAAAATTACATTGTAAAATTTTTATTTCAAGATATAAATAATAATTTTATACTCCGGAAAACGTTTTCAAAAAAGATTATTTTAAAATTCTAAGATGTCTTTCTAACCAACGGTTGTTTTGACTAAGACCTGTTAAAAGTTATTTAACTTAAAAATGTCAAAATAGCCAGTTTCAGATCCCGTTCAAACGTGTTTTATGTAACATCATCGACTTAGTTTTATCATAGGTATTTGGTCTATAATTGATCTTTTTGATGTAAAACCACATTGAAATTCTCATATTATTGTCTTTGATAATAACTTATAAACGACATTTAAAAGTGTTATATCTCTATAATTTCCGCAGATTGTTTCGTCTCCCTTTTATACATAAACAGTACGATTCCTAATTTCCAGTCCTCTGGGATGACTTCTAGTGTCCATACGTGGCGGATTACTTTGTGTACATATATATTTCTTAAAAATACGTGGTCCAGTTATGCAGTTATTTCGTTTGTGCCAGGCACTTTTTTATTTTTAGGACAACCGGTTGATGGATAATATTATAAAAATGTAACAGTAAATTGTAAAGAATAAACAACTAAACAGAAAATATTCTCAAAATAAAGTTAATGTCATAAAATAGAAATATTTGCTATATAGTATCGTTATTTTATGTATATTCTTCTATTTTTATTAAGATTTTATCTTTTCTCTGCTTTGTGCTATTTTTTATTTGTATTTATAAAGTCATAATTCATTATATAAAATCACTAACTATTATAAAAATATAAAAAATAATCCGTGCTTTTGTTATTTTGTTATATTGATTGTAGAAGAAAGTTAAAAAAACTGTATCTATATTTATATATGATTAATGTTAAAAAATGTATTAGTAGAGCAGTTAAGAATTTAAATCCTTTTCGATTTTTTAAATATTATTTATTTTTTTAGGTTGTAAACAAATTTTTTATTTAAACAATTGAAAATATACACAACTATAAGTGAAATTATGATCGTTAATGAAAATCTAAGACACTACCTATTTGTAATTGCTTATAATAACTTACATCTTTATCTCAAACTTGACAATTCCTCGTATGAGTTGTGAGACATTTTAAAGTATTTGTGTGTTCTTTGTGTCTATATAAGTAGTTCAATAAATTCACGTAAAAAACAAATATTAAATTTTAATACGTTAATTCCTTTAGTAGAAAAAGATGTTAATGGCACTGTTCATAACAATAAAAATATAGGTTAAATATTTATATCTATTTAGTCTACAGACATATAATACAACATAGATTGATCATTGCAATACCAGCCCGTTCTCCCACTGCGACAGAAATAACTGATCTTAAATCTTTAAATTTCCACTTAATGTCTGTTGTCTTTTCTTATGAGTACCAATATATAACTATCATTCACTTTCCTAACATTCGGTATGCACTCGTTACGTTTTCTATGTTCCAAGCCTATTACAAACATTCGCCTTTCCATCTTTTTCTATGTCTTTGCTTATTAATCGGTGTTTAACCTGGTCAGTATCTATGTCTGGCATCTGTCTGTGATTACTGGTAGGACGCATTGGTCGCAGAGTTTTGCTTTAAGTTATTGTGGATATTTATGATTCATTAATATTAACCGATTACTTAACGAATATTCACATATAAATTAACATATCTGCGGCTTCTCCGAAATCATCTGTAATAAGGACAATATCATCTGCGAAACGGAGATGGTTAAGTTTTTCGCCGTCTATTGTTACTCATCTGTGGTCCCAATTGACCATTTTTTAGGCATACTCTAATGCCGTTATAAATAATTTCGGTGACATTGTATCTCCTTGCCTTATCCCACGTTTTATTTTTATTGGTCGGGTTTTATCGTGTAGGTATCTTAATAGTCATAGTGGCATTTTTGTAAATATTGTAAATAAGTTCACTATACCTATGGTTAATCCTGCTGGCATTCATTGCTTCTATAAGGCTGTCTATTTCGATTGTGTCTAACGCTTTATGAAAATCTATGAAAGCGAGGACAAGAGGTTTGTTGTATTCTATAGATTTTTCAATAAACGTCTTTACTGTATGGAGGTGATCATTGGTACCATAATTTGATCGAAATCCTGCCTGCTCTCTTGGTTGGTAGAAATCTAATTTTCTCTCCAATCTTAATATCACTAACCTAGTGAAGAAATGTATATGTTTCCTTAATTGATTTAATAGCATATCTTCTCCATTTACGATAGCTTTTGTTACAATTCCGGCCTTTCCTTAGCTTTGTTATTTTCCATTTTTTTAACGCTTGTTGAATCTCATCTACATTTATTTCTGGCATTAGTTCGGAACCTTGATTCATGATCTTCTTTGAAATGGCTGTTTGTATTCCTGTTTGATCTTCTCGTCTATTTTCATATAATTCCTCGTAGCACTCTTTGACGACCTGTATTAACTAATTAATTAATTTTGCTTGTTTTTTGGTAAACGAAAACCCAAACAGAATTGGTAAAGAATCCTGAAAAACGAATTGGTACACGAAAACTTAAACACCCCATCACACGAATCTCGGGCTGCAACATAACGTCGTCGAACGGAAGAGACCAGGAGATCATAATAGAAATGAAGAAACACAATATTGGCATCTGTGCAATCTCCGAAACAAAGAAAAAAGGCCAAGGAACATCAAAATACGGAGAGTTTATACTCATATACAGCGGAAAAGCTAAACAAGAAAGAGCACATTCAGGAGGCGAAATTTTGCTGCATAATAAATACACGCAAAGCATCGAAGCTATCGAATACATCAACGATAGGTTAGTAAGAATCTCTATAAAAATGTGAGGGAGATAAACCATACCAAACCGTGGTTTTGTCAAGAGGTAAAAGAACTTTCTGAATTAAAACGCAAATGCTACCTGAGATATGAAAGCACACAATCGGAAGAAGCTCTCGTAAAATATGTCCAAGTAAGAAACAAAGTAAACGCAAGAATAAAATCAATCAAAAGAAAACATGGAGCTAAATTCACCAGCGACATGGACTACGACCTACATGGTGCCCAACAGAACCAGTTTTTCCGAACAGGTAAAAACCAGTTAACGAGTTCGTGCAGACCAAGGGAGTACCTATAGAGACATGGCAACAGCATTTTAAGGAGCTATATGATGCTAAAGAAACGCTAAATATAAACAAATACAAAGCAGATATAAGTGCTACGAAGAAGTATAATCAATGACGAAGGGGTAGAAGCAAAGATCAAAAAGCTAAAAAACAGAAAATCACTTGGAACAGATGGTATATCGAATGAACTCTTAAAATATGGAGGCCCTGAACTTTCAAGTAAACTGTCACAACAATTTAACAAAATCTTAAACGACACAGAAACACCAGAGGAATGGCATAAGAGCATCACAATACAAATATTTAAAAAAGGACAAAAAACTTGCCCACAAAATTACAGAGGAATAACCCTCTAAAATACGATGAAACTTTTCACGAGTATTCTTAAGGACAAATTGAAAAGGCAACTCACTAATGCTGAAAAACAACAACAACAAACAACAAGGTTTGACAAGAGGGCGCTCTATAACACATGCAGTATTCATAATAAAAGAAAAAGCTATAGAGTTCGGCATGCCAGCGTATATTTGCTTCATTGATCTGACGAAGGTGTTTGAGAGGGTTTGCCTGGGAGACATTCTAAATATATTAATATAAAATAAAACAACAACAATGATAATGCTGAAAAACAACAACAACAAACAACAAGGTTTGACAAGAGGGCGCTCTATAACACATGCAGTATTCATAATAAAAGAAATAAAAGAAAAAGTTATAGAGTTCGGCATGCCAGCGTATATTTGCTTCATTGATCTGACGAAGGTGTTTGAGAGGGTTTGCCTGGGAGACATTCTAAATATATTAATATAAAATTAAACAACAACAATGCTAATGCTGAAAAACAACAACAACAAACAACAAGGTTTGACAAGAGGGCGCTCTATAACACATGCAGTATTCATAATAAAAGAAATAAAAGAAAAAGCTATAGAGTTCGGCATTCCAGCGTATATTTGCTTCATTGATCTGACGAAGGTGTTTGAGAAGGTTTGACTGGGAGACATTCTAAATATATTAATATAAAATAAAACACCAACATAATAAGGATAGTTCATAACCTAAATAACAACAATGTAACCAAAGTTAGAGCAGGGGACCAATTCACTGAAAATAACATCAGGAGGAGTTAGACAAGGCGACAGTTTAAGCTCCTTCTTGTTTAACCTACTAATGGGCAAAATTATAAACAAAGTAACATCTCTCAAGCTCGGATACAGAATGGGCAACAAAAGAATTGGTATGGTGTGTTACGCAGATGATGCAGCAATTATTGCCGAATCAGAAGATGATCTTCAGAGACAGCTCTTTCAGTTCTTTTAAATAAGTTGCCAACTAAATATGACCATTTCTACCAACAAAACTAAATGTATGACAATAGCAAAAGATCCGCTCAGATGTAAGTTAGTGGTTGAGAACAAGCCCATAGAACAGGTGATGCAAATCAGATATCTGAGCATAGATATATCAAGCACACACGACCCAGTAAATGACCTAAGGAGTCAGATCAACAAAGCATCCGCATTGTCGGAATGTCTGCGGGAGATAGTCTGGTCAAATCCGTATATGCGCACAGATATTAAAATTAGAATCTACAAGACTTGCATACGAGCGATAATGACATATGACATAGAAGTGCGCGAAGAGACCAACAAAACGAACCAGATGCTAAGGGTTGCCGAAATGAAAACCCTAAGAACAATAGTGGGCAAAACAAGAAGAGAGAGGGTAAGAAATACAAACGTTATAGAGCAGTGCAAAATTCAAGATATTGTAAGATAAGAAAGGCAGCGTAAGAGGATGTGGTACAATCATGTAAGACGAATGGATGAGAATAGACTCCCAGAAATCGCCCTAGAAAACAACCCACCCAGTTCAAGACCTCGCGGAAGACCACCTAAAAGATGGAGGGATGGTTGGCAATATACCTCCCAGGAAATTAACCAGAGACAGCTTCAGAATTAAACAGATCGAAAGATCTCCAAGAAGTAGAAGAAGAAGAAGAAGAAGAAGAAGCTTGTTTCTTAATTTATGAATTTCGCATTTCCCATTCGTTAGCTTTCTACGTAGAACTTTTAAGCTGTTCTTTTCCTGTATAGTACGTTTAATATTATCCGTTTTAAATTTTCTTAAATCCCTACTGATTATCTACCTGAAGGCAGGGGATTCAGATTTTGTGCAATCAGGGGAACTATCGGTAGTAAAGTGAAGAGATAGAGGAAAAAAATCAGTAAACGTAATAAGTTCTATTCATAATCCAGAAGTCATAACAAAAGTGAGAAGAACAAATAAAATAGGACATCGCGAAGTCAGCGACTATTGCTGAATATAATTTATGTATGGGAGGAGTCGATAAATTTGACTAATATCACTCTACATATTTAATTTCTTGATAATCACAAAAATGGTGGGTAAAACTATTCTAATATTTAGTTGATTGTTGCATTGTGAATTCCTATATTTTATATAAAAAGCCAGTTCCTGCAAAAGAAAAACCTATCTCACACTTAAATTTTCGAACAATTCTCAGTCAATTGCAGTCGACAAATAAGGGACCCAGCTGCGACAGCAAGTAAAAAAAATAAAAAATTGGAGGAAGAGGTGTCTTCATAGAAACTAATATTATAAAAACAGATTTCGGACATCACTTGCCAGTAAAAGGAACATGTCGACGATGCGCATATTGTAGCACCGCAAAGAAAGCGAAAAGAAGTCAAATTGTTTGCCGTAGATATGAAGTGGCTCCCTGTTTAGAATGATTTGCACCGTTTCATAAAACATAAGAAAATGTTTGATATACTGATTTTTTAAGAAATAAATACTTTTGTTTATTACTTTTTGTTCTTATTTTAAAAAACAGAAGTGGTCGATATTTTGACTAGGATTCAAGCACAGTATATTGTCTTTGACGTGCGCTGCGACCACTCCCTTCATCTCAAAGTTCAAACTTAAATTTTTTTAAACATGGCTATATGCTAATTTTGCTAACTCGTAAATATCGTTATTTTGTGAAAACACCGAAAAAAATAGATTTGCGCACTAAAGGGCTAGACCATAATACTTCTTTTGATGACAAATTTCAAATGATCCAAAATAAAGTCATATCCAAAATATAGGCTTTAAGCTATCTTTATTATAATCTATAAAAATTAATAAACAAAAAAATACAGATATAATTTTGAATGACCAACTTAAGACAAAAAGTTCTCCCCTCTTCAACATTACTTGAGAAAGGCACTCTGCCAAAACAGACGTAGTGATAATACATTATGATAAATTTTGTGGAAGTTTTAAAAACAAAAGTTTTCAGTGTTATATTTTTAAACAAAAAACTTAACGTGTAAGTTTTTATAATCTTGCAAAAGAACAGGCAGGTTTCACATTAAGATACGGAACGAATGACCATATTCTGGTAAAAAAGTTCTAATTGAGAAATGCATTAAAAATGACAAAACTCTTATAGTAGTAGTATAGTAATCTTAGAAGACTTTAAAAAGGCCGTCGACTCAGTAAATCAACGAAAACTTAGATTCCTTAGTCAACTGTATAATACATTATAGATACTTAGCAACAATAAAATATACTATAAAAAGGACGCAACATTAAAAGTTAAAAAGCCAAACAACCAATATACAGATGTCCTTGTATTTGCACTTAATATTGGCAGAAAATTTTTTAAGGCATGAAAACGATACGTTTACATGGGCATATTCAAATTTTTATAATGTGTTTAGTTTAATATTTTTTTAATATCTTACAAAATCTTCAAAAAAGGAAGTATTTTAAAAAGTTTTTATTACTAAAATAATTATTAGAGTAGATGGTTTAAAAGACTATAATATATAATATTAGCTTATTCCACAAAATCAAATCATTCGGATGTAATTTTATAATATCCTTTCTACCACTTGCATTCGACGCTCTGTCAAGTATATTATAATCTACATCATCACAAATTAAAACTGATTATATTGTCACGCTCCCCGATCCACTGTAATCTAGTTTTTGAAATCATGTCAATATTATGAAAAATTGTAAATTCCATTGAAGGCAATGAGATGATTTGCATAATTGGCTGCTAATTGCAGAAATGCTTTTCTCGTGCTACATCTTCCAACATTAATTTAACTATGGCAATGGCGAAAACAATAATATTACAGCAAAGGACGCGAAAATAAATATAATGAAAATAACGGTGGAAAAATCTTCTATTATCTCCTTTGTTTTTATACGCATATGTATATGTTAATATGCTGTTTTTATATTGATATGGCGTACGTCCCATTTCCATGTGTTGTTTTCTTCATATGCGATGTCCTCTATATAATACATGAGGACATCAGACAGAGAGTCTATTTATATTTGTTCAGTCTAGAATGATGCTGGTTCCTTCCCTTCGAATCGAATATATATATATATATATATATATATATATATATATATATATATATATATATATATGTATGTATTAAATTTATTATATAATGAATTACAAACAAAAAAAATATTTAAAATGTATTTTTTTAAAATACTAATAACCGCTATTTGCCTAAATATAGAGCCAAAGTCTATTTTTGCCATTCATCGATCGCTGCACGGACGACATCAATGTGTACATTGTCCACAATTTCTACCAGCCTGTTTCAATAACTCTTGATTATGGTGACGTCTTGTACAGATCATGCCCCCTAAAAATAACCATAATAAGTAGTAGATTAAAGCGATAGAGTAGATTAAGGTCTGGGCTGACTGACTGCCAATATAGACTACTACTCACAATCGGGTGTTATGATTTTCAAGCCACTGTTGAGTTGTTTTCGGCTTATGTACAGGCTTATTCGCTGGCTTAACAACCTGTCCACAAAAAATAACTAAGTACATCTTGGTTAACTCTGTAAAAATAAATATTCGAATAATAAATAATTAAAAGACCTTTCAAATGAGGTGTCCAGTGACCTCAGTTTGTATTTAAAAAACTCATTGATTACGTCATTATGCCAACAATAATGACGTAATGTCCAACACATATATAGTGATTGATGGCCATTTAAATAGGCTATTCACGTTCCGATTTTTAGTCCGACTAGTGGTCCAACTTCCGCAGTTGGATCTAAAATCGAACCGTGAGTGGGCTGGTTGGATTAGTTGGACAAGCAGTGGTACGAGTCGGAACATTTAAAGGGACGACTTGGAGGTCCAACTTTCAAATGGCGACGAAGTGGAAGCGTAAATGGTGAAGGTGGAAGTCGGATCACAGGTCGGATCTAAAATTTCCTGTCAGTTGACCCTCGGCACCTGTTACGTATGAGATTTCTATGAATTACTTTACGCAAAAATCCCTAGTTCGCAAATTTTTAATAGAAAATAAACTTTCAATTGCACGAAAATTACCCCTATTAAAATACACGATTCTTCATCATCATCTACTTTTTGTTATAGCAAATAATTTTCCTTTCAGTAGATCTATTTCGGATACTCCCACACAGGTACAATTTCCAACACTCCGGATTGGCTACAGAAGAATTATCAACAAACAACGAAAATTAAATCAGATTGTTGTACTAAAATCAGAAGTAACTGTTTCTTTATATTGTTCTTGTAGTATATTATAATAGAGAAAAGAAGAGGAAGTCATAACACATGTCAATGTCAATTGTACATAAATATTTCGACCGTTAGTTAAAAATATAAGTAATTTAAACCATGCCTAATCCTTTATATTCTTCCCTCACATCACACTAATTTGGCGACGAGGTAAATGGTAAAGTGATTGTGTATATTTTAAGGATTTCGTTTATGTACATATTTTTAGTGTAGACATTGCTAAAAATGCTAAAGAATGGAAGCGATATCCAGGCCGGGGAGCCATGTGGATTACGATCACAGCCCATAACAGTTGTACATGCAGGGAATATATCTTCATTAGCAACGTTTAGAATTGGTGATGATTTTGAAATATTTGAAGAAAGGTTAGAACAATATTTATTGGCTAATTTAGTAGAAGAAGAAAGAAAAGTTGCTGTATTATTAACATTACTCAGTGAAGACATTTACAAAGTGTTGAAAAACCTATGTGCACCTAGCAAACCAAAAGAGAAATCATTTGATGATATTATGGCACTATTAAAAAGCCAATTTAAACCTCGCATTGCAATTTATAGAAGAAGAATAAAATTTGAAACATTAAGACAGGAAGACGAAACTATAAATGAATGGTATATTAAAGTCAAAAATATGGCAACTCAATGTGAATTTGGTGATAAGTTAATGTATAGAGTACAAGAGAAATTCGTAGTTGGAATAAAACCAGGCCCAATATTAGACCGTTTATGTGAAGAAGATCCTCATAGGACTTTAAAAGATCTTTTAGAAATAGCACTGGCAAAAGAAGCAGCTTTGAGGGAATCCAGAGGAGTGGACATAAATTATTCAGAAGCCAAAAGGGAAGGTGGTAAGAAAATTCAAGCAAGACAACCAGGTTCATCAAATCAAACTAAGACTGGTAGGATATTTGTAAGTAATAAAAGAGATAATTTGTGTTTTTATTGTAATAAACCAGATCATGATTTTAAAATGTGTAAGTTTAGAAAATTTATTTGTAATAAATGTAAAAAAGTAGGGCATATTGCAGCAGCATGTAAAGTTAGGGGAAACAATTTTATAGAAATGGATAATAATGTAGATGCTGAGGACAATACCTCAGAGGTAGATGGTATGGTGGAGATGCTGCAGATGGATGTTTATAATGTTGAAGCTTATATTAAACCAATGTCAATAACCGTTTTAATAAATCAGCAACCTATTGTTATGGAAATAGATACAGGAGCTGGTGTTTCTTGCATTCCTTTTAGTATGTATAATCAATGTTTTTCAATGGTAGAGTTAAAGCCAAGTTTGATTAAATTAAAGTATTATGATGGACCAGTGGTAATACCAAAAGGTAAAATTGAGGTACAAAGCAAAATATGTGATAGAGTTGAAAATGTTTCATTGACAGTAGTGGAGGGAGCTACTAAGGCACTGTTAGGCAGAGATATCTTTATAAAATTTAACTTATCCATAAAAGGAACAAAAGTCTATATTGGAAATCATGAATTAGGTTTTAGTAAGTGTACCCAGATTAATGAAATAAGTATAAATGAAATTGACTTTAAATCACAATTAAATGTTTTATTAAGAAAATATGAGAAAATTTCTGATGATGAATTAGGTAAATATATAGGTGAGCAAGTTCATTTAGAGATGGAAAAAGATGTTAGGCCAATTTTTCAAAAACCACATCAAATTCCTTTTGCATTTAGAGAGAAAGTAAAGGCAGAGTTGCTTAAGTTAGAGAAAGAGGGGGTAATAGAGAAAGTAGAAAATGCTTTGTGGGGTACACCATTGGTACCTGTACTCAAACCTAATGGTAATGAAGTAAGGGTATGTGCTAATTATAAAGTAACAATTAACAAATATTTAAAAGACTCGAATTATCCATTTCCTTTAATAGAAGATATTTTTGCTGCTTTGAAAGGTGGGGAAAAGTTCACTAAACTAGATTTTAAAAACGCATATAATCAGTTAGAAGTAGATCCTGAAACATCACATTTACGATCTTGGAGTACACCTTATGGAATTTTTAGAGTTAAAAGACTCCCATATGGAACAAAACCAGCTTGTTCTATTTTTCAGTGTATAGTGGAGAGAGTTTTGCAGGGTTGTAAGGGCACAGTCAATTATTTAGATGATGTAGTAGTTACAGGGAAAGATAATAAAGAACATTTAGAGAACTTGGCTGAGGTTCTTAAGAGACTTTTAAAAGCAGGATTTAGGTTAAATTTGAGTAAATGTGAATTTGTTAAAGATTGTATTTTTTATTTAGGACATAAAATTTCAAATAGGGGGCTGGAAACGGATAATAAAAAAGTAGAAGCAATTGTGAAACTGCCAAAACCAAAGAATTTGATGGAGTTAAGATCATTTCTTGGTATGATAAATTATTATTTTAAATTTATTCCAAATTTGGCAGATAGGGTAAATCCATTATATAAACTTCTAGAAAAAAATAGCAAATATGTATGGACAGATAATTGTCAAAATTCATTTGATGCTATTAAGAAGGAGATAACTTCGAGTCATGTGTTAATGCATTTTGATCAAAATAAACCTATCAGACTAGTTTGTGATAGTTCAGAATATGGGTTAGGTGCTGCATTATTGCATGTATTGCCAGATGGATCACAACGACCAGTCTGCTTTATATCAAGGGTCTTAAATAAGGCAGAGAGAAATTATGCTATGGTTCATAAAGAAGCCTTAGCAATTGTTTGGGCAGTACAGAAGCTTTATCATTACTTAGCAGGTAGAAAGTTTGAAATTTTGAGTGATCATAAGCCCCTGCAGGCACTTTTTGGTGAGTTTAAAAGTCTCCCGAAAATGGCCTCAGCAAGGTTACACCGTTGGGCATTGTTTCTGTCAGGATTTGATTATGATTTTAAATGTATTAAAGGAGCTGATAATGTGCAGGCAGATGCTTTGAGTCGACTTCCTCTAGAGAAAACAGTAAGCGAAAAAGAGGAAGATGTTGATTATCTACATTTTATAGAAGGGTTGACTCCCATTGATACCCTCAAGGTAAAGGTAGAAACCAGGACAGATCCGGTGTTAGGTCGTTTGTTTAACCATATTAGGTATGGATTCCCAGAGACAGTAGATGAAATAATGAAACCATTTTTAAATAGAAAAGAAGAACTATCTGTGGAGAAGGGGGTGATTATGTGGGGATTTCGTCTAGTAGTGCCAACAAAGTTAAGAAAACAATTGCTGTTAGAGTTGCACAGTACACATGAAGGAATTTCCAAGATGAAAGCAAATGCACGAGCTTATTTTTGGTGGCCAAGTTTAGATACAGACATTGAATCTTATGTAAATAATTGTAAAATTTGTTTAGGGTTTAGAGCAGAACCAAGTAAAGCTAAGTTAAGATCATGTGAAAAGGGAACATGTATGCTTGAGAGGGTGCATGCTGATTTTCTGGGTCCCATAAGAAATAAAATGATTTTGATAATCATTGATACTTTTACCAAATGGCCAGAAGCATTTATTATAAATAATTTGACCGCTGGGGAGACTATTGAAAAATTTAGAGATTGTTTTGCTCGGTTTGGTTTACCTAAAGTAGTTGTTACAGATAATGGCCCTCAATTTTCATCAGGTGAATTTTCAAAATTTTTACATAATAATGGTATTAAACACTCTACATCACCACCATATCATCCAGCAACAAATGGTTTTGCAGAGAATTTTGTTAAGACATTTAAAACCGCTGCTTTGAAAGGATTGAAGGATGATTACAACTGTAATAATTCTTTACAAACTATAATCAGTAAGTTATTGTTTCATTATAGAAATTCAGTACACTGTACTACAGGTGTATCACCCTCCAGTCTTGTATTTAAACATAAAGTTAAAACCCGATTAGATTTGTTATGGACATGTAGTGAGAATCAGAGTTCTAAATTAATTGATAATAAATTAAATAGTAATGGACGAATTGAAACTTTTCAAGTGGGGGATAAAGTCCTTTGTAGAGATTATCGTTATCCTAATCGTAAAACATGGGCAAAAGCAATAATAGATGAACTTTTAGGTGACAGGATATATTTGTGTAAGTTAACACAGGAAGGTTTAATTTGGAAAAGACATTTGGACCAGATTTTGCGAGATAAAGGATCTGATTCTAACTACGATAGTCTTAATAAAACCATTGTAACTGATATAACTAATAATAATAATACAATTAGTAACAGTGTTGGACCCCTCTCAGCTCTAAGAGAAGGAGAAGTGTTAAAACAAAGTGATATTGAAGCAAGAAATTTTGAAGAGTCTGGTAATGAAGTAGCAAGTGAAGCAGTGGTTAGTGAGGTTAATGAGAAACCAGAGACCAAAGAAAGTGTGACAGCAGTTCCAAGTAGGCCAAAAAGAAATGTAAAACCACCTGTGCGTTTAAACTTATAGTGGGGAGGTATTGTAGTATATTATAATAGAGAAAAGAAGAGGAAGTCATAACACATGTCAATGTCAATTGTACATAAATATTTCGACCGTTAGTTAAAAATATAAGTAATTTAAACCATGCCTAATCCTTTATATTCTTCCCTCACATCACACTAGTTCTGAAGTTATTTTCTTGTGGCATCTTATGCAAATTTACTATTTTAATTGCAAATAAGCCTGAATATTAGTCAGAAATTAAATTTATTTGACATTTCCACTTCAACTTTGAAATATCTTGATAACGATTTCTGAAGTGGAAGTCCAAACGTCAAAGTGTAAAGTTGCTACAAGGCGTTGTTCAGTACTGTCACATTCACGTATGACGGTATCTTTTTTGGAAATGGGTAGACCAACTTTTTCCATCAACACCGAAAAAGTGAAGTTGTCCATTCTAAGGTAGTTTTTGTAACGATCCTCATCAATGACATTAATTAATTTCGTTTTACAATAGATCATACTTCCAACAAATAATTTCTTCATCCAACATTTTTTTTCCTTTTTTTTAAATGATAAGGATAACAAGCACAATTTTTTTGGTTGTACGGTAAGCGATGTACACCGTCGTGAAAACAAACTAGATCTGAAGTTGGATTGCTATTTAAATAGCATGTCTGAGCGTGAGTGGAGACGAATATCCAACTAGTTGTCCTACTAAATGGGACCGTAAATCGGAACGTGAATGCCCAGCTTTAGAAATTTAAATGAACTTGTTTTAATATTTTTAGAAGTCGTCTGTTTCTGAAATAATGAATATATTCCATACGTTTGCATCATACTATGTTAAAAAAGACTAAACCTCTGGAAATATCTTTCTGGTACGAACTGGGGAGCGGACAGTAGAACTCTACTTATATTATATAAAAATCTGATCCGCTCCAAGATCGATTATGGATGCCACGCTTACTCGTCTGCTTCAACAACAACTCTTAAAAGTTTTAGAAACCATTCAAAATAACGCTCTTAGAATAATAAGCGGTGCATTTAGAACAACCTTTGTAACAAAGGATGAAATAAAGAAATACAAACTAGCGGAGACTAATACTATTTTAACAGGAGAACTCTTTGTAATATATAAAGCCGTATGTCACGTTACAAAATGTCCTGAAACTAACTTCTTAATAGTTGCTGACTCACTAAGTTCTCTAGAAATTATCTCAAAAATCTATTCTTCCCATCCTGTGACCAAACTCATTAGACAAGAATTGCACAACCTAAATCACAGAAACATTGCTTTCCTGTTGGTGTCATCTCATATTGGAATCACGGGAAACGATCTGGCGGATAAATATGCACGAGAAGCCTTAGAGGACACAACTATTGAGTTCTATCCAAAATCTCCAGCGACATATCTCAAATCATATTTCCACAGCAAAATGGTTAACAAATATGGAATAGCAGATGGCATGAAAAACAGGCAAAATTACTTGAGATAAAACCAATATTTCAACCATGGTCTGATAGTTCCACCAATCGTTTTTCTCAGGTTATCATCACACGACTGCGTCTTGGTTATAGTCGCCTTACTAATGGACATCTTATGACAAGGGAACCCTAACCGTAGTGTTATGCTTGCGAGACCCCGCTAACAGTAAAACACCTTCTAGTGGAATGCCCGTTACACAGTGCCGAAAGATGTAAATTCGGAATCCCCGAGAATTTGAGAGAACTATTCTTAAAGTGCGGTGCCAAAGTGATTTTCCAATATCTAAAAGCAATAAACTATTTATACAAAATTTAATTGTTACACTGTTCAATTATTGTTAATACTTTTTCTTTTTTCGCTAATAGCCTTACAGGCCGATGCGAGTTTGTAAACAAAAAAAAATTCGCCCTTTTTATTTAATATTAACTTAAACATACAATAATTTATTGTTTATATGGTAACTATTGTACAATAATTATACGATATTAATAAGGTGCGACGATTTAAATTTTGTTCGGAAATAAAGAGCTTGTTTAACTGTTAATAATTTTTGTTATTGTATTTCAATACATATGTTTAATAGGTATGCTTGACTTGATCAATGATGTTATTGTATTTGGACAACGAAGTGTATTGAGATGTAACGGCATGTTAAATATGTCAGATGGTCGTGAATACTACATATTTCTATATAGGTAATAGATGTATATATATATATATATATATATATATATAGAAGAATAGATTTTTGAGATAATTTCTAGAGAACTTAGTGAGTCAGCAATTATTAAGAAGTTAGTTTCAGGACATTTTGTAACGTGACATACGGCTTTATATATTACAAAGAGTTCTCCTGTTAAAATAGTATTAGTCTCCGCTAGTTTGTATTTCTTTATTTCATCCTTTGTTACAAAGGTTGTTCTAAATGCACCGCTTATTATTCTAAGAGCGTTATTTTGAATGGTCTCTAAAACTTTTAAGAGTTGTTGTTGAAGCAGACGAGTAAGCGTGGCATCCATAATCGATCTTGGAGCGGATCAGATTTTTATATAATATAAGTAGAGTTCTACTGTCCGCTCCCCAGTTCGTACCAGAAAGATATTTCCAGAGGTTTAGTCTTTTTTAACATAGAGCTGATATATTCTGGAATGGCGACCAAGGCAAGAGGCATATCGAAGCAGAGGACGACCACCGACTAGATGGACGGATGATATCAAGCGCATCACCACAAACTGGATATAAGGAGCTCAAGATAGAAATAGGTGGAAAATTTTACGGCAGGCCTACGTTCAGCAGTGGACAAATATACGTTAATTGATGATAACATATATTTGATGTGGTCGTTCCAGGTTACAACTTGATCAAATATTAAACCTAGATATTTAGTTGTATTTACATATTCAAGTGTCTGACCCCCAAGTTTTAAAGTAGGTATGTTTATCTGCTTTGGTCTCTTTGAGTATATGATGCAGTGAGTTTTAGATGAAGCAAATTGAAAACCACTCCTTTTAGACCATGCTATAAATTTATCGAATTGATCTTGTAGTAATTTGGCCATACTCTGTATATTGCTTTCATTTAAGAATATTATAAGATCATTCGCGTACAATCTCGCTTGAATGGGTTTGTTCATTGATTTGATTATATCAGTAATAGCTATAAGGAAAAGCGTCAGGCTGATTACCGAGCCTTGGTGTGTACCATTTTTTTTTTTGATATCTCACATTGAAAATGTTTAATAAAATCAAGTATATTTCCTTGATAGCCCCATGATTCCAGTGTTGAAATTAGTGTGTGATGCCAAGCCATATCAAATGCTTTGTTCAAATCAAAATAAATTGCAATACATTTTTGGTTGTTGTAGAATGCGTTATTAATATGTGATTCTATATCTACTAAATTGTTGGTAGTCGATCTTAAAGGACGAAATGCAGATTGTTCATTAATCAGTTGGTTATTGTCTTTCGGACACCACAATAAACGTTTATTTATAATTTTTGCTAAAAGCTTACATATTACGCAAGTTAGAGACACTGGACGATAAGAATGTGCTCATATCTTCCTCGATATGAGCTAGTGCCTGTTATGTTTTTTATTTTCCTCCATATATTTGTTAAAAATGTGTAATTATTTACCGTTTCTACATATTTTATCCAGGATTGTCTTTTAGATCGTGTTGTAATCAGTTTGGCTCTAGCCCTACTTCTTTTACGATTAATTAAGTTTTCTAGGTTTTTGTACCGTTTGTACTTTTGAAGAGCTTTCTTACCTTCCTTAATAGCTTCTTTACATTCTTCATTCCACCAGGGAGTTACCTTATCTCTTTTAATAAACTTTGTTTTACCTATCGCTTCTAGAGAGGCTTCCGTTATTTACTGTATATTACTGCAAGTTTATTGAACCATAGAATTAAACTTCGTCTATTGAATTTTCTAAGCAAATTTTTGATGATTCGCTACGGATAATTTCTTGAAAGCTGCGCCAATCAGCTTTATCTAGCCTCCATTTGGGATCAGGTGTAACTGGCGTAGATTTCATCGAGTGTTTTTCTATTAAAATTGGGAAGTGATCAGTCCCATATAAATCTTTTCCTACATAATAATTGTGATTTAATTGAAGAGTTGGCGTACAGAGTGAGATATCTATAGAAGAAAATGTCCCTATCGATAAATTTAAGTGTGTGCTACCATCATTTATTATTGCAAGGTTTAATGTGTTTACGATCTTTTAAATCTTTTTTCCAGTGTGTGTAGTTTTAAAAGAACTCCAGTTAGTATTGTGTCCATTTAGATCTCCCAAAATGAATTTCAGATTAGGAACCTGATTTATTAAGTTTAAAAGATCTTGTTCTTCTAGGTTATAATTTGGAGATATATATATATATATATATATATATATATATATATATATATATATATATATATATATATATATATATATATTACATATGTTGATCTTTTGTGTAGTGTTAATTTCTACAGCTACAGCTTTGAGATTTATGTTTAATGGAATTTCTTTTGATATTATTTGTTCCTTTACAATATTGCAACCCCACCTGATGCACGATTTGCATTATCTGTGTTTTTAAAATATGAATTAAAGGACTTTAAATTCATGCACATGGAATATTTAAAATTGGTTTCGTGAAGACAAATAATTTGTGGTGGGTGTTGATTGATTAATAGTTGTAACATAGGTAAACGAGTTTGAAAGCTATTTATATTCCACTGCAAAATTTTATTATATATAAAATATTACATATTGATTAAGCGCAAAAATTTTGGGTTAACAAGTGGATGAGTCACTTTCAGTATCCAAAGTGGCTAAATCAAGTTGTACAGCCAATTTTTTCCTCAATTTTGTGCAGCGATGTTTTATTATTCTGTCTTCTAAATGGGGTCGTATTTTTTCCAACATATTAATAAGAGCTACGGTGTCTGAAGTATAATCATTTGCAACCGTTAGTACATCAGAGCAGCCATAGAAATTTTTAAGTAGACTTTCAATTTGTTGACTGTTAAGACAAAAGGAAGTAGAGTGTTTATCTATATTATGTTTTAATATTGTCTGAAAACTTTATGTTTTGTTCCGCTTTTTTTTTCTCTGTTTTGCTCTTTCTTTCTGTTTTAAAGTTGGAACTGCAAATTGGACATCCTCTGAAGTAGGAGATGAAACAGCAGAAGCAGTAGGTACGTTTATGTATAATATTTTGTGTTAAGAAAGGATCAGACTTTGTCTTATTAACCAAGGCGTTTTCGATTATCTTAGAATTCATAGGGGTATTGATAGGCTGAGAGAGGGGTAGATATGACAGTTCTGGATTGTGTGTCGAAGATGACTCAAACATAATATGAGAGTAAGTTTTGGTTTATTTGCGAGCTGTGTGCTTTGACGGATTGTGAGCTGTCGAAAGAAGAAGTTGTAGTGATTCCAGCAATAGGAGTTTGTGAAGTTTGGGCAAGAGATATGCTACCTCATTGAGTATTGCTTACTGTAGGTATTATATTCAAAGTTGGTGGAACATAAACAGTACATTGTGAAGCATTATGTCCTGTTTTCTTGCATTTGAAACAATTATGGCAATGTTAAAAATAACCTGCTTACTACTCCATCTTGTTCCATTTCAATAAATTCAGAAATGTGAGTATTTACAGGAGGAGAAATGTAGATTTGTCTTCTAAAACTTAATAGGTGGCTGTAAGCTGGATTAGTAGCTCCAGTTCTCAGTGGAGTCATTAACGATAAAAATGTTAAACCTAAGTTTTGTAAATGTCGTGTAATATCTTTACTAGGAATTGTGGGGCTTACATTAGATACTAGCAATTTTTCTGATGGGGTAATTAGTCGCGTAGCAACTAGACGAGTGTTGTTAATTGCAATGGCTTCATTATCTTTTAGAAGATCGTCGACAATTTTTTTTTATCTCTCAAATATATGCAAACTCGATTTTTAGATATACGTGAACAATATATTATATTTTGTGGGTTAACTATTGGTCCAATCTGTAAGAAATAGTCTTGAATTTTGCAAACTTCTATCGATGGGAAAACTATCGCTTGATCTCTATTTGGTAATGGAGTGGAGTTTTTAACTAACGCTGATGGGTATGATTTAACCGTGCTGTTTACATTTTGTGAAGTAATATTGACATTTACAGAATTTTAAGTAAGATTATCCATTTTTTGCTTTTTTTCGGAGTTTCTTCCAAAACATTTAAACTAAGTCCGCCTCTGGCGATGAAAAACCACAGACGATAATTTGAGAAAAAAACAACCAGTTGGTAGATAAGCACTCACAACAAGTAAATGGGATTGTATTATTGATTTTTTGTTGATGTTAATAATATTATGATGTAAACTAAATACTCACAAATGATGTGTGATGTACTATTTTAACACATCACCACTTTTTTTCCCAAAAATTTGTTCTAGTATAATAATTAAAAACTCATTAACATTAAAAATCAATTACTACGAAATGATAACAACGTGTTTACTCTTCGAATGTTCGAGTGATACTCCAGATGAATTTTGTCGTTAGGTAAATTGGATGATATATTAAAGCAGTGGATTTCGTCAAATTAAGCAAAATCTTTTATGTCTTTTGGTTTGTTTGAATGAATCGTCTTTAAAGCATTCTTCTCGATTCTCTTCCTAACGTGTCCACACTTTCTTCTTTTGTCGCAGAATACCTGCTTTGTCGCAAAAGAATTCTCAGTAATATGTTACGTATAATATAAATTCTTGTTTCTAGTTGTATTCCAAAATCGTTATTTAATTCACAATTATCAGTTGAGCGTTATTATTTGGTTTTTTGCCGAAGATAACAATTTCGGTTTTATCCAGGTGGACGTTAAATCCATACTCTAATCATCCTGTATAGTTTTTGACCTATTTTCTACATCATCAAATTGTCTTAGATCTCTGATTAACTCGGTATGGTCAGCATATCTTAAGTTACAGATAAGGAAATTATTTAGTGCGCCTCTAGTTCTTTAGTTGTCCAGAGGATTTTTGTATAAAATAGCATCTACAATCAAATAAAATTTCCTTTGTACCCCTCGTTAAATTTTGCTATTTTCTGGTATTATATTCTATTTGTTGACTTTATTCTTTAATTCTGTTCATATTCTAATTAACTATTATAAGCATGTGTCAACTGTGTTTTAATATTTTTATGTATAAAAAGACTTACAATGAAGTAAAAACTTCTTTTTTAAAATTGTATCAAATTTTTATGTGGCCATTTATTAGGTGGCCACTAAATTACATAATTAGGAGTAACAAACATTCTAATTATTAAGACACTAGGTCGATGATAGGAGATTACATTTTTAAGGAAACGTTCAATTTACCAGCTCGAAAAAAGGGGCTTACTCCCTGGGTGGACACAACAAACTTGTTGGTAAAAATTAGGCCGTCTCCACTTTTCTTCTTATCAAGTTTGATTTAATTTTAGAAATAATGTTTTTGGTTTTGCATATAGGTACACTTATTTACTTTGGTATATACTTAATTTTTTTTAACGTATAGGCATTTTGCCTGTATTAGTACGTTTTTTTGAACCCTTCAGTAGTCGGTAGGAATTTTTGAAAATTAGTAGTCGCGTGCGGCCGAAACGACCGTTTGGTCTTTTACTTCTTAGTTTGTGTTAATAAAAGTATTTGGAACCAGTTTAAGTAAAACACGATTTTATTAAGGTTTAATAAGTAGAGTAACATATTACAAAATAATATAAAAAGTAAACTAATGTTAAAAACACTGGACAGAACAATAAAAAAACTATTTTCTACTCCGATAAAAAAAGGAAACTTTTAGTTAATCCGAATAAGTTTAGTTTGGCACTCTTCGCATACTGCACGTGTATGTTCTCTGCAAAACTTAATTATAAACATTTACAGCAGGAAACAGTCGTTTTGCGGTTCTTTTTATGGTCGCAAAAGTAGCATCTACCATGTACTCCTTCATTCGTTGGAGTGCCGTCTGTGTTAGGAATATTACATATGGCCTTTTCTTTTAAAATTTTCTTCTAAGCATTTTATTATCAGCAAGGTTGTTACTTGCATGAATCACTAGCGAATTAATGCCTGCGATATTTAGTATGGTGTTAAAAATTACCATGGGCCAACGTCTTGTTTTTCGCAAAACATCATAAGAGGAGCATAGCTGATCAACACCGTCAACCCCACCTTTTGTTTTTTTATAAAACGTCAGAATTTCTGGTTTATAACGTTCAAATGTTTTGCTATCTAAAGCGTCGTCATCATGTAGACTTGAAACAAGCAATACAACTTTCTTCTTTTTAGGGATATACGACACTAAGGTACATGTATCACTAAAGGCGAACATACTTGATTTTAGAGAACGAGATCCTTGAAGTAATTCAGGGGGCAGTTCCCTTTTGTTCTTTCTAATGGTCCCCACAACAGTCAATCCAAATTCTTTTTTTAAAACATCTATTAGAGGAATGCTAATGAACCAATTATCTAGAGTATTGTTGCGCCCAGAATTCTTTATTGGCGCACACATTCTTTTTACAACAGCTTTCGGGGAATTGTCTACAGTAAATGGGCCATCTGGTTGACGATCCACATAAACCTCCATATTTATGGTATAGTACATTTCAGCATCACATAAACTAAAAATTTTAAGCCAATACTTTGAGGGTTTGCTTGGGATATATTTTATCCAAGGGCAATTCCCTAAAAATCCAGGAAGCATTTCATTGCATGTTAAATTTTGCGAAGAGTTATATCCCGATTTACATTTTTCTACGAATTTGTCAAAAAATACTTGGATGGCGGCCATCTTATTCAGTCTCCTACGTTCTTCACGATCGACCTTATCATCAAATCTAATGCATCTTAGAAGAAACCGAAATCGGGATAAGGACATAACTAGTCTAAATATTTCGATACCTTCGCCATTAGTTTGCCAGATATCTTCTGTATTCAGGTGACGGGCTTTATATGTCCCTGCCAAATATAAAAGGCCTATAAGAGCGCGAATTTCAGATGGGTTTGTAAGCTTTGCATCCCTCTCCCTAGAAAAATTGCTTGCTATACTTTCAATGTATTTATTAGTGGATTCTACAATTATGTAAATCATGTCCTCATCAATGAAATAACTCCATATTTCATAAATGTCTTTCAACTTTTTCGTAAATCTATTAGGCCCAGGTGATTGTTTTACTAAATTAGGCTTGCTCATACGCACCCTTTTGTTTTTTCTTTGATGCCTTCTCCACACTGTACCATCTGTTCCCCTAAAAACACTTTCTTCTTGTACATTATTTAGTAAAACTTCTACTATTTCCTCTAAATCCTGTTCTTGTTCGCTTTCCGAATCTTCCGACCTCTCATCAATAACTTCCGGATTTACTTCATTCTCGTCATCGTCGTCGTCATATTCTATATCAAGCGGTTCTTCTTCCATAAGGGCTTGAAGTCTCCTTTGTTCCTTCTCGTAGTCCATTCTAAAAATAAAGCCAAACAAGTTATATATAAAAGTTTGCTGTAGCTTGAGATTTTAAAAAATTAATATTTGATTCTCAATAATAGAACAAAGAAAATTATGAAATGTCGTAATAGTTATTAGCTGCAAAGTAATTTAAAATTTGATGACTAATTACATAGTAAAAGAAAGAGAGGTATATTCAAAAGGTTACTAAACAATAAGACAAAAGTATAATAGTATATTATTTAAAAAACCTAGCGTTTATACATACCTTAAGGTGATAAGAAACACAATAAAACAATTAATAAAATCTTTTTAGCTGACTAGACGCGCGCGGAAATTCTGACCTTTGCGCTGTAACTCCTAATCAACAAACCTCCCGCTACTCTGATTTAGTACTGAGGCTCCTTGTATCGAATGAGTAAGCTACTGAAGGCCGTGGTTGCAAAATGTAATTTTTTTCCGAAATATTAGCAATTTTTAATACGTGCGTTCTTTTTGACCATGTAGCGACTAGTTAAGGGTTAATAGTGCATGCCTAGAATTACAGTCAAATATCTTATTCAAAACTGAAGTGGACAGCTGCTAATAACATACACTGTATTATTTTGAGTACCAATATCATTTATCTTATCTAAATAAAAAACTAACTTTGACATTTATAGATAAGGAAAGATTAAAAAAACTTACAGATATTTCACTATTATTCATGATGGGAAACAAAACAATGATTTACAAAAGATATAATTTTTATTTTTCAAAAATAACTATTTATAATCAAAAAATATGAGTAAGTCTGACTTTTTTTTCGAGTAGCCGAATCGGCCCGGTTTTGGCTGGTTCCACTGTTGGCCTAGCGGCGCCGGCGCACGTTAAATCCGCGGCGCTCGGAACAATTTATTACATCTTCGTTAAATATGGACCAATTTCGCTATTTGTTTAATTTGGAGTAGCAAAAAATTTTGTGAACATTGGCGATATTTTTTTTGGTGCGATTTACACTTTAGTTACTATTAAGATTTCTGTTTAAAATACTCTTAATCATATTAAGTTTACATATAATATATTGTTTTATATCAAATAGTTATTTATATTAAGTGCATTTAGTGCATGCAATATTAAATATTTTTGAATTAAAAATAGAATGTCCAATTAAAGGGTGGGGTCTAAAGTAATTAATGTAAAATACATTTAAAAAAAGTTTATTCAATAATTTATTATTAATATCCAGATTTAGCCATATGATACGGTTCGCACTCCCTCTAAGGGGAAAATTACCTCATCACAGACACCTACGGTACCAAATGAATTAAGCTCTGGTGGGACTCTTTCCTTGTTATCGAGCCATAAGTGACTTGGTATGCTGAAGTATCTACCAAAAATTTTCATACACATCTGGGTACTTTCGGGCATTTTTATATGGGTATTTTCCATTCTCCATTGTCTCCTAATTTGTATTTCTTGATCTCTATTATATTTCTACATTAATAAGTATTGTTTGCTAGTAAGCTTATTAATTAGTATGAGATCCGGTCTATTATGTACTACTGGTTGGTTTGTGAGTACAGTGCAGTCCCAGTCTTATTATCAACATTATAGTTAATATCGCTTTTATTCATTAATTTTTAGTTTTTATTTATATTACTTTAACTGTTGTCATAACTTAATATTACATCCAAAATATCAGTGTCGTTACTCTCTGATTAAAATAATTAAAGTAAATATATAAAAATAATTATTTAATAAAATAATTAAAGTGAATAAAAGTTCTAAATTAAAATACTTCGCGATTCTTTCATCTCTTGACCTATTTCATACCTTACATATATTTTATCCTTCTTTAAATTCTTTTATTAATTTCTCTTTTGAACCATCGTAAATTCGCAACAAAAACGCAACCGGCTGCGTTCAGAAAATATACCTCAATACTAACGCTGTAGCTGCGAGATATCATTGCACTGATCGTTAATCGCCGTGGCCGTTCGTCTCGCGAAAATTTCGCATTGCGATGTTGTCGTCGACGCACTGATTAATCGCATGATTATTCTGCATATCTGCGTACATTTTAGACCATTTTTGCAACAACCACACTGTTTGTTGTACCCAGATTCTAAAGCCGGATACACACATGCCAGTAAATTCGGAAAGTGGTTGGCATGCCTGTTGCTGGCATAGGCCAGTAACTAGCAAGAACAAAACACATTTGCTAGTAATTGGCATGCCAGTAGCTCGCTTGCCTATACTGACAAGGCGAAAAGGCAGGGTAGATTTTTACACATGCCGGTGATAGTAAACAATCTATCCGTTTTCATCTGAAACTAAAGTATCTACTTGTTTTGTAATTAAGTTTTTTGAGTTTCCAACAAAAAAAATGATATCCATGTAAGGTATTCGGAATGAAGTCAACAATAATAATGAATCCGAAGGGGAGCTTAAAAAAGAGAAAAAATTGGGTGAGAAATTGGATTGGTAGGCGAGAAAATCTTTAGCCAATTGAGCAATTGAGCAATTTTTTATTTTGGCCTTTATCTCCTTTATCGTAATACCTTCACCCATTTCCTCTTGAATTTTTGTGTAAGCATTGTCACCATCTACTGTATTGTTATACATAAAGATGATTAAGAATCCAAAAGACACTCTAATTCTCTATATATTGCAATAAATTTGATGGTGTTTATCACTTCAACGAAACATTTTTTAAATTAACAGGGTTAAAAATTAAACGATTAATTTTTATCCCCAACAAAACAAATCTACCAATTATCCGCTAGACACTATCCACGCATGCGCCTTGCCTCTAAAAGCATGCTACTAGTAAGAAAAATCAAATTCTTTGTGATTAGCTAGCATGCCAGTTAACGTACACACTTGCCAGTTTGGGGACAGTAGCTGGTGCTTGCTAGATACTGGTATGCCATTGTGCTAGTAACAGGCATGTGTAATGTGTATCTCCGGCATTACATACATTTACATGCTATAATCGCTGGCACCTGAGGAGTAAACATTTTTTGGTTAGATGTAATCGGTTCTATTCCGTTTTTACCCTTTTGCCAACCAAAATGCAATGGATCAAAATTATTATAATTTTTTTTATATTAAACACCTACTGTGTTTATACCATTGGAATCTTGTCAAAGCTGACCAATTATCAATTTTTATCAGTCTTAATTTACTAAGATGCATTCTAAGAGCTTACCCTATGGCGTCCTCTTATTGTATTTAACAGCTATGCACTAATACCTAACATGCAAATTCACAACACAGAACTATGCTCTGCATTTACACTAATTACACTTTACACAAACTCAAATGGTTTCGTTCCTTTGAGTTTTCTTTCTAACCCAGTATTATCGAGGAGCTGGATGGCCTTGATGTTTACGTGTTTATGGAGCCGTTGTTTGTGACTACCTGCCATCTTCTTGATAATTTTATTTACATCTTCCATCTCAAGGTCCTTATGGTGGTCGACATTTCTGATATTACTTTTATTAGCACAGCCCCAGAGTTGGCAACCATACATCCATACTGGTCTCAGTATTTGCTTGTATATTAGTTGTTTATTATGTGTGGACAAAACTGAATTTCTTCTCATCAGCCAATATATTTTCTTGTAATGGATACATAGTTTCTCCCTTTTCTTTTTGATATGGGTTCTCCAGCGAAGCTTTACATCAAGTGTGATACTCAAATATTTTGCAGTAGATGCGTGCGGTATTTGGGCATCATTTTTTATTCTAATTGGAATGTTTGGGATTTTTTTGTTTGTAAAATTAACGTGAATTGATTTAGACTCGTTTAGTTTGATTTTCCATTTTTTTGTCCACTTATGGATTTTATCTATTGACAACTGGAATTTTTATGCTGCTTCTTCACTGGTATCACCTACTGCTAGAATGACAGTATCATCTGCAAAGGTGGCTATAGCATCATTTTTTAGTTCAAGTATGTCGCATGTGTATAACAGGTTGAGGACCGGACCTAATACACTTCCTTGAGAGACTCTTGCTTTATTTTTCTTTTAAATCTGTGTAAACGTCTTCTTGTTTGATTCTGAAGTATCTATCAGATATTTTTTTTTTATTTAAAACACTTATACCACATCAACCACGCAGGGTTATTAGTGGGATGACAAACACAATGGTTTTAATACGATTATGTACATTAAATAGTATTATACAATTTTATATTTTTTAAATAACTTAATACATTTAAATTTTTATCTGTCAAGATGGATTTGAGGTCGTCTGGAATTCCATGCATTCTTCTTTGATTTTGGTAACATGGGCAGTCAAGTAGGAAGTGTTTCACTGTCAATGAAGTGGAGCAGTTATTGTAAATTGGCGGTGGATCTTTATTGATTAAAAATTTGTGTGTGACAGCAGTATTATCAGATATTTATGACTGTAAAATTTCTGAATATTGTCTAAGCATAAAGAATATCAGTTTATACAGTAAACCTTCATGCCATACTTTATCGAATGCCTTAGCTACGTCTAAGAATATTGTAGATCAGACTTTCTTTTCCTCTAACGATTTCTCAATTATGTTAGTAATTCTAGGTACTTGATCAATAGTGAAGTGTTTATTTCTAAAGCCAAATTGGTAGTTTGGAATCAGTTTTTTCTCTTCTATTATCGATTTCATTCTTTTTAGCAAGAGTTTCTCGAACAGCTTTGACATGACTGGTAAGAGTAATATTGGCCTGTAAGAAGAGACTTCTGTTGATGATTTTCCTAATATTGGTATCATTATTACCTCAGCTATTTTCCATAAATTTGGGACACATCTTAATCTAAAAGCAGCATTAATTAGGTTGGTCAATTTTACTATGGCTTTGTGAGGCAGGTTTTTTAGTAATTGTCCAGTAATTAGATCGTATCCTGGGGCTTTCTTCAGATTTATGTTTTCTTTTATTTCATTAGCTACTTCTTTTGGGAATATTGGTCTGATTGTCTCTTTTATCTGATTAGGCTCTATCCATATAATTTGATCATTAATTTGGTCTTCATGTGGTTTGAATGTATTTTCTAAATATGTGGCAAATCTCTCTGACTTTTGCTTATTGCTTCTGGCTCAACTACCATCTTCCAGTTTATTGGGTGGAGAATGGATTACTGGTCTTTTTAACCTTTTCGTTGCTTTCCATAGGGAGTATTCAGTGCTGCTATCATCCGTCAATTCTCTCAGGTAAGAACTCATTGATTCATTTTTATATTTTGAATCTTTTTTTTAAGCTTTTGAGTTGCATTGTTCAGATTCGTTTTATCTTGAGGAGCTCTGGTTTGTTGCCACCTCCTTCTTAGTTTTCTCTCTTTAATTAACTTTTTAATTTACTGCGGATAGTTGTTTCCTTTAACTTTTGATACTTGAATCTGAGTGTTTTCCCATGCTAATTTTTGTATATTTCGAACAAACAACTCTAGTTCCTCATCTAGTTCGTTGGATGTTTTTAATTGTACAGTTAATTCAATTTTTTCTTCAAGGGTCGATTTCAAACTTCACTAGTCTGTTAATTTGTTGGTTAATATTGGATTACACTCCCTTCTAATAATCGTGTTAGTCAATGTGAGCATTATGGGTAAATGGTCTGAGTTCATATCCCAACCATCATCAATATCTACATAATTGGCTGAGATATTTTTAACCTTCGGAGTACGGAGATTATTTTACTTACTTAGATTACGATGATGGGTCAAGCGTGACCCATTCTCATTTTATTTATAAGGATGTTTTAATAAGTCAGTAATAATAAACAGCATCTTTAATGCAACAAAAAACAAAGAAACATAAAAATTATAATCCTAAATTATTGTATTTAAATTTTTTAAGATGGTTAAGACCCTGGTCTTTTTAGCCGTAGTTGCATTTAATTTTGACAATATAGACTTCTTCGCGTTTTGAATGAGTATTACAAACAAACCTTTAAAACAGGTCACACCTTTTTGAATATTTATTGTTATTAACCCTACAAGAATAACAACGACCTCGTTTTGTTGCATATTGCGGCACTTCTATTTGCTTTTTTACACTAACACCGGTGGTCTCTATTGCAGTCTCTATCTTCAGCACTTCGTTTTATATTGGGCGAGGTTAATTGTTTTCCAAGGTTCTCCAGAAATAGTTTTCTGCGATGTTTTATATTTACTTGGGTGTTCCATTCCGTATTTTTCATATTCCATAAAACGGAAGCAGTGTAGCATGCAATATCCAAAAAGTTAAAAAATATACGTAAGGGCCATCTTCTTGTTTCTCTTTTACATGTGTACTCTTGGATCAATATATCTAAAATATTAACTCCACTTTTGGTTTTGTTCTATCTTTATATATTATAATAATCTTTGGTTTAAACTTTTAATTTTCACCAGAAATTTCATGTTCATTGTGTAAGGTTGATAATAATACAACAAACTTGTTAGGCTTGGTTACATATGAAACTAAAGTAATGTTTCTAGTGAACAAAAATTTTGAAGAATACAGTGAGCTATCTGTCATTTCAAGCAATGATTTGAATTATTACCAAAGAGTTAACTTTTTGGATAAGAGTTCTTCAGATAAAGCAATGTCGGTAATAAAATTATTAGTTGTAATATTTCTACCAGACCTATGCCAATAGGTCTGGTCGAGAGACCGATATAGGGTGATCTATTTGACATAACAAACGTTATTATATTTCTAGAAAAACAAACCTCAAAAACCGTAAATCCTCATAAATCGTGCAAGCTATTCTCTAGATAATTAAGGCGGTTCATACTTAAAACTCACCCTGCATAATTCTTTCCATACCATCTCTTCTGCTACTATTGTGCTCAAATAATTTCAGTATATTATTAATAGTTCTAACTATTATTAATATTAAGTTCTAATAATTTATTTCGTTATAGTACTGGTCTCCAAAACATGTATTCCTAAGAACATGTAGCTTAGGTATTTTTGGTTTAACCCATTAGTATACCACTTAAGAGAGTCGCCAGTTTTAAATTGGCACAAATTTTCTACAGATGGTTATCATGTTGCAACAATTTAATGATTTTTTATGTAATGCATATGTCTCCTTCGTATTTGTGCTCCATGCAATTGAAATGGGTTTTTTTAATTAGGTTTGTGTAGAAAAACGGCTTTTAAACTGTGTTTTGATAAATCGATAAATAATTGCCAATTAGCAAGATCCTGTTCGTTTTTCATCGTAAAAATCAAGCCTCGAATATCAGTGCAATATGCCAGTAAATTATTTTCAATGGATGTTAAAATGTACATACGAATTGCTTATAGAATCGATTGTCGGTGTGCAAGTTTTATGCTTCTTATGATATTTAATCAAACTGTATTATGGGATTTTAATGTGGTTGCAGTGTAGAGCAGTTAGATTTATTATTTATGATTCCTTTAATAAAAAAGATGTTGATTTATAGACTATGACAATAAACAAAAAAATTTTAATATCTTGATCAGAACATTTATCTATATTATCGTATATTTATCCTAATGCTAACAAACTCTACATGCCTGTAAGAATTTACACATCTAACTACTATTGAACCAAGTTTACTTTGTATGGGTGAAGACTTATTATTAAGCAAAATTCTTAAAACATAATTATTTTTGTGAAAGGACTTGAAAATGATGATATTAGGAGGTACAGACAAACATATTATAACAAATAGAAAAATATACAGGGTAACTTAATAAAACCAAATGTTTCTATAATATAGGAAGATCTAATAACAGGTGATATAAAATATGAAAATCGATCCTAGTGTATAATCCCTAAAAACAAATTTCATAATTATCGCAGTAGCTGTTTTTGGATATATTCTTTAAAAATTTCCTCTCGCTCAATATGTTCAGAAAACTGGTAAAGAAATTGATTAATGGGGTTTAGAAATAAATATATAAAAAATAAACACAAAGGTGCAGAGGACGTGATTTTTAACTGAACAAACAATAGGTAAAATACATAAAAGAATACAAGTACCTATACAGGCAAGGCAATTATCAAAAACTACATCAAGTGCTTTGAAATAATCAAACAAATGATGTACTGGAGAAGATTCCTCATAAAATACGATACTAAATAGAATATTAAATTAAAAAATGAGGACAAAAGTGTGAAAAGAAAATTGACATTATTGGAAACAAAAATTTAATATAGTATGGATTACACTCAACATTGTTGAAAAACACAAATTTTGGAAAAAAAATGTAAAATGATTAATAAGTAAGTAATATGTCCTGCTTTTTCGTTAGTCTTACTCTAATACTCCTTCTAGTAACTTGCAACTGGTAAATCTTTTGTATTGGGTGGGTAGCATTTCAACGTTAAACATGCACTTGAATCGAGGAAACATAACATCACAGATGCACTTATATGTTATCTTCAATTATTAGTAGACTTTACTTAATATATATCTATTCTTAATATTATTTTTATTTGATACTACATACATCTTTTTTTTTATTTTATTGCTAACAGCTTTGGGTTATTAGCTGTACTATAGTTAATAAATATTTATTTAATCTAAACAGTATTTTTGATTAATTATTAAGTTCACAATAAGGTAAGAACGTTATATGTCATATTTTACAATTTGTAAATACGGTTTATACAACATTAATAGTTACTGCTTGTTTAAAACATTAATATCTTTCAAGTAATTAAACATATTTGTAAATTTACAATGTGTTCCTAAGACTGCTTTTATATTGTTAGGTAGCGAGTGTTTTTTTTTCACTAATTTAGGATACTGTTGAGATATAATATGTTACATTAATGTCGCAGTTACATAAGTCACAAACAGGGCGATTTGATTTGGAGATTAGGTAGCTGTGAATTAGTCTGCTATGACCTATACGTAAACGGGTTAGGTTAATAAACAGCTGGCGATTTACATTTATCTCGCACCAAGATTCGGCTGAGGTCTTTATGATGTGTAGAGTTGATTGTGAAAGATTCCATTCGTTTTTCCATTCACTTGTCACTTTTTCTTTAAGGAACGATTTGTAGTCGGAAACAGACACTAAGTTCACTAACACTAAAGAAACACTGTTTATTGCTTCCCTGGAATGAAAATCTGCTTGTTTCTTAACTTGAAGTCCAATGTGTAATAAAACCCATATATAGCATAGGTAATAGCTGCTTTGCGTTGTTTAGCAAATGTAATTATTATCCTTCTATTAAAATACTTATGGGATTATTTGTATATAACTGTTCTATCATATTATATAATGCATTGAGAGAGTCGGTAGTTAAAACATAATTTAGAATTTTTTGGATACGTATATAAATGAGGGCTTGCAGAATTAAGTATAACTCTCCAGAGTAAATACTGCAACTGGAAGATAATTTAAACTGTAATACAATGTTTGGAGTTATAACTGCTGATTCCACACCATCCATAATTTTTTTTTAATGAATCTGTATAGAAATGACAATGATCTGGGAAAAAAGTAAGTATGTTGCATGAGGGGTCTTAAGCTTACCGTATTTATAATATTATGGAGAGCGAGAGATATACTCGGTTCGCTATTCCCAGTCCGAACTGTACAGTGAATTTAGTTGTTATTTTTTTTGTGAAGTTAGTTACTTTTTGACACACTAAAAGTGGCTGGAAATTACTATACAACCAAGCACACGTACTCATAGCCACTATTAATAGTAAACAAACTAAATAGTAAATAAAATAGAACTTTGCGAATTACCGACAATCAATATTTATTTATCTGCACCATATAATAAATAGTTATGTTAAATTATAACAATTAAAATATATTTTTTAAATATATACTACCCAAAATTTGATGGGTTTAGTATACACCTCCACTATTTAGAATAATTCTTCTTTTTTTAAATAAGGAAGTCTGCAATAGTAGGCTACTTGGCCATTAATACTGAGAAGTAGGAATTGTTGTGTTGTAGGTTTCCGACAATGAATCTGTCAAAATATGCCCGAGCTAAGAAAATGAAGTATATCTTCTGATTCTCTCGTAAAAAGTAGGGTGCTTTTTTTTTATTTATATAAGTTTCTTTGAAACGTTCAGCGATAGCATGATAGAAATTGGAATGCGATTTTATTGCACATATGGACGATGCGTATGTTAATGACCAGTACATTCTTCCAAAATTTAAAGATGGTACAAACATCGTTGTCTATCCGTAGTTTGTCAACTAATCTAAGCAATTTTATTTTCACCAGATGCATTTGTTGTCCTTCGTTCTCTTTAACTTTTTAACATCCACTTCCGTACATAATAGCTGGTCTTATGGCAGTCCTATAAAATTTTCCATAATTTTTATTGGAATCTTTTTATTATACAACACACCATACATATATCTAAAAAAAGTGACAAAGAAGAATAAAAAAATACCTTTAAACATAAATAAAATATTCTGCAGTTGCAGAACACTGCCAAGAAACCGGTCATTCCATATTGTTCGAAAAAACCCATATTATTTCTAAGAGCCCCTTCTTTTATTCCAGGAAAATCCGCGAATCTCTAGAGATCCGAAAAAATCCACATAATATCAATCGAGAGGAAGGATACTACTTGTCTCCCATCTGGAATCTCAGTCTAGAGCCGCCGTCCGGTCCCGCTACCACGATGCAGCCACATGATTGGCCAGCGCGCGCTTCTTGACGTTCGCGCCACGGAGTGTGCCGATACATCCCGACACGACAGGTCACCGCGACTATAAATAGAGCGGTAGCGGAGTAATCGTCGGATTCACTCCCCGCCTCTTGACGCGTTAGTGTTCTGAGCTGTTGGACGTGAATCCCTGTCCTGGCATTTGGTTTTCACCTCTGGCTGCGTTAAGTAGTTGAGTTACTGTGACCAAATGCCCATCTTGGTAGTTAGTATTCGCCTCTGGTTGCGTTGAGTAACTAAGTTACCGTTGCTAACTACCCATCTTCCTGTCTTTTGTTTTCTTTTCCTTTTTGTTCTCCTGAAGAAGCTACATACAATTGTAGCGAAACGTCGAGATGAACCCACTTTTGGGTCACTCACAAATGACACGGTCCAAACCCGGAAGACGAATAAACTATAATAAAAATTTAATTGAAATTAAAATTTAAATTGAAATAAAAGCTAATTTGTAAAATGCGATTATCTCGAAAACTGTTGAGTTTTGAAGTTATTAACAAGCATACCTTTTTTTTGTTAAAATAATGTATCTTTTATGTTTTTTGTCCCAAATACAGGTAACTTAAAGAGCAAAAAAGTTAAGTGCAAATTTATACCACATATGTGGCGCCCTCTATCAGTTACATCGAAGTGTGCATTAAATTATAATTTCTCATATTAAAAAGTACTCAGTTGTAAATTTTTATACATTAATGTTTACAAACATGAAAGTTATAGCGAAAAATAAATTTTAAATTTGCACTTTAACACCCTGTATCTTTCTTAATATCGACATTTTATTAAAGCAATTTGGCTTAAATCGTAATATTTTAAAGTGTAGAATCTACTGTTTCTTTTTGTACAATTACTTAAGGACCATCCTGTATATATAAACATTCCTTACATTAAAAAATATGTCTTTAATCAATAAACAGTTATGGAGCACTTTTCACTGGAGTACAAAAATATTCTTATGTAACTATATCTTAATGCTAAAACAGATGCCTGCTATATAATTTTTAAAATATTTTAAATTTATAAATCGAGAATTCTAACAATATATATATATATATATATATATATATATATATATATATATATATATATATATATATACATCTAGCGGTTAATCTGAGCTCCGTTCTAAAACGGTATCATACTAACTCCAGTAGAATATACACCGTGTATAGTATTATCTAAGTAGCGCTTTATTTAGACTCCGACCAACATGTAGGATTAAGTGGACTCCACAACAGGATAAATCATTTGTGGGATCCGTATTTACCATTTTGCGTACACTTCTAATCTCCTGAGATGTTGCCAATAATTGTATTAGTAGTAGATTTTCAAATTTTACAGCTGGTACATTTTGGAACTTGAAATTTATTTAAATATCCATCAATTTAGTCATGGAGGAATTTCAGGATTATTTGGCTAATGTAGTTAAATATAAATTGTTAACCGACACATAACTTTATTTTACTTTTTAGTTTTAATAAACAAGGCGGTAATTTATATTACTTGTTTAATATATTTTTAAACATAAGAAAGTGTCTATTATAAACGTGGAAAAGTTAAGTTTCCATTTTTATTAATTAGTATTTTTTATTAAAAGGCATTGTCACTAAAACATTTAGTTCATAAATGTACGTACATCGGATAGAGTAATCGTGTAACAGTTTATGAAAGTAGAAGCTCCTTCGGTAGGATTATAATGCTTGTTACCCTATTAATATAATTAAAGAAAACTCAAACAACAGGGAGATCTTTGTAATTTTTGGATTACTGCAGTTTATGACATGCAATGTTTGTTTTATAGCGTAGTTGAATTTAAACTACAATAATTTATAAATCAATCTTTAATAACATACTTTTTTACTGCCTAATTTCAATAGATATGTCGATTTTTAATTAAAATATTTAATGCATTAAAGTCGCGTAGAGATTTTCACTAAACATTTAATTTTAAAGCTATTATTATAATAGTCCAAAAAAAAAGTATAAAAGTCTAGGGAATCCAATATCCCACTATGGATTTGTTTTATAGATTATCGTAAAGCGTTCGACAGAGTCAAATGGATACACTTATGACTGATACTAAAAGAATTAGGTGTACAACAACACCTAATTTTGCTTATAACTGAACTGTACGAACACACTACTGGACCATTTAAACTAACATTAAAAGAAGATTGAAAATCAAAACGAAATATAAGTATCTGGGAAAAATTTCTCAAACGATATTAATATTAAAAGGGACTTTAAAGAGCATCTGACAAAGCATGCTAAACCTTAAGGCGACTAAATCACACAAAATGGTTATTTGAGAAAAATTATAGCTCGTTCCAGAAAGAATTGTAAATATAAAAACATTAATGTAGATTAAGAAGAAACGCTGAAGAAAAAAACAGTAGCGGTTAGCCTAAATAAAGAAAGGCAAAAAGAAAATGTAATTTGATGTTTTGAAAAAATCTGATCCGAAAACTGTATGAAAAACATCTCATAGTATAGACATAGAGCGCGGCGGTGCCTCTACCGTCTGGCGGCCTATATCGGAAACTTTTACTACCATTTGACTATTTGTGTACAATTTTGTGTATGGTTAAGTGGAACACCACAAAAAGTGTTTTTATTTTCTCTTTTGTTCAACAATTAAAATGTATTGCTATACTTCTAGATGTTCCAATACAATAAAGGATAATAAACATAAAGTATATTAAGTATAAAATATATTAACGAGAAGTTAATAAAACTTTTGTTCGTTATCAGTAAGAGAAAGCGCATTTCAGAATATGAATATGAAAAATGTTGTTGATATTACAATATCAGATGATAGGAATACAAAAATAAAAAACAACTTACCTTTTCAAAACAACAATCAATCACTTCATTTTATCACGAAAAATTTAAAAATTGCAATGTAATTGAACCCATTTTGCGAGCTATAGTTACATTGATACTTATGTGGCAATTAGCTGTAAAGTCATTAGTCTTTCGCGTCGTATCATATTTTCCTAATATTTTTTGTAGGCAAGCGGTTTAGTTTGTGTAATATAATATCCCCAATTCGTCTCATAATATTTAGTTTTCAAAACAGCTGTTAATAATTCGTTCACATTTTTTAAAGCTCTTTGCAGTACATTTGAAAATAAGTCGACAGTAAGATACTTTATTAATTAGTTTATTAGGTAAGCCTAGTTCTGCCATGGTATTTCATAGTTTTATTCTTATGATTATATCAGTGTTTGTTTAAAATCTATAAATAACTAGTTTAATGATTTTTTTGTATTCCCAACATTTCTAATTAACTCCCTAATAGTCAATAATTGATTATTCACTCAATCGTTCCAGGTGTATTAGAAAAAATATTGTATATCCTAATAATTAATAGATATATAGCTTATATATAGCTCATATCGCTATAGTTTGTGTAGTACATTTTATTATCCCTTTTGTGTATGGTATGCTTTTCAGCAAGTTGGTACTTGCTCTTACTTCTAAATTGACAGATCAGCTGTTTAACTGCCTGTGCTTAACTTTCTTCTTCATTTTGCAAATATATATAAAATTTATAAAACTCTGACATACCATTAATTAAAATATTGGATACCCTATACTATTCAATCAACGGAAATACTAAGATCACACGGGGAGAATCTGTCTCTATCTAATTAGCCTTTTTCGGTCCATCTTTGGACATAGGCCTTCCCAATCCTTTTCCATTCTTCTCTGTCTGTCGGTATAGTTATCCACCTAGAGCCCACGTGCTTCTTGATATCATCTGCCCATCTCATTTGGGACCTTCCTCTGCTTCGTTTATATTCCCACGGTCTCCAACTTATAAGAATTTTGTTCCATTGGTCTTCTTTTTGTCTTATATTGTGCCCGGCAAATCTCCATTTCAATTTTGCAACTTCTTGTCTAACATCCCTCACTTTTGTTTTCTCTCTTATCCACTTGTTTCTCTTTCTATCCATTAGTCTTATGTGCAACATTTGTCTTTCCATTGCTCTTTGGGTTTTTATGGTTATGTCCATGTTTGCTTTTGTAAATGTCCACATTTGAGAACCATAATTTAGAACAGGGAGTACGCATTGATTGTATACTTTAGTCTTAAGATGCTGTGGATATCTTTTGTTTTTAAGAATGTAGCTTAGTTTGCCAAATGCCGCCCATGCCAGTCTAACTCGTCTTTTTATCTCTGCTGTTTGGTTTTCTTTGTTACGTTTTATAGTTTGACCCAGATATATATAATCCTGAACTTGTTCTACTTCATCTTGTCCGAACCTCATTGTGATGTTTTCATCTGTATTTGTTATAATTTTGGTCTTACTGTAATTCATAATAAGGCCTATCTTTCCAGCTTCTACGTCCAGTTCTTTCATCATTTCAAATAATTCTTCTCATTTATCTGTTATCAATGCGATGTCATCAGCGTATATTAGATGGTTCAAGTGTTGTCCACAAATTTTTATACCTTTTTCTTCCCATTCTAATCTTTTAAAAATATCTTCCACAGCCTGATTAAAAAGTTTCGGTGATATTGTGTCACCCTGTCTCACGCCTCTATTTATTTGTATTGATTTTGTTTATTCATATACTTTAATTGTTGTTTTGGCTTCCTTATATATATTGGCTATTAGTTCCGTATATCTGTGGTAAATTCTGCTGTTAATCAAAGAACTTTTCACTGCCCAATGTTCGACACTGTCGAAAGCCTTTTCGAAATGTATGAACGCTATATATAGAGGAATATGGTATTCATTTGCTCGTTCTATAAGTATTTTCATACTTAGTAAATGGTCACTTTTGCTGAATCCCTTTCTAAAACCAGCTTGTTGAGTTTCCATCGAATTTTGTCGTCAATATATTGGTTAAAATTTTTGTTGGGAGTTTATACATTACATTGAGGAGTGTTATGAGACGGTAGTTTTTTTTATATCTGCTTTATCCCCTTTCTTGTGTAGGATAATGGTTACGGATTCCTTCCAGTTGATTGGGATTCTTTTTTCTTTTAATATCTTGTTAAAAAGGGAATGTAGAGTGTTAATTACCACTTTTCCACCATATTTTAGCATATCTGCAGTTATTCCATCTTTTCCAGGCGATTTGTTGTTTTTCATTTCTTTCAATGCCTTCTATATTTCTGATTTGCTTATTTCTGGCTGTAGCTCTGAGTTGACATTTTTTACTTTAGCTTTAAGTTGGTTTTTAATTGTTTCTGATGGTTCCTTTTTTGTTTTATATAGTTCTGAGTAGAAATGGTGGATAATATTTATAATGTCATCTTTAATGTTTGTTTCTAGTCCGTTTTCATCTTTTATTTTGTTTATTTCACACTTACCTAATTTCGGTCTTGAGCATTTCATATTTTTGTATTACTTTTTCTATTTTTATTTCTTGTTCTTTTCTCTTATTTTCTCTTATCATTCTGCTTATTGTTTTATGGATTTCTACATATTCTATAGCTTCCTTTTTTTATCCATAAGCTTCTTTGTTTCTGTTGATATATAGTTGTTCTTTTTTAGATCCTTTTTTGCTATTTCTTTTCCTGATGTAATCATCGTTGCTGTAAGTATGTTGTCTATTTCATCTATATCTTTGTCATCACTGTCTAATTTTTAAGTAAGTTGTTCTTTTAATAGGTCTTTGTATATCTCTTTATATTGCCCTAGTTTGTTTCTATCTACTAGATCCCAGGTTTTAATTATTTTTCTTTTCATTTCGTAGTTACCGTCAACACTAATTTTTGCTCTGACCATCCAGTGATCGCTACCTGTTGTGAATCTGTTAAGAACTGTTACAACTTTAATGATATATCGTTCCGTGGACAGTATGTAGTCGATCTCATTTTTTGTGGATCCATTAGGGCTGATCCATGTCCACTTTCGTTGGGGCTTCTTTTTGTAAAAGGAGTTCATTGCGTATAGATGCTTTTCTTCTAGGTAGTTCATCAAAGTAGCACCTCTATCATTTCTCTGACCATACCCGAAATCTCCTGTTTTAGTTTCTTCCTTGTTTAGTTTTCTACCCAGTTTGGCATTGAAATCTCGAATTAGTAGTATAAGACGATTTTTATGTTCTTCCATAGCCTTTGATATATCTTCATAAAATAGTTCGATATCTTCGTCATCATAAGCTGTCATGGGGGCATATACCTGGATAATTTTAATTGATGTTCTTCTTATTTTAAGTATGACATAGGCTGTATTCGGGTTTCTTCTTTTCGTCGAGTTTCTGATAGGCCTATGATATCTCATTTTATGTTTGTTAATTCTTCTTCCAATTCATGTACTTTTTCATCCGTAGACATTGATCTAATATTGTATGTCCCTATTGACAGGTTGACGGATTTTTTTGATTTATGTTGTGTTCGTCTTAGTGGGTTTTTGTTTTTATCTATCAAAAGCGAATTATTGCGTCTCCCAGATACCGCGAGGCAGACCTTTGAGGTGTGGGATAATATTATGGGTTACTTCTGGTTTCGTCATAATTTACACTGAAATTACTAACAAGAGAGTGCTCTTACTTATACATGTTCAAATTGATATATAGTACCAACAGATGCTAGTTATATACCATCAGTACTAATAAAATGAAAACTATCAAATTAATGTCAATTTCATTGAATAATCAAAACAATCGAAAATATATACCAAAACAACACAATAAAAGTAAAAGTAGAAGAAGAACTAACCGACCCTATTGAAGCTGGTAATGGGATAAGACAGGGAGATTTCCTGAGTCCTTTATTGTTCAACCGGATTATGGATGAAATAATAAAAAAGTAAGAAATAAAAGAGGATACCAAATGGGAGAAAAACAAATTAAAATAATCTGCTATGCAGACGACGCAATACTATTCCTTCAAAGTGAAGATGATTTACAACGTATGCTACACCAATTTCATATAACCGCCAGATAATTTAACATGTTAATTTCTTCAAAAGAGACAAAATGCATGGTTTCAACAGCAAGTTTACTAATATGTTAATTGGAGCTGGAAGGTCAGATAATAGAACAAGTGATGGAGTTTAAATATCTAGGTATCACATTATCTAGCTACGGAAATCTCGAAACTTAAGTGGAAGATCCACTGAATAGAGCAAACAGAGCCGCAGGCTGCTTAAATGAAACAATATGAAGAAATAAAAATATCGGGAAAGAAACCAAAGGCAGAATTTACAAAACAGTTATTAGACCAATAATGACATACGCAGCAGAAAGAAGACCTGACACAGAGAGGACAAAAAGGATGTTAGAAACAACAGAGATAAAAACACTTAGAAAAATTGATGGTAAGACACTATGGGACAGAGCTAGAAGTACAGATATACGATGTAGATACAAGGTGAAGAACATTAAGAACTGGTTAAGAAATAGAAGAGTAGAATGGAACGATCATATAAGCCGAATGACAACAAATGGAGTAGTAGACATGGCAAGAGACGGTTACCCAATAGGAAGACGATCAGCAAGAAGACCACGAAAACCATGGAACGGCAACTTACTGGAGACACATTGAAAAACAGACAGAGTAATGTCTATATAAAAAGAAGAAGAAGAAGAAGAAAAAGATACACAGGATTGACAGGATAAACAATAAAATAGCTGCAAGAAAGAGAAAATGAATCAGTCATATTAATGTAGAATAGCAGAGGACAAAGTATTTGTCATAGCCTTAGACAAGTGCCCAATTGAAAAAAGACCACAGGTCGTTCAAAGAAGACGGAACTCTAGAAAGAAAATAGAATAGATTTAAAAAATAAATAAAAGCATAAACATGTCTTTTCCTACTCTTTTAATATTGAAAATACGCAAATAGAACCTTGAATTAAAATGTAACCTTTGATATCTGTGATAAACCCATCATCACCTGAACAATGGCGCCATGTATGAAGTTGAAATTTTTTACACCTATTTTAACTGTTTATTTTTTTATTATCTATATATGAGTTACGAACGATATCACAAACTTATTTATTTTCCACAAACAGGCTCTTTAATACCTTAAATTATTACTATACAAATCTGATTCGAAATATCGTCAAAAAGTAATACACGGCATGTAAAATTTAAATTTTCAATAAAAAGTAAAATATTAGGCATTACTTACGGGGTTCAAAGAACGAGCCTTTACGAAAATTTAAGTACTAAGAAGATCAGAACAATCGGGCATACCCAGGGTAATGATTAAATAATTAATCGGCTCATTCGTCAGTCACCCCTTTAATATGATTTTGTCAAATTGGTCCTTTTTAGGACCAACTATTCTAATAACATATGTATATAACTGTTAAGGGTATATCTAGAGATCAAGAAACTTTACTTTACTTAAACTTATCAGACATATGCGCTAAATACGAATCTGACTCATTTCTAGTGCAGGAAACACATATAGGGCCTAACGTAGGGTATTTGGTATAAAGCTTATCGCTGAAAACCACATTATAGATATAGACATGCTATCTCTGTCGGAAAAAAAGCAAAGAATAACTCAAAGTAAGAAAGGACAACACCAGTCAGCTTTCAGAGAACCTTTCAACGATGTTCAGCTTGGATCCACCATCTACATATTTAATGAAAAATAATACAACTACCTACATTGAGGATCTGAGCACTATTACGAAATCTGTAAACAAAAGTGGCTATAGATAGGGAAGATCATGTAGATTACAAATGCTAAATCTTACCCAACACATCAAAGACGGGTACGAAAAATATCAGGTATCAGGGGTGGTATTTTTCAATCTAAATGCCGCTTACAACACCTTAAATTACCAAATATTTCTCGAAAAACTATGTGATATCCCCTTAGATAACAAACTCACTTATATTATTTGCGTATGCCTACACAAGAGAATATTTTTTGTATCACTCAATGTTAAGAATAGCAGATGAAAAACGGTCTTGCTTGGGGTAGCATAAAAGCACCTACACTGTATAACATTTACCCAAACGATCAACTCATACCGGTAGATAATAGGACTAATATTATAAAGACGATACACCTATTATTGCACAATAAAAATAAACTATGAATCAATTTTCAGCCAAAACCCCTGAAAAACTCATGTGCGCTCCTCAATTTCCCTAACATAGACGCTTTCACAAACTGAACATCCAATAATGTCATGAAATTGTTGAACTGTAGACTTCCTATAAATTTCTTGAAAATAGTTTGTATCCCACGGGATCAGTCACAGATCATTGTTTAAAACTAAAAGGTAAATTGAGGATCAGAAATAATATTCTTCGCAAGCTTGTCAGCTAAAAATGAGGCGTACGTCCTTCCGCCTTTAAAACATAGACGCTTGCACTATATGCTTCTGCTGCCGAATATACCTTGATAGACAAATTAACCATTCTTTTTTTTTGTGCACACTACTACCCATTTAAACACAAAAATATCTATTGCAGCACTTAACCATATTTATTTTGAGATAACCTTCTATCGAGATATCATATGAGTATACAAATAAGACCAGAACTAAAATAATAAAAAAGCTTTATACAAGATATCGCAGAAGAGTAGATGAAATAAAAGTAGTTTTTATTAATCGGGTGCTTACATAAAACGTACAAAGACATACTCACGTAAACAAAATACATTACGAAATTTCTGTAATAAAAAAAAACATCGAATTCGGCATTGAACTAATAAAATTATATTAAATAAAAAAACAACATTTCTAAAAATGCAGAAAAAATAAAATTTTCTATGCAAGCGAACATTCCATTAAATAATAAGCCGAAATCCTTTTGTATCTATATACCTGTTTTTTAAAGAACCAGTTACCCTTTAGTACGTAGTTATACCAGGTAATAAGATATCCTCTGTTACACAGTGTAATGCATATGACATTACACTGTCTACAAATAGTAGATAAAAATAAGGAGCCCATATAAACCGTTCAGGGTATATGTTGAAAATATACGGTATAATCGCACAGTTGCCAAACTCTCAGAGCTTACTTAAACCGATAAACGTATGGTTCAAATATACAATGAAAAAGATCTGAACGACCCCTATAATATATACACGTGAACTAAACGATATACATTTATGATACAGGGGTATTTAGGGGCTCCAAAAAATTTTTATAAATTATTAAACTCTACATGTTGATGAATCGACTGAACCAATATTACGGAATTGTCAAGTGAGCTCCGTATATCGGTATCCACTTGACCACGGAGCTCAATTGAACCTGAATTTTAACATGGGCGGAGTTCACTTAATGCCGTAGATATATATATATATATATATATATATATATATATATATATATATATATATATACTCAATCTTAAAATGAACATTGTAAACACTGTGTTTGATCCTACTAGGTTTTAAATAATTTTCAAGAGCTATTTAAGTCTTTGCTTAACCTTTCGCTACCGAAGGGTCAAGTTGTTTTGTAGTTGACGGAGGGGGTACATTATGTACCCCATGCATTTTTATACATTAAATATTAACATAATGCAATAATTTTAGTTAAAACATAATTAAAACAAATACAAGTATTTTTTATTGAATATAAGTAAAAATAAATAAATATATGGTGTCTTGAAAAAATTAATTATCGTTTTTTTGATTAGCTTTACATTTTGTACATATTATTGTTTGAATTGTTGTGGTTGTTTGATGTTCAGCACAAACAAAGATTTTACAAGAATTGCACGTTTTTCTGCTTTTGCGGTCCTTCTTGTGTGGACAAAGTAAACATCGCCCTGAGGATTTCAAGATGGTGGCGTCGTTTTCGCGATTCTCCCTTGGTGGCGGTGGGCATAATTCGTACATCGCGTTTATAATTCGCTTATGGAATTTTTGTGGACTTTGTAGTCGCCTATCGACATGGGGCTTTATAAGTTCTTGACACAGGTTTAGTAAAAATTCTCTGCGTCTGTGAGAAGCTTCATACGCACGAATGGAATTCTTTGTCGTCCACAGTACGTATGCATTCAGACCTGCAAGTCTAGAAGATTTTGAAACAAAACAAATGGCCATCTCTTAGAGGCTCTTTTACAAGAATATTCATTTACCATTTTATCCATAGTATCTATGGCACCTTTTGTAGAATTGTAATGGAAGATTATGTCTGGCTTATAGTCCGTCTCTTCTCCGCTAATCTAATCGTCGTTATGTTCTGTACTCAATAAAATTACTGCCTTATTCTTTTTAGGAACGTAAGACGCGCCAGTGTTATTTCCTCAGTGAAGGCAAAAACTGAGGACTTTTCTTGTCTAGAAATATTGGGTAGTAGGGCTGGAGGGATATCCTGCTTGTTTTTTCGAAGTGTTCCACATAATGTTATTTGTCGATCTAGGAATTGTTTTGCCAAGGGAACACTGGTAAAGAAATTATCAGTAGTGATGCCATAACCAGTTTTTAGAAATAAGACCAAATCAAGTACTACTCTTTAGCCCTGGTCTTTTTCTGGTTTATTACCATCTTTTCCAGTTTAAATCTGAAGGTTAGCAGCATAGGTGATTGTTGCATCAACTAGAGCCCATATTTTGATGCCATACTTGGCTGGTTTTGATTTAATGTAGACTCTAAATGGACACTTACCTCTAAAACTTACAAGTTGTTCATCAACAGTTAGATAAGAGTGGCACTTAAAACTTTCTTTATAGTGTTCTACAAACTTTGTAAACACTTCTTTAAAAGCTGCTAGTTTGTCAGAACTTCTACGTTCTTCTCTAGTGTTCAAATCATCTAATCGCATAAGTGAAATTAAATCTAGAAATCGGTCGCGTGACATGGCAGCTGGAAAAATAGATCGACTGTACAAAGGGTTTCGACACCACAAAAAGTGCACTGGTTCCCTATTGGCTTTTAGCGCACCCGCCGTAATCAAGAGTCCCAAGACCGCATAAATTTCCACTGAATCAGTGGGCAACCAGGTTCTTGTTTTATTAGGATTTTTCCCATTCCAATCCTGAAAGTATTTCTCCGCTTTCTGGTTTGTACATTTAACGATGATCTCTACAATTTTCTCATCTACAAATAATTTGAAGCCATCAATAATTTTAGCGACATTTTTAGATTTTTCTGTAAGCCCTGGTTTTTCGAGCAAGTTTTTTGTGCGACATCTAGTTTGTCGTAAAGGACGATTTTTCCAAACTGTACCATTCTTGGAAATAAATGTGGAATCTACTGCCCCCAAAACTGGTTTATAAGAATCATTACTGTCGTTCTCAGATGGCTAAAATATAATAAACTCAAGATAGAAATATCGTACATAAAACAAAAATAAAAATTACCTGCAGAATTTCAGGCTCATATTCCGCTACTTCTAAATTATCATCTAATTCTGAATCATCCGATAAACTATCTCTTTCAGAAAGGTAATCATCATCACTTTCCTCTAACCACTGCACTGCAGTTTCACGATCCTGTTCTTTCCGAAGGTCTAACTTTATTTTTTTCGACATATCGGTAAATCGTGTAATCACAAATGGATAAACTAAAACGGTATGTTAGCACTAAGTCATCCACAGAACTGATTTGTGTGTTAATGCAAAAAACAGGTTTGGTGCCGTGCGCAAAACGTCTGGTTTAGTCAGTGGCGTCGACCGCAGTGAACTGTACCGCGGTTGACGGAGGGGGTACAACTTGTACCCCAAGCACAGTGCTGCACTTTTCATAGGTAAAAATATGTCAAATTGAAAACAAATGGTTGGATATGCTTTTACACATCCCAATGAAGAAGTAACTAGAACAGTTAAACCAAATTCCAACAATTTTAAAAATTGTTCATGAAAAATCGGATTTGGGGTACAATCTGTACCACCCTCCGGTAGCGGAAGGTTAAAGTATCTTGTAGGATTTTCCATTAACAATACATAATCCGCATTCTATCAGCAGCAGATAATATTAGCCTGTCGTGTTTCTGTTATCTGATAAACACTAATCTAAACAGTAAAAAATATCCAGTACTAACTGAAAATTAGTTTATAACACCTATAGTGCTCCCTAATTTTTTTTTTATTTCAATATTTAGGGCATAATATTTTTGAAAACGTACGTACTTATATGGGAAGAAGGATATTCCTCTTAAAGCGAGTAAGTTAATTCATGCGATAACTAAATGTCCATTTAATGTATTCCCTTGTATAAAATGTACTAAAATAAATTACATTTTAATAAAACATCATCAAAATAATAATTACGTTAAGAAGCTTAAAGTAATTGCCTTACTAAAAAAACTCAAGTGGGTATCTGAATGAAAACGCTATGTCATGTAGTGCCATTTTTTCTTCTCGGAAAAAACTAACCGATAATAAGCAAGCTAAGTTCAATAGGAAAAGAAGAATGAAAAAATTAATGTAAATCATCGGAATAGAGAGATTTTTATTTCCGATATTCTTTGACATGTTAACAAAAGAAACCAATCAACTAGAACGGAGAGCTAAAGAAGATGGTGAAGTTAATATCCTTTTGAATATAATCGATACAGCATACTGTCTGTCTATTTTTAGCGGTACAGTTCATACCAAAGCAATGAGTTTAGTAGAACATTTTTTTTATTAAAATAAAATAAATTAGTCTGTTTATAAGAGCCACGTAACAATATATTATTATTGATATTGAGGCATTTGTTGTTATTTCATTTTCATGCGTATATTTTCATAGATTATTTCATATTGCATAGTAAAACATAAAAATACCAAATTCCATTGTATTTTTATTTAGTTTATTTAGGTTCTGTAACTGTTTTCTTGTATCATATTTAAGGTAAATATTATATTTATATGGGACCAAGCCACAATTCGGGATAATAAAAATTACATTTTACATTTGATTGTGACGTGTCGATTTTCTATCGTTGTCAAAAAATTTTTATAAATGGAAAATATTTTAACCTATAAATGTTTATTAATTCACGCCGAGTTTAAAAAATCGAGGGAAGTAAAGGAAAGAGTGAAATTTACCGAAACGTCAAAAGTTTGAATCTTTCTAGCAGTAAATTTAAATATTGGTTGTCTTTATACTTACGAGAGTATATCGCAAAATTAAATATATAATAATTCACAATTACAGCGTAGAAACAACAGTTTCGATATACAACGTAATATACTACAATTTTTACTGGCTGGGTTAAAGAAATTTCAGACAAGAGTCTTAAGAGATAGAGATAATTAATCTACTTTTATATAACTCTTTATATATAAAATAACTTCTAGAGCATTGGTAAGTCTTTTCCATTACATATTTTTTTCTATATTAGTAAAATTTTGATCAGCTACTGATATGTCACCGCATGGCGGCAAGAAAAAGCCACCTGATCTCCAAGCGATCAATAATGAAAACGATAATATGGATATTTCGAATAATGAAAATAATACAATAATAAATGATAAGTCTGATAATGAGAAAAAAAATTAATTTAATCAAAGCGACAACAGATACAAGAATAATGCTGTAGGGCCATACTTAGTTGTAGTAGAAGGAATCGAGAAAAAATTCAAAATAGGCAAGTATAATCATTTACAAATAGCAAATGACCTCTTCAATTTAAATTTAAAAGATATCTTGGAGGTTAAAGTCAAACATATAAATAAAATTGGTGTTTCTTTCGCAAACAGCGAAGCGGCTAACAATTTTATTAATAACCCTATCAATCTTAAAGATAAATATAAAATATATATTCCATATAATCAAATAACATGTAAGGGCATCATCAGAGATGTTAACCCGTCACTAACCGAAGATCAAATCAAAAAATCATTAATCTCACCCTTCGATGTTATAGACATCAAAAGACTAAACAGGAAAATTATTAAAGATGATAACTCGGTTGAATATGCTCCTACAGGCACAATACTTATAACTTTTGATGGTAAGATAAGGACTCTTTGCAGAACTAAACCAAAATGTCATAATTGTGAACAACAGGTGGAAGAGGGTGAATTAGAGTCACATCTAGAGGCAAAATGCCTAACGATGTGTATATATTGTAAGAGTCCTGAGCATAACTCAGTTAATAAAAAGTGTCCTGAATATACCAGATAAACAGAAATTAAAAAGTTAATGGCATATGAAAACTTATCATTTTATGAAGCTGCACAACTAGCACCAAAAAATTATTTAAGTAAAGACTATAGAAAAGAAGATAGTCAATACCATCCGGCTAACTTCCCAAGTATAAAACCAAAACAAAATACAGAAAACAACAGTATTAATATTAATCAAAGAAGAACTACTGCAAGCCAGTGCATAAATTCTAAAAGGAGTTACGTTTCTGCAGCCAAATCAACGGGAACAATAAAGAAAAGAAATATTTCATATGATAAAACTATACATGAATCGCAATTAATAAATCAAAATGGTAGATTATCTCAACTAAATAGTACAGTTCAAATTAATGACACTCCATCTATATCTGGTATTAATAACAACAATTTAAAACATAATTTTAATAAATCAACGCCTGTTAGTGCATCGCAAAATTACTGTAATACAATAGATGATTTATACAGAAAATTTACAAATATGAATAAAGAAGAACAAATTAAAATTAGACAATTAATATTAACATATTCAGAACTCAACAAATCAGTTCCTGATCTAGACGATCAGGACAAATATTATTAAAAAAATAAAACAAATTATGAGTTATACCAACAACTCACTTAAAAACATTAGTTTGATGCAATGGAACATGAATGGCTTTCAATCCAATAATTACAACCTGAATATCTTGATAACAGAACATTCTCCTGATATCATTATGTTAAATGAAACCAAACTTAAACCTCATCAAATATGTAGAATCAAAGGTTATGATGTAATTAGGGAAGATATAGAAAATGGATCAGGAGGTATTGCCACACTTATTAAAAATAATCTAATTTACAGTAGGGTTAATTTAGACTCCAAATGGCAAAGCCCTAACTTTAGATATATAACTATCAAAATAGATAAATATACAATTATAAACATTTACTCAAACCCAAAAAATAAATTATCATATAACTTTTTTGAATATATATATAATAATTATTGGAACAATGTGCTCATTATGGGAGACTTGAATGCACATCACTCATGTTGGGGTAGTCAAGTAAGTAATAGAAATGGTAACCTTTTATTAAAAATCTTTGATGAGTTTAATTATATCTACTTAAATGATGGAATAAGCACTGGAATTCATACCCCACTAGAGGAATCCAGCCCTGTAGATCTATCATTTGTATCTGACTCTCTAGCAATACAATGTACATGGAATGTTTTGAAAGATTGTGGTAGTAGCGATCATTATCCTACAATTATTCTAATGAAAATTAACTATAGTGAAGGAAAAAGCATTACAACCAATAAAAACTTAAATTTTAGAAACAACATTAGAGAAATTGATTGGAACAAGTATAGTAAATACATAGAAGAACATTTAAATATAGAAAATCAATCCCATGACCACTTCACAAGTATAATTAACCAAGCAGTAGAAATTGCTATCCCAAATAAACAAGGCAGATGCATAAGAAAACTGCAATATCAAAAAAGAGTACCTTGGTGGGACCAGGAATGCACTGAAATAATAAATAAAAGAAAAGAAGCGTTAAAGGAATTTAAAAATAATTTTAATCTTAATAATTATATCAATGCAAAACACATAATTGCTAAATCAAAACGACTTCTAAAAACAATAAAGAAGCAAAAGTTTATGGACTATTGTGGGAGTATTAATAGAAACGTAGACATCAGCTCTATTTGGCAAACTATAAGAAAATTTAAAAATGCATTCTCTCAACCTTCAAACAATAAACTTCCCAATGAAAAAATAAGTTATGAAATATTAACTAACCTTTCAGTAACTAATATTGAACCGGATTTTAAATTACAGACCATTGATCACTTGTCTAGTGAATTCAATTTCACGGAATTAAAAAATAGTCTATTTTTAAAGAAAAACACATCACCAGGCCTTGATAATATTAACTTTAATATGTTAAAACATTTACCTGAAATAGGGCTAATATGGCTACTAAATTTATACAACAAGGTTAAAGAAGGTGAACTGATTCCCAATGAGTGGAAAACTCAGATTATTATATGTATTCCTAAGAACAACAAAATTCAAAATTATAATTTAAGAGCAGAAAATTATAGAGCTCTGGGACTTTCATCATGTGTAGAAAACTTCCGGAATCAATGATTAAAAATAGGCTGGATTGGATCGTAGAAAATCAAAAAACATTTAGCCAATTTCAAGTAGGATTTAGAAAAGGTATGGGAGTTAACGATAATTTAAATTATTTAAATACATATGTTCAATTGGCTTTCTCACAAAACCAATATGTAAATGCTACTTTCTTAGATATTAAAGCAGCTGTCGATCATGTGAATATTTACATACTATACAGACTTCTTAATAATCTTCATATTCCAGTAGACATCAATAACCTTATATTTCAATTCTTAAACAATAGGACTCTATATGTTAAATATCATTATCACGAAATGGTTGGACCATCACATACTACACAAGGTCTAATACAAGGCTCACCTTTAAGCCCAATATTATTCAATATTTATCTTAAAAATATATACACAATAATGCCTGAAAATTGTATACTTCTGTCATATGCAGATGATCTAATTATCTTAACAAAAGGTAGTAATTTTAACCACATAGCAAATCAGGTAAACTTTATCCTATATGAATTATCCAAATGGTTTGATACACATAATCTTAAACTATCCTCATCAAAATGCGAGACTTTGCGGTTTAAAATGAACCGTCCTATTAGTAATCCACCAGATATAAAAATTTATGACTATATAATCCCTAATGTTCTGTCGAAAAAATATTTAGGTATAATATTTAAGCACAATCTAAATTGGTCAGACCAAATAGATATCATGATTAATAAAGCCCAAAAGGGCATTAATATAATACGTGCTCTTTGTAGAGTATGGTGGGGATCAGACCCAAGAACACTAAAATTAATATATAATGGCTTGATACAATCACAATTAGATTATGGCGCTAGTATAATTAATAACTTCTCTCAACAAAATTTTATGAAATTAAACCGAGTACAATTCCAAGCTTTGAGAAAAACACATGGGATGATGAAATCTACTCCCACTAATGTCATTTTAGCAGAAAGTGCAACTATCGATCTACACCATAGATTTAAATGGATTGCCACGAAATACATAGCAAAGATTAGCACAACTCCAAATCACTCATTATTAAATATGCTTCTAGACTTAAAAAAATATCATGGTTATCAACAAGGATATTGGAAGGGAAAAAATCCAACATATTTGATTGACGCTCTAACAGAAGTTAAAAAGTTTTTACCATCAATGAACACAAGTGACATACCAGCCTGCTACTCAAATGAATATGATATCTACACTTATAATGTACCAATTATAAAATCATTATTAAAAAAATAGTTCCCATAACCTTTGGGAATATTACAATTTTGTAAATTCGTATTACTATAATTACATACAAATATTTACAGATGCTTCAAAAAAACAAAAAAAATCAAAACCTTGAGGAAGCCAAAACGGGCATAGGAATACACATACCTAGTATAAATTATTCCTTTTCTGAAAAAATTCCTTCACTTATTAATATCTGTACAGCAGAAATAATAGCTATTCAAAAGGGTCTAATGATTTGTGAGGAAAAAAGTTTTGATAAAGCTATAATATTTACGGACTCAAAGAGTGCTATAGACAACATTAATAACAATATGATAACTGCAACAAAAGATTACAGAGTCTTGCAAGTTAAAAAGAAACTATACTATTTAAATAAATATGGGAAAGATATTAGATTATGTTGGATTCCTGGACATAATGATATCAAGGGAAATGAAATAGCTGACAAACTGGCAAAGATTGGGGCCGAATTAAATATTCCTGCTAAAATTCGATTAAGTAACTTGGATATCATGCCATTATTAAAAAATAAAATATGTTCTATGCATCAAAATAATTGGTTAAATTCTTTTCAATATAAAGGCAAGTGGTATAACAACATACAAAATTTTTTTCCTAATAAACCATGGTTTGACACAATCCCATACATAGATAGGCGGCATATTACTACCATTATTAGAATGAGGAGTGGTCATTGCCTGACAGGAGTACATTTATATAAAATCAACATTTGCGATAACCCATACTGTGAATGTGGGCAAATGGATACACTAGAACACATATTTTGGAACTGCCCAATAAACAAAATAAAAGATTATGATGTCTATCAGGAGCTGATCAAAATTAATATTAAAACCCCAAATAACATACCAATGCTTCTATGCGAGATTAACCCTAAAATTATCAAAATTCTTATCAGATTCCTACAGATCAACCATATAAAATTATAACCTTAATAATAACCTATCCAATATTAACATTTAAACCAATTATAACTATAAGAAAATAGAAAACATAAATAAAATGTAGATATGTAGAAAAAATGTCTATATGTCAATGATAATTGATAATAGGGCATGAGATATTCTCAGACTCACGACAGTGGCCCAAAAATTAACAAAACAAATGTACTGGCTGATTATTCAGAAGAATAAAAGCCAAAAAGAAGAAGAAGAAGAGGAAGAATTAATTCACGCCATGTTGGGGTAGTTAACTCGGTAATAGAGATGGTAACCTTTTTATTAATAATCTTTGACGAGTTTATGTATATATACTTAAATGATGGAAGAAGCACTAGAATTCATACCCCACTAGAGGGACTCAGCCCTGCAGATCTATTATTTGTATCTGACTTTCTAGATATACAATGTACATGGAATGTCTTGAAAGATTGTTGTAGTAGTGATCATTTTCCTTTAATTATTCCAATGAAAAAGCATTACAACCAATAAAAACTTAAATATTAGAAAAAACATTGGAGACATTGATTGGAACAAGTATAGTAAATATATAGAAGAACAATTAAATTTAGAAAATCAATCCTATGACCACTTCACAAGTATAAACCAAGCAGTAGACATTGCTATCCCAAATAAACAAGGCAGAGGCATAAGAAAACTGCAATATCAAAAAAGAGTACCTTGGTGGGACCAGGAATACATAAAAGAAAAGAGGCCTTAAAGGAATTTAAAAATAATTTTAATCTTAATAATTATATTAATGCAAAACATATAATTTTTAAATTAAAACGACTTATAAAAACAATTAAGAGGCAAAAGTTTATGGAGTATTATGAGAATATTAATAAAAATGTAGACATCAGCTTTATTTTGAAAACTATATGAAAATTTAAAAAGGCCTCAGCCTTTTCTCAAAGGTTCTCTCAACCGTCAAACAATAAACTCAATGAAAAGATAAGTTATAAAATATTAACTAACCTTTCAGTAAGTAATATTAAACCGAATTTTGAATTATGGACCATTGATCACTTATCTAGTGAATTCAATCTCACAAAACAGTCTATTTTTAAAGAAAAATACATCACCAGGTCTTAATAATATTAACTTTAATATGTTGAAACATTTACCTAAAATATGGCTAATATGGCTACTAAATTTATACAACAAAGTTAAGAAGGTGAACTGATTCCCAATGAGTGGAAAACTCAAATTATTATAAGTATTCCTAAGAACAACAAAATTCAAAATTATAATTTAAGGGCAGATAATTATAGGGTTCTGGCACTTTTGTCATGTGTAGTAAAACTACTGAAATCAACGAATAAAAATAGGCTGGATTGGATCGTGAAAAATCAAAAAACCTTTAAACAATTTCAAGTTGGATTTAGAAAAGGTATAGGAGTTAATGATAATTTAAATTATTTAAATACTTATGTTTAATTGGCTTTCTTACAAAACCAATATTATGTTCATGCTACTTTCTTAGATACTAAAGCAGCTTTCGATCATGTGGATATTTACATACTCTACAGACCTCTTAATAACCTTCATATTCCAATAGACATCAATAACCTTATATTTTAATTCTTAAACAATAGGACTCGATATGTTAACAATCATTATCACGAAATAGTTGAACCATCGCATACTACCCAACGTCTAATACAAGGCTCACCTTTAAGCCCGATATTATTTAATATTTATCTTAAAAATATATGCACAATAATACCTGAAAATTCTGTACTTCTGTTATATGCGGGCGATCTAATTAACTTAACAAAACGTAATAATATTAACCATATGGCAAATCAGGTAAAATTTATCCTATATGAATTATCAACATGATTTGATACACATAATCTTAGACTTCATCAAAATGCGAGAGTATGTGGTTTAAAATGAACCGACCTATTAGTAATCCACCAGATATAAAAATCAATGACTATACAATCCCTAATGTTCTGTCGAAAAAATATTTAGGTATAATACATAAGCACAATCTAAATTGGTCAGACTAAATAGATAACATAATAATTATTAAAACTCAAAAGGGCAATACGTGCTTTTTGTAGAGTATGGTGGGGTCAGACCCAAGAACACTAAAATTTATATATAATGGCTTGATACAATCACAATTAGATTATGGTGCTACTATAATTAATAACTTCTTTCAACAAAATTTTATGAAATTTAACCGAATACAATTCCAAGCTTTGAGAACAACACATGGGACGATAAAATCTTTCCCACTAATGTCATTCTAGCAGAAAGTGCAACTATCGATCTACACCATAGATTTAAATGAATTGCAACGAAATATTAGCACAACTTAGCACAACAAATCACTCATTAATAAAGAAGCTTTTAGACTTAAAAAAATATCATTTTTATCAACAAGGATATTGGAGGGGAAAAATTCTCAAATGAATACAATATCTACACTTATAATATACCAATCATAAAAACATTATTAAAACAAAATAGTTCCCACATAACCTTTGGGAATATTATAATTTTGTTAATTCATATTACTATAATTATATATAAATATTTACAGATACTTCAAAAAAACAAAAAATCAAAACCTTGAGGAAGCCAAAACGGGCATAGGAATACACATTTTAGTAAAAATTATTCCTTTTCTGAAAAAATTCTTTCACTTAATAATATCTGTCCAGCTGAAATAATAGCTATTTAAGAGGGTCTAATGATTTGTGAAAGAAATGTTGGTAAAGCTATAATATGTACGGACTCAAAAAGCGCTATAGACAAAATTAAAAACAATATGATAACTGCAACAAAGTACTACAGAGTCTTGGAAGTTAAAAAAAACTATACTATTTAAATAAATATGGGAAAGATATTAGGATATGTTGGATTCCTTGACATAATGATATCGAGGGAAATGAATTAGATCACAAACTGACAAAGGTTGGGGCTGAATTAAATATTCCTGCTAAAATTAGATTAAGTAACTTGGATATTATGCCATTATTAAAAAATATGTTCGCCGGTTTTGTTAATTTTTTACCATAAAATTCTGGTTGGAATGATTTGATATGAAATAGAATATGGGGCATTAATAAACATCCAATTCAAAAGCGAGGAAAACGCAGTGTAAATGTGGATTGTTAAAAATAAGATGTATTTGTAAAGTTACAGTTTAATTTTTTCTCGGTTTCTATGACTGGCTTAACCTGAAGAAGTCTATATCTTACTTTATCCGTTTTTCATTTGAGATTGATAATAGCAATATATTTATCTTATATAAAAAATTATTTTTTATACATGACTATTTAGAAGTGATTTTTCTGTTTCCATACGTGTTTAGTAAACTTAGTACACTGTATAAAAATACATGGTTCTATGCCCTTGCGTCATTAATACCTGGCGAGATAAAACACATACTTTTTATCTAGCATCATTGTCTTCCACGCATGAAACTAAAAACAAACCAGCTACCGCCTGTGATTAAGTAAAGAAACTATTATTTTTATCAACCCTCTAGACTCAGTACATCGAAAAAAAAAATAGGTACAAAAAAGTCGCTTGGGGAGGTTTTCAGATTTTAAGTATAATTTGTTACGTTTTTGGTTTATTTATTTGTGGCTGTTAGTTTATTGGATTTTTTTCTCTTTCTTCTGTATTCTTTTTTTCATTTAGTATTATTTATATTACACAACAGTTGTTTTTACAACTAATTTTATACTGAAGTATGTCCAGTATAATATAATGGACAACTAATTTTATGGTAAGTGTATTTTATTTTGCCAGTAATTTACATTATAAAGTTAACCTCATTCACACAGTTAAGGAATGGTTTTGTTTAAGTTTTCTCAAAGGTAAAGGAAATGACAAAATAAAAATATTATAGTTATACCTGGAAAACTCCTACCTCACAAGCACAAAAATCGTTTTAAAATTAATCGAGTACTTTCAATTAGAAAGAAATGGGGAACCGTTGTCATCTGTTTAAGATGTACAAAAAGTACAGTTTTCAAATGTGCACTATTATAAAGATTTAATGACGATAAGCATATATTATAATTATCATTATTACTTATTTGCCAACTTTATTACATAACAAAATATTTATAATTAGGAACTTTTTTTTTAGGAAAAACAGTATACAATATACGAAAAAAATCTTGTTTTGTCATCTGCGGAATTAAAAACAAAAACTACTGATTTACCTTAGGGGCAATAAAATGGCAATTCTAAATACAATATATAGTACTCAGGATAACAGCAGAAGTGAAATTATTAATACAATATTTACTAATTGGATAAGTACACAATTACTTCCTAATTTAGAACTTTTATCTTTGATTGTCATGAACAACCCCTGTCAACGTGAAATAATGAATAAACAACCTTCCACCAAATGGTTAAAATCAGACATAATTGGTTGAGCATATGCAATGTTAATTTTGATGAACATCGGTTAAAACCAGTATTGGTTTTTTGAGAATCTCGCAAGTTCTTCGACCATAAATCCTTTTCTGTCCTGGATTTCGTTTGCCTGCTAGTTTCCCTTGCATAATGTTTTGTAGCGATGTATATTTGTGATCTCTTATTACATGTTCGAAGTAGTCCAGCTTTCTGTTCTTGATACTTTTTATAATCTCAGTAGTCTTGCTGACACGTGGAGTTTCGAATCTTCTCTACCCAAGAAACTTTTAAAATTATTCTATAGCACCACATTTCGAAAGCCTTAAGGCGATTTAGATACATTCTATTCACAGTATAAGTCAACAACATAAAATAAGACCGAGAACACGTAGCAACGAAGTTGACAAATCCGCAATGCCAATTTTAGGTTTCGGTTGTACATTGTAAATCCTTCTAAAAACAGCTCTGGCCTACTCAATTCAGAATTTTATTTCACCGTGACTCTCCGCGTTAAATAATTTAATTAACTAGATTTATATTCTGCTGTTTACTTATTATGAGTATTTTGGTATTTAGTACATATGTTCAGATCCAGACCTGATTCCTTACATCTCTCAACTACACTGTCTAAATTAATGTCTAAAGATCTTTTTGAGTAGATGCTAGAAGTTCTGTATCGTCTGCATTCCGAAAATTATTGATGACCTCACAGTTCACAATTATTCCTTCTTATTTTTCAGAAAGGGCATTTCTGAACATTCCTTCGCAATAAACGTTAAAAATCGTCTCCTAAAACTGATGCTGTTTGATTCCAATACAAATTTGCAATTATGCGAACGTCTCTGTCATTTAAGCCAATGTCTTTTAGGACTTCGATCAATATAGGGGGCTTAACAACGATCAAATGCTTTTTGTTACTCAATAAAATAACAACAACAGTCAGAAAAACATATCTACAGATATATTACGACATTTTTAATCAAGTATCCCAAACAATAGAATATAATGGGCGCATTCTGTGAGAATGGTATTTGGAGAAGGCGATATAATTTCGAATTGTACGAGAAGTATAAAAAAATAGTAAATGGTAGAGATGTAATATCCTTCATAAAAATAGGTAGGCTTAGATGGGCTGGACATGTGTCAAGAGCAAATGAAAATTACCCACCCAGACGAACTCTATTATCGGTCCCAGTGGGAAATAGGAGTAGAGGCAGACCACGACTGAGATAGAGGGACGGTGTGGACGAGGACGCAAGGAAAATCGGCGCGGCAAATTGGCAACGGTTGGCGATGAACAGAAACGACTGGCGAAATAGACTGGGGGAGGTCAAGGCTCAACTAGAGCTGTAGCACCACTGATGATGATGATGATCCCAAACAATATCTCGTGCCAAACCCGTTACAGAATCCAAACTGTGTGTCACTTAAGTATTGATGGCATTTGTTATAGATACGGCCACGTATAACCTTTAAAAAAAATTTCAATAAATGGCTTAACAAACTAAGGGTTCTATAATCAGCACACGTTTTCGCTGTTGTGTTCTTAGGTAAAACTATGAACAATGATTTGGACCAACCATTAGGTAGGTATCCGCTGGTATAAACGGTATTGAAAAACGAAGTTATAGCCTGTAAAACATTGCTATCATTTAAAAGCTTGTATATTTCACTTGAAATTATATCAGAACCTACCGTCATTTTTTAATAATTGTATGGCTTTTGTTACCTCAGAGCGTATTATTAGGGGTCCGTCGCACTTGGTAATATCCGGAGGTGAACTAATCCTATCGTTTTCGAATAGGTTCTTAATGTAATTTTTCTATTCGTTATGTTTGTTCTCTATTTCCAATATTACTATATTTATCGTGTTCATTAGGTAGCAGTGCAGTTTGTCTCTTATTGATAAAAGCCGATTTTTTCACTTTTGTATAGGTACATGTTAAACGTATCGGGTCTATTTTCGAGTTCTTTAATTTCATGACACTGTTTGGCTAGATGTTGACTTTTTGCTTCTCATATTTCATGTCTAATTTCTTTTGGTATACTTTTATAAAGTTTTTCGTTGTTTCTTGCTAGTCTCCGTTGCTCCATTAAAGTTGTGTACTGTCATTCAAGCCTTCTTTTTCAACTTTGAGCTGCCTTTTACATTTCTTTTACAGATTTCCTTAACTGCTGTTATAATTTTATCCAAGCGTTCATCGATATTCTCACCAATATTTTCCCAAACTAAATTCTCGTTCAGTTGTCTTTGAACTATTGCCTTAATTTTCTCTTCTTGTAGTTGGGTTATATTAATATTTTTATAAGACTTCTTTTTGGTCACATTCTTTAATTTGAGTAAAGTAACAGCTACTATCCGATTGTGAACTGACTCAATGTTAGCGCTTGGATAAATTTTAGCTAACTTAAGGCAGTTTTGAAATCGATTTTTTATTTGAATAAAGTCGATTTGGTTCCTAATAATTTTATTCTCTGATTCTGCATTTGACTTCCAGGTGTAGTCTTCTCGGCAGTAAGTGAATATTCGATTTATTGTAATCGTGCTCTTGACAGAACTGGACAAGTCGATCTCCACGTTCATTTCTGTTTCCCAAGCCATAATTCCATACAATTTTCAAATAGCGTCCGTTGCTGACTTTAGCGTTATCTTTAAAGACTATGGTATTTTCTGCTGTTGTATCAAGATTTACAGCATCAGTAAGATCTTTGTAAAATGCTTCCAAATTATCTTCATCACTGGATGATGTTGGGGCATATTTATACCTATTTAGATTTATTACATTTGAAATGTGGTCATTGAGAAGAATGATGCGCATACCTTGGGTGGATAGAGTTCGAAACGATGACGTCCTTAAGAGAGCCGGCGTGGAAAGAGAACTCTTTGAATTAATTAAAAAACGCAAGATTGGTTACCTTGGGCACATATTGAGAGGAGCAAAATATGAAATACCACAGTTAATCCTACAAGGGAAGATCGAAGGTAGGAGAGGAGCCGGCCGCAAACAATTATCCTGGTTAAGGAATATTAAAGAATGGACAGGAATACACAATACAGGCGAGCTGTGTCACGCCGCCAAGAACAGAATTCTAGTAATGAGATAGTCGCCTACGCACTTTGGTGTATGGCATGTTAAGAAGAAGAGAAGATTTATTACGTTGGTAATAAAACTCATAAAAAATAATAAAGCTTCCAGAATCAGAAGCTTTCATCTTTTTTTATGAGTTTTAGATTTATTATGTCATCTTATTCTCTTTTTAAGTGTAGTATGTATTTTACTAAGGTTTTCTCGTTTTTCAATAAATCAATCTTAGTAGTAATTCTTACATCTCACCATGCTAATAAATCAAAAACAATACTCTCTTTTGTATTAATTTTAATACTCTTAATTTAACTTTAAATTTTGTATGCTGTTTACAATACTGATATTATATTGATTTTGGTGGCCTGAGGATTCATAAATCTGTTTACATAGTTATTTCCAATACATATTCGTAAACTTTTAAATTTTTTTTAATCTCAGATTTGTACGAAGTGGCGTCCATTATTCGAAACACATTTATAACCAAAGACTAAATGAAGTGAGGAGTAGTGGCAGGCCAAGAGCACGATTTAAGGACCAGGTGAAAGACGACTTACGAGGGTTACGAGTACGAAATTGAAAAGCCAAGGCGAAGGATAGGAAGGAATGGAAGCTGATTCTAGATTAGGCTAATATCCACTATGGGTTGTAGAGCCAATAATGACGAGGGTCGATTATACTCGGCACTGCATTTTAGGAAGTTATAAAAAAAATTAAGAATTTACATTATAAAAATAAAAAGCCATGTCGTCCAGATTTATATTTAAAAGCAAGTTTTTATATAAACCTGCAAAAATTTAGATTTATGTTTTTGAGAATAATAAATAAGTCGTAGCAGCTATTTCTTGAAGTCCTGCCAATCCGAAGCCAACGAAAAACGAAAATAAAAGATAGGACAAGAAAACACACATAAACTTAGCAGGAAGCGGACACCAAGTTGGGAAGGCAATTGCAGTCGAAGCGATTATCACATATAGAGATGGATTCTATACTGGACATCTCGATCGTTCGGAAGAAAAGGGTTACATCTCAAAAATGTTCATTTTTCAATTTATTTCAATAAACTAACTAAGAAGGTGCCTACTATTAGGAACGCATGTAGTTTAGAGAGAATCTTTACTACCAGCCAAAAGATGTCCGCATGTAACACGGGGATTTTTGCATTTTTCGCAGAATATTTTGTACAAGATCGTTGTATCTCAGTTTGTCACCGTTAGTGTTGTGTAGTGTTTTAAATATTTAGGAGAAAGAAGATACATTCGATATTATTGCAAAAAGTAAGTAGTAAATGCATGTGAATTTTACAACGAAACAGATACATCTCAGAATGTTACAATCTTGGATTAAATTAACTATTTCGCGTTTGTAACAAAGCCGCAACATTTTGTTTTGTAACTGTTTTGAACCAATTTTTTCAGTTAATTTATTCACATACTATGTTTTATGTCAAAATGTAGCGCTTTTCTTGATTGGTTTTTAAATAGTTACTGTAAAATTAAGACATGTTACACTTTTGACTCAACTTTTTTGATAAGTTTATTCACGGTCTTTGGGTTATGTCAAAATATATCACTTTTCTTAATACTTTTTGTAATTTTTTACGATAATATTTTAGACCTTCAACTATTTTCGTGCATGAAAAAAATATTAAATACCTAGGCTTTTGTTGAAAATCCAGATATAAAATGATTTAATTTTTTTCTGTATCTTTATTAAAAGTTTGTTTAATAATAAAAAAATCTTTTAATAGTTTTTCAACAAAAATAACCAGTTTAGTTAACAAAGGTGTTTTGTTTGCAATTTAAAAATTCCTCTATTATTGAACAGCAAAATATTTTAGAACAATATCAGAAACATTTGAAAGAAAAGGATTTAAGTCGCAAAGAAAAAGACAATGACAGAAATATTACATAAAATACTAAAGTAATTGTTTTTGATCTGCAGGCAGTTTTGACTTGTCCTGTAGGAGATACTGCAGCTTTCTATTATGTTTCAAAGCTTAATGTACTAAATTTTACTTTGTATGATAAGCAATCAAAATGAAGAAGATTTAAATGTAATACTTTATTCCGACAACTGTACAGGCCAAAACAAAAACAAATTCATAATAGCTCTTTATATTTATGCAATACTAAAATTAAATATAAGTTCAATCACCCACAATTTCTTGTTTCCGGCCATAGCCAAAATGAAGTTGATAGTGTACACGCGACAATAGAAAAGGCAATAAAACTATACAGAAAATCAAGCCCTATTTACGCGCCTGATCAGTATGCTTGTATTATGAGATCAGCAAAAAAAACTTTTGTTTTAAGGATTTTATGGATTTAAAAAAATTAACTTCTGACTTGTTTGTGAATATCAATAAAAATGTAAAAACTTCGTTATTTAGGGAAATCAAATTAGAAAAAAAAACAATCCAAATACATTATTTTATAAAAATTCTTTTGAAGATACAGATTTCTGCCAAGCGGAAATTATTAGTTCGAGAAAAACTGTTAGTATAGAACGAATCAAAATAAAAAACGAATATTCCACGAAACCTGGTATATCAGAGGCAAAAAAACAGGTTTGATATCATTAGTCGAAAAGAAAAAATACATAGCGCCATATTATTTTGATTTTTACAATAATTTGTAATGCTTTAATCTAATTCTTTTAACGATTTTAGGTATGTATTGAATAATTATAAATTAAGTTAACATTGTTACAACTTGTAAACATTTACTAATTTTTAATTCAAAACTGTTGCATGTATTTTTTTATAACAATAAATAAACAGTTTGAAAAATCACAATTATGTCATTTAATTAAACCCAACTTAGCCTACTTATTTAAATAAAAATCACAAAGTTTTATTAATTAATGATCAGGTAATAAAAAAAAAACTCCGAAAAAAATCTTAAAACTCTTCTCCTGCAAAAGTAGTTTTTTCGAGTTGTAACCCTTTTCTTCCGAACGATCGATCTGTTATTTTTTGCCGCGACAAAAGTAAAAAGAACCTTTTACCTTACAGGTGTGGGGGTTATATTTGTATCTAATTCTTACCGTGAACAAATGTTTAAAAATTAATCATATTGTATTAATAATAAGCAACAATAAATAAAAGAAAGGAGTTTAAAACCAAAATTATCTCAACTGTTAATCTTAAATTTCATCTTATATATTCTTGGTATTTATTTCCGTGAGATTCATTTGCCACAAACTTTAATGTTATGTTTTGAAAGTTTAATATGACGCACTCAATTTTACAAACCATTGTTAAAATAATCTTATTTATTTTAGGCCTATTCTACGACCTTCTTATTTCTTCTATGTCACCCTTACTTCATTCAATACGAATAATTGCTGATTCTTAAATTCCAGGAAGAAGTAGGAGAGGAGAGGGTACGTTTAAGCAAGACATAATGGAAAAGAGAATTGATATTTGTATGACCTAATATAGAAGCTTATATAGAAATCTAATTAGGAAAACTGACCACGCATAGGGATAAAGGTGAAGGGAATGCTGAATAATGATGACTATTACTATTACAATGGAATAATAAGGTAAGGAAATATCACTATCTGTTTGGTTTGGTTTTAAGTTTGTATCTACTCTAATAATTACTATTATCTTCAAAAGTATTTAGACCAGTGGTGTTCAGACTTATACTGCATGGGATCTACCACACAAACTGCAAGCGTCCGGAGATCGACTGCTATACCCTGTTTTTACACTGCGTTATTCTTTTAATTTTTAGATTTTTAGTCTGCTTGTAACCTCGGAAACCTTTTTTGAATGGTGCTAGAAAGGTCACCAATGGAGACACTGCGGACGGCAGCCAGATGGTTGGTGGAGAGCAAGTCGTGGGTTCAAAACTAGCTTTTGAAACCAGGAATGGGTCCAACGGACGAAATAAGTAAAGATACGATAGGAGATATTAGAAATAGATACAGAAATAAACAAAAAGATAGATGGGTAAAATTACCAAAGATAAGATAAGATAGGGAACAGGGCGCCACTTAATTTTTTGGGGTTTAAGGAGAAAATTAAAAAACCTTAGAAAAGAAAAGAGATAAGGAAAGATATTTAGGTTCAGAGATCAAACCCAAGAAAAGATATCACAGTTGATTATTGAATAAATTTGGTCAACACTCTACATAAACAAAAAATAAATATACAAGGTATTACACTTACTTACCTACGAAACTTAATAAGCCTGATCTTTCTACTGGTCAAAGGTATAGTTATATTTAAAGGTAAAAAGCAAATATATCAGGGAACGTTGTTAGGAGTCGACAAATAAAATACATACATAACACAATAACAATATATTAAACAACAACAAAATTATGACGCTGCTGAATGCAACACAAGTAATAAAAATACACCAACAACTATAAAATGGTGGTATACATATAAAAATAGGCAGAAATATAATTAGAAAATATCTTTACAAAGATATAAGTATAACACAAGCATGCACAAATAAAGTTTTGGCGTATCTCGAGATATTACAGCAAAAAATTGAATACAAATTATAACAAACACAAAAGATAGCAAAAATTATTAAAATCTAAGTTTACAAAATACAAAAAAGGTTACTGACGTGAAAACATAAAAATTTAACCAAACCGCACTTGGTTAAGTCGATTATTTGGTTCGTAACAAAAAAAAAAGTATAGAATGTTCTTTAATTGACTGCAAAATTCAGTAGCTACTCTCAACTACATTTGATGACATGTCTGATCGTTAGATACGTCCAGATAATGGAAGATGATATGATGCTATACCATGTTATTTGCCCAGATAGGTGGAGATATTAAAATTATGTCACTTACAGTAATTATTCCTGACGGCTGCTGCTTTAATTCACTGAAGTTAATACTGTACTTGTATTAAACACTGAATGTATGACTATATTTAATCTAATATAGTATAGGATGAAGAAACTCAAAATAACAAGTGTATACACACTTATATAGAAAATGCACAGGGACGGTAAGGTAGCAGATACGATAATGTAAGCTAAGCGTCTTAACTCGACGGATGCCCACCGATAAGTGACCTGGTTTCTCTAAAATTTTACCAAGCTACCCAAGAAAAGGTGAGGGTATCTTCCACTCAAAACATAACGGTATACTTCTACCTACAAACGTGATGAAATATGAAATCCCGAGATTGGGTCTTTACAGAAAAATTACTATACGAGCCTTCGGAATATTTACAAATCTATCATAAAAGACCCGCCTTCACCGAAAGGCATTAGTTTCTTTCATACTCCGGATTAAGACGGAAAGAATTAAAACCTTTCGGACGCAGGGAAATTCCTTGGTATTTCGCTAGGTACAATAATATTCTCTAATCGTAAACACGACCATCGGCGTATCATCCGCAGGGGTAGAGGGATTAGAAATAAATTAATATATTAATTATAAAAAAATGTTACATGATTTTATATAAAAAACAATTGTTTTTAGAACTCTTTAGCTACGTATTAGTATAATATAATATTTTTGGATTACCGTCAAAGGCCGATATGATAAACCAAAAAAGAAGATATATTTGGTGAATTCTCTTTCTTGGGTGTTAATCTGTCTTTTCAGTTTACTCCTCCTGGTTTAAAAACAAAGCATAGTAAAAAAAAAAAATTTTAAAAATAAAAAACTTTATTGCACATTTCTAGTTAATAAAAAATTGTAACTACAGAGCGTTGTAATTAAAGTCATATTTTTCATATTAACTTTATTTGGATGTTGATGCATGGCACTGCATATCATCCACAAGTATTTCATATGATGGTACGTTATTACCAAGGGCCAAACGCAAACATGAAGAGAGATGTTCGTCAGTTAGCCGATTACGATATTTTGATTTCACTATCTTCATTTGGGAAAATGCGGACTCACACAAGTATGTTGATCCAAAGATGCTGTGAGCTACAGAGCTCACATCTGTATGCAGAAGTAGTGTGTTAAGCAGAGTCGCTAGCTTTATATTTAAAATTTTGGAACACAAAAATTTCTGGTGAATGATGCAATGAAATGAAAAAAAAACGATGGAAAGTCATTGTTAGCTCGACATAATGCAACAAATCCATTGTTAACGCCAGTCATGGATGGTGCATCATCTGTTGTAATACACACGAGTTTGTCAATCGGTACCTCGTATTGTTTCACAAAATTTATAAAAACGTTGTATATATCTTCTCCGCGAGTTTTTTCTTTCAGAGGCAAAATTGTTAAGAATTCTTCTTTAGCCAACATGTCAAAAATACCATCCGAATGAAAATACACAACTGGACGGTATCAGTTATATTGGTTGACTCGTCAAATTGCAAAAAAAAGTACATCACTTTTAACTTGGCTTTCCAAATCCTTGCTCATGATTTCGATACGTCTAGTAAACGTTGGACATGATAACTGGACTTTTTTGATGGCAGACATAATATCTGTTTTATTTTTGAACTCCTCAAATATTACATTCGCAACCTCAATGAATGCTTCCTTTACTACCTCTCCATCTTCAAATGGTTTTTTATGTTGTGCCAATATATAAGAAATTTTAAACGACGCAATTGTTGCAGCTTCTGATTGTTTAACAGGCCTAGTGAACATTGATTTTTCCGTCTTCAAACTACTTTTCAAGTCTTGCATTTTCCGTTTTCTAAACAAACTGTTTTGCGGAAAATCATTTTCATAGTTTTTATGCAAAGTTTTATAATGCCGTTCTAAATTTCCGCGTTTGGGCAGAGCAACGGAAGACCCACAAACAAGACAAACACATTTATCTTTCACCATAGTAAACAGAAATTCTTCTTTCCACGCATTACTAAAATATGTTTTACTCTTTTTTGCGGCACTCATATAGAGTTTCAAATATTACTGTAAATAATATATTACTAAAATGTTTTACGAGTAATAACTTAGTAATGAATGATTAATGTTTGACTAACTGCAATACAATGCCGATACAGTACACTCCCAGTTTAAAAATCTGTGAATGCTGATATGCCGAATTGACATTGTCGCAACTTTCGTGTGAAGAGATAGTATTATAATTATTTCGATCATGCACGTGTGGTGTGGCAGCACAGTCCCCGTATTTTCTCCGTGAATCGCGATCGACTTCAAAAACTTTGGCGATCGACCGGTCGATCGCGATCGACTCTTTGAGCACCGCTGATCTAGACGATATTCGCGTTTTTAAATTTGTTTAAACTTTCTTCTTATTGCTTTTTTTGTTGGATACTGATTTTAAAATACGTTCCTACAATAACAATATAGCGAATAACATCTAACGAATACACCCATCTCTATACAAACAAACGCCGTCCGCCCTTCATTGCCTTTTGTAACTCTACCGATGGAAGTAGAAGATGGAACATGGTGTCGTAGGTCATGCACGAACACTCCGACATAGTGGTGCCAATTTTGCGACGCTTAAGAATTTCAGAGAAGATACAGGGTGAATTCAAAATAAATGTATTGGTCGGGCGTTAAAAAGTAACGAGGACAGCTTAATTAGTAATTTATCGTAATGGCTGTTAGACATAAATAGCTTATATAGTGTAGTTTTATATTGCGGTTATTGACTTCTATATAGAGAATTCTAGGAAGCGCCTGCTAAGCTCATTGGTATAAAGCAAAGAAAAAGTCGCAACTTACAAAAAATCTAGTAAAAAAGCCATAAAATTGCATAATTATCCTAAATGAGAATGTAAACGTCATCATTATCATTAGTGGGGATAAAATACAAGATATAATAAACTATAGATCTAAGCGTCACAAAATTCTAAATAATATAGCAAGGTATTGGAAGATCTGAATAAATTTATATTTGTTAAGTATAAGTAATTAAGACCGCTGGCTGGAAGCAATTAAATTTAGATCAATTCTTCGTACATCTATGTAGTGGTTGTAGTAAAAATGTAGGCAAAGTAATTATATTTGCTCCGTGGAAGTTGCGTAGTAATTGCAATACATGCATGATGAAATAAAATAATAGTAAAGGCTTCTAATAAACTGTCACAAAAATTAGCTCATACGAAAAACCATATGTCGAAGGAAAGAAAACTGCAATTGAAAATACAAACCTTGTTTCATCTGCAAATGATTAAAATAAGACTCTTCCAAATTTAAATGATGTGACAATTTTATACAGCTGTTGTCGTGTTAAGTCCAGTTAGGCCATAAGCATATGTTTAATCAATATTCTTCAATTTAAATTTTCATTTATTTAAGTTCTATTCTTATTTATTCTTTGTATTAACCCCGTATGCATACCTTGTATATGAACTTCCTTCTACTTGACATTTTTGATGATAAACCCATTTTATTTGTTGAAACTTCTCCTGAGGTAAGTTCTTATTAATATTCTTGGTTCTAAATTTGTTATTGATAATCTTCTTTTTTTTTAATTATTTTTCTATCATACTACTTAACCTCAATAAATCATGTTACATGTAAACTTTTATGAAGGTATACGTAGCTATAATCTTTTATTTAATTCATGTTTCACTAATTGTTTTAATTAATAATTAAATTATTTCATAAATTATAATCATTTAATTATTGTCTTTGTCTAATTATTACCATTTTTTTTAGATTTGTTAATTTTCTACAACCTGGTGGTAAGCCAATATTTAACTTATGTCTCTAACTAACACAGGATTTCTTTTTGTAATCGTTTTACTTGGGTTTTTATACTACCCTGGACATTATCTTTTAACATCTATGACCTTTCAACCTAAGGGGACCTTTTAACATTAAAATTATTTGCGCACATTAAGGAAATGTAGCAAGCCTACAAGCAAGCAAGCAAGCCTAATGCGAAACAATCATAGATATAACCTGCTGCAACTTATATTACAGGGAAAGGTCTACGGAAAGAGGGACCAGGAAGAAGAAGAATATCTTGGCTCCAGAATTTACGAAAATGGTTTTCCTTGACCACTTCAGGATTTTTTCGAGCTGCGGTCAATAAAGTTAGAATTGCCATGCTAGTAGCCAACATCCGTAACGGATAGGCACCACAAGAAGACAAGAAGCAAGCCTACATCCACTATCCATCTATCATAGATCTTTGTTCACGGGTGTTATTAAATGTATATTTGTGTTTGTCTTGGTGGTTAAACAATGCTTTGTTTATTCTTAGTTCGTTATTCGTGCAGAAGTTTATCAATCGTTATCGATTTTCGTTTTTGTCATCCTTGTTATGTTTTTGTTTAATTCCGGGTATTACTTAATAGCCTATTCGATGGTTAAAATCCCCCAATATTATCATCTTCCCTCTGACTTGATCTACTACTTATTGTAATTGGTCACAAAAAGCTTCCCTTGTTATTTGAGGCTTGTTATTGTCTGGGCCGTATACTCCGATGATGTTCAGGTCTTTATTTTCCATTTTTATCTTTACTATTACTGTTCTTTCTGATATGTATTGACACCCTTTGATGTGATTTCAGTACCTTTGGTATATTAGTAAGGCTACACCTCATTTGGCCCTGTTTTCTTTTGCTACTCCTTTGTAGAGTAGTATGTATTCACCTAATTCGGTTAGTGGGAACATTTCCAGAGCACTATCAAGGAAAGATCAATGAGACAAATATGTGGGAAGCTAAAAAAATTAACTGTAGTCCACGACAAATATAGTATGAACTAATTGCTGTAATACTGGAGAAGAAGGGGAAACATAGACAGAGACAAGAAAACTGGCTAGCAACAGATGAGAATGGAAGACATTCATAAAATTATAGCAAAACTATGTAATTTATAGATTTGATAATTATATTATAAAACCTATACCACTGTGTTATAACTACGTCCTTTTAAACATAAAAATATCTGAATATCTGTAAGGGCCCCTTATCTAGAGCGACTTAGGTGAACGAATTAGGTGAAAATGAAAGTCAGGCTTTGGGGCATGAAAGAGAAGCATTCAAAAATAGCTAAAACAGTAAGAGCACTGATTTGATAAGGAGAAGGTCTAAATTAAAAGATGCTTTAGAAATAATAACTACACATAAATGTAAATGTACGAGCCACACTGGATTTATATGAAACGTACTAAGTATATTCCAAGCCGGAAAGGCGAATAATGTATTTAACGAAATGCGACGACTCGAAATTGATATCCTTGGATACAACGAAGTTAGATAATCATAGGTAAATCACTATGAAATAGACAATCATACAGTATACTACTACACAGATGTATCTACAAGACACAAGAACGGAGTGGCTATAATACTGAAACAATAAGTTAACAACTGTTTACGTGATTTCGTGGGAATATCGGATAGACTTGCAGTGCTCAAAATAAATGCCAGACCATTTAATATAAATAATATTTAGACACACATATTTAATGACTAACTAACGCACACCTTTTTCTTCTTACATTCAGCGTCCCCTGTGGAGGTTGCTGATCAAAATGACTATTAGCACTTTCAAAACTGCTGCACGGAATAATTGAACCGAAGTCATTCCGAACCATTCACGAAGGTGTTGCAGCCAAGAAATTCTTCTATTTGGGGATTCAAATTAGGAGATTCACAAAAGACTCAAATTTCAAGATTAAAAGATTATGAATGAAACATGCAATTAAAATTTTTCTTGGTGCGATTGACTCTCTAATATACAAAAAATTTGAGGAGAACATTAGTAATTTTCAGTTTGTATTTAGAAACGGAAGTAGCATTATGTTCTATTACAATGAACTTAGGATGTAAATTGTGAAAAATTATTGTGGTAGTTTGTACGTCTACGTGTACTTTATTGATTTTGATAAAGCATTTAATAGACGACAGCATCACTAAATTCTTTAAATAATAAAGGAATCTAGTGTTGACGACAAAGAGTTACGTCTAATCAGAAACTTGTACCTACAATAAAAACCTTTATATCATGTCTAGGCACTAAGACCATACAAGAATTTTCATTAAAGTCAAATATTCGTCAAGACTGCATTTGATCACCGAAATTCAATATCATCATACATATACATACTATGAAATGGTGTTTAGTAACCATATAAGTGAAATAAGAGAGGGAATAAAACTCAATGACGAAAGCATTACCAATTTACGATATGCGGATGATACTTCAGTTGGCTGATAATACTGACGATCTGCAGACACCAATAGACCGAGTTCTGAAAGCCTGTAACAAATAAGGCATAAAACTAAACTGTAAAAATACCAAAATTATATATATGTAGCACGCAGTCTAACTAAAGAATGCGATCACTCACAAGAAATTTGATGTCGCATGGAAAAGGCAATTTCTGTCTTAAGCCTCCTTAAGAATGCATCTGAGCATTAACATAAGAACATGTGTCTTGAAATTTGTTTTCCACCCTTCTCTATGGTGTGTAAGCCTGGATGAATAGCAGTATCCATTGCTAAACAACATGTAGTATTTATCTTAAAGCTACTAGATTGTCTTCACAAGTTTTTTGAGAGGAGTACTACTTAAAGTATTGAAACGGTCACTATGGTGTAGCGATGTTAAGACTTAAAGTTTAGAGGATGTGGCTTTATAGATTAATATTAATATTAATAACAAACCTAGAGGCTCAGTAAATTTACTTTTACATAAGTCTTATAGCTATTAGATTATATATTTTAACATACTTTATTCAAAATATTTAAGAGAAAGCTAAATATATCGAAAAATTATCTTATTTTTAAAATTAATATATATATCTCTAAGATAATTTTTCGATATCTTTAGCTTTCTCTTAAATATTTGGAATAAAGTATGTTAAAATATATAATCTAATAGCTATAAAACTTATGTAGAAGTAAATTTACTGATACTCTAGGTTTGTTATTAACACGACATATTTGCATTTTATATTCTAGATTCATAAACAATCTGAGCGTTTACTGCTGACATTTTCTTGCATATTTTAACTAACCCTTGACAGCGTGGGCATCCACAACCACGACATTAGCCCGTTGAAGCTATCTATCCAACGAGCAAAAATTGAACGTACATTCTGGCACATGATTTATTGCACGGTTCTATAGTACTTGAAAAACGAACGCAGTATTGTCAGTTCCTTAGATTTATGTCTTCAGTAACGGATTAAGAAATAAGGGAAAAAAATTAAGTATTTCTTTTTATATAAAATCCTCAATATAAAATAATAAATTAATACATCTTTTTAGAGGGAATGGACGAAATAACAATTTAGGAAATATATCTGTAGCAGATGGCAATAGTTGTAGTAGTTGTGGTAGTAATGTCAATCTAGCCTAATTTTTCAGTAGAGGATTTTGAATGTTTAAAAGACCCCCGAAATTATTGAAATTTTTAAAGTTAATTGCTAATATTACTTCACTTCTACTTATATACCACATTACATGTGCAATGCAATTTACTAACTGGTATTAGCTTATTGTCTAGTAAATACATTTTTTAAGAATTTTCTTTAGAATAGTAGATACCTATGTCATACTTTGTCAACCCAAAAAGGAGAAGTAAATGGACATATCAATCAATGAATGTAAATAAGAAATTAGTTTCAACAAATAGAGCATTTTATACAAGACTGCTATTATCGTACAATCTAACCATAAGTGAGTGCAGTGAGAGAGACTATGGCGGAGACTATGGCGCACCCAGGGGGGAGTTTTGGGGGTTAAAACCCCCCTCCAGGGCACATAAAGAAAAAAATATATAACGAATAGTAGGAAAATATAACTTGTCTTTCACACACAATACAAAAAATCCAAAACGCTAATTTAATACATAAATTACTACTTTAAATATGTAGAATACAATAATTATTGTATAAGTACACAATAATTAATAATATTTTTCAGTATATTTAGATACCGATACCTAATATTAGGTTTATGAAAAAGTAGACAGAACGAGTCTGTTGCGAGTAGCATGCGCCTACAGAACTGTACCTGCGGCGGTCTTGTGGACTATCACGGGTTGTGTTCCTCTGCATGTGTTAGCAGTAGAAAAGAGACATCTCTATGAGAGAAGAGAGCATTTGACAACAGCTATAAAAAAAGAAGAAGAGGAAAGATGAATGGAAAGATTGCAAGAAGAGTAAAACAACAAGGAAGATGTTGCTCAGTGGACCAAGATGCTGATCCTGAGCCTAAGGGACTGGGTAGATTGTCTGTTTTAGGACGTATTATCATAGGTTCAAAAAGACAGATACAGATAAATGCCTATATTGCGAATATTCCGACATTGTTACTCACACAATGCTGGAGCGTAATAGATGTACAGTGGAGAGAAACAGAATTTATAAAGAAATAGGTATGAACCCTGTGACTGTAAGAGAGATGATCGTGAAGATGACGGGAAGTACAGAGGGATGGAATAGTGTTCACAATTACATCCGAGCAGTTATAAACACCAACCGGACCAACGACAGAGATAGGGTCTAATTACTATTTTAATGGGAATAAGCCGCAAGTGAAGGTTAAAATAAGTTTATTGACGTTTGAATTTTTGATCTTTGATCTTGCACTGATAACTTGTTTATACTCCAACAATTAATAGAAAAAAAAGTATAGGTTGGTACCGAAGAACATCTAGCCTTCATCGACGTAGAAAAGGCGTATGATACAGTTCCAAGACTTAAATTGTGGCAAGCTTTACAACAACTCGACATTAGTCCATACCTTTAAGGAATAATCACAGAAGTATACAGGGATAACACTACTTACCTAAAAATCAGAAATAGACTATCAAAGCCAATAAAAGTATTTAAAGGACTAAAACAAGAATGAAGTATGTCACCCTTACTGTTTAATTTATATATTGAGGCAGCCCTCCAAAATTGGAAAAACCACTGCCATGGAATGGTAATCCCACTAGGAAATGACGTACTGTTCTCTTTGAACTTTACGGATGACCAAGCCGTCCTAGCTCAAGATTCTTATGATCTAGAATTTATGATAAAGCGTCTATACAGAGAATATTTAAAATGAAGGTTATAAGTCAGCATGAGGAAAACAGAATATTTAGTTATCAATCAGATGCAATGTGTAAAGTGTTGATAGACGAGGACGTGGAAATCAAACAAGTGAAAAAATTTAAATATTTAGGTGCACTCAGTGCTAAGAACGGCTTGGGAGAAACCGAAATTAAACACAGACTCAATCAGAGACGTAAAATTCTAGGATGTCTGAACTCCTTATGGTGGGATCGCAACATTTCCAAAAGAAACAAAGAAAGAATAGGGCAAACCATGGTTGAATCAGTTCTTTGTTATGGCTCTGAAGTTTGGACAATTAATGTAACGCTGAAGAGAAGATTGTTGGCAGTTGAAATGGATCATTTGACAAGAAGTGCTAGAATATCAAGGCAGGAAAGGAAGACCAACGAATCTATAAGAAATAACATGAATGCTACAGAAATGGTCATTGACAGAATAGAAAGAAGAGGTTCAAAATGATTTGGACACCTATTGAGAATGCCTGACGAACGTTGGCCCCAAAAACTTCACAAATAAAAGCTACCTGGAAGAAGAAAAAGAGGTAGACCTCGATCATAGAATGAAGGAATTAGAAGAGCGATGGAATCGCGAGGTTTGGAGAAGGATCATGTCTTGGACCGTCAGGATTGGCGGAGAAGAACGGGAATATGCCGATAGCCGTCTTCAAAATGTATTGCATTTACAAGTTGGATTAATGTCAAACGTCAATAAACTTATTTTAACCTTCAATTGTGACTTATCCCCATTAAAATAGTAATTACTTTAAAATGCCATAAGAAAATAGCTTCAGAACAATAGATAAGATCTAGATAAGAGAAGGGAGTGTTCGAAAAGTGTCGTCTGCCTTACAGTGGCCACCCCACTTTCGGAGTACGGTACGTGCGACAGTCAACTGCGCACAAGTAAGAGAGGGTGGTTTTAGTTGGTAGGTAGGATAATAGATACCTGCATATTTGGCACTGCTATCTTTAGTACTTTAAATTTAAGTAAAACCCAAATTTTAGGGACTCAAAATGGAGGTAGCATAAAAAATTTTAAAACCTCAGACAAATTCTGGATGCGCCACTGGGGGACAACTTGCTTTATGTATCATGAGGGAATTGCGGGTAGGAGCTTAGATAAAATAGCCTCATATGTTTTTAAATTTGTTAAAGCCCTACCTAAATAAATGATCAACATTATCACTTACTTCGACACGTGCGGTGTCCAAAATTATAAAATTAATACGATCGCTATGCTCAGATATCTTTCAAGCCAGAAAAATAATTTAACCATCGATCAGAAGTTTCTTATCTCTAGATGTTCACCTTGAATGTGACGCTAACCGCTCTAGTGAAAGAGCCAAAAAAATCAATAATATCTTAATTAGGGTACCCAGGGACTGGTACCAGTTATTTAGAACTATTATGGGGAAAAACCATTCGCTGGGGAAGAAATGGACTGCAATCGTTTTATAAATTTTTTAACTTTCTGAAAACTCAACTAATAAAAAAACCTCTAATGTCGAGGGTGAAAAAAAAAAATTGGCTAAAAATTAAATGGCCAGCCACCAAAAGACATGCCCAGCCTTTTGGCAAAATCCTCTTTAAATACACTCTGGACTTCAGCGAGTGATAGACTTGCGTAGATTAAAAAGAGGAAGATATTTGGCTGCAACATTAGAGATGGAATATTATGGACCATTGCCGATTAACCTCCTCAAAAAACACGATCTATTGTCAGTATAAGTTTAATCCCTGTCGAGTGCCATAGGTTCTACAATTCCCTTGACTCAAGTGAGTTTGCGCCAGAAATTCAAATCAGTGATGACGATGACAGTTCCTAATAAAAAAAAATGAAAAAAGCATAATAGGTATTAGTAAATTTAAGAGTGCCTTTCTCAAGTGATCTATTTTTGTTATCCTTTTACACTTTATAGTCTTTATAGGGGAGAACTGTTTGTCACAAGTTGGTAATTCAGAATTATGTCTTTGTTTTTTAATTTCTTAATTTCCATAGACTCTAACAAAGATAGCTTAAGGCCTTTATTTTGAATGGAAGGCCTTAAACTACCTCTAGCTAACTCTAGTTATAGCTAGAATGGAAATTAACAAATTAAAAAACAAAGACATAGTTCTGAATGACCAAATTGAGACAAACAGTCCTCCCCTTCTTAACTTATTTCGTTAAAAACTATAAAGTGTAAACGCGTACTAAAAATAGATCACTTGAGAAAGGCACTCTGTCGAAATAGCTGTAGTGATAAAATTTTTATAATAAATTTTGTGGAAGTTTTGAAAACAAAGTTTTTAGTGTTTTATTGTTACATAAAACATGATCTACTATTCTAATTTTTTTTTAAAAAGACGTTCACTAAATAATTAGCTATTACCAGTTAATAAATTTCGTTGCACATGTAATGTGGTAAGTTGAAAAAAAAAACATTCGAAATTCACTTTGAAACTTTTAAGAATTTAGGGGACCTTTTAAACTTTCAATATAATGCTCAACTGAAAAATTAGGCTTGATTGATATATCAACTATTGCCATACCACTATGGAGTTGTTTTCCCAAGCTCTGTTTACGAATTGCTGGAGTAGAAAAATATTTGACATATCAGCATATGTCTACCCATAGTCAGAGATTCTCTACATAACTTATATAATTAGGCAGGACTTGATACATAACATATTAGGTTCTGTCATATTTAATAAGTACCAGAGCTGACATATCATATATTTTATTCTCATTTTTACCGGGTTTACCTTCACCACAGTTATGTCAATCTCTGCCAATTTACAAAAATGTTACTAAATGACATAATATCAAGCCAATAATCTGATTTTGGCAAAATATCGGAAATATCAAATTTTGAGATATCACTACAGATATGTGATATTTTCTTACCATGATTTTAATTATAAAGACTGGAATTTTTTATGATCCTATCTAGATTTATTTCAAAAAGTTTTTCAAATTCCCCTTCCTTTTCCCAAAAACACAACGTTTCATGTTTGGGTATTTTCGTGTTAATTTAAAAATGCAAATTTGTTAATTTCTAATTTAATTAAAATACATTTTTTTACTAAAACATTGATTTTGAATTTAATCTTGATTTTATTTTGTTTGTTTGAAAAATAAACGAGAATGCTATATGATGCGTAGCAATAATATGAGTTTGAAATATATTTTTTTAAATAACCGCATCTTCAAAAATTAAGCGAAGATATCTGTATAAAAAGTTGCGTAAAACAGAAGCGTAAAAAAATCTATACTATGGACTTTATATCAGGGAGGGAAAATAAAGATACATAAAAATCTTAAAAGGCGATGAAAAAATTACTTTGGCATTAACAAAAATTTAACATTAAACCAATATAAATAACGAAGAATGTCACAACAGTTGGTACTAAAATTAAAAACGAAAAATATATGATATAAAATATATGATAAATATTTTGCTCTACAAAAAAATTAACAAAAGTTAAGCAGTTGTATTAGACGATCTTTCTGAAAAAATGTTGACAGCGTTAAAAGAGCTTTGTCTTATAGAATTAAAGAAGTGCGACGACTGCGAGATAAATAGAGAAGCAATTTATTTATGCCTTTGTAAAGAAAGAAATGAAATGTTCAACATTTCATAAGATATCGGGCTATAAAGTTACTTAACAAAACTATGAAAATATGAGAGAGAGTAATTAATAGATTACCAACTACAGTAAAAAGGGCAGCCCTAAGCAAAAACAATTATACTAGAAGTCAACAAACCCTCTTCACATCACAAATTTCTAACATAAACAGCATGACATTCACGTGTTCTGATAGTTTCGCCTTCGCCATTTGCCAAGAGGCTACTAAATATGATTTATAGCCAGCATAATTGTCATTTTACAGGTTCAAACTGCTCAGTCTAGTTATATTTAAATTGTAGTGTATTGGTTTATATATTTTGTTGTATTAGAAGTTATACAATTTTGTGTTTTGTAATATTATTTTTGAGTTATTTATTGGTCGTGTTATTTTTATAGTGAGCAGTAAGTTTTATAGTGTATATTAAACTTTTAGTATCCAAAAACAAAGTATTTATTCAATAAAAGTAAAAATACCAATATTTTAATTTATTGATGTTTCGAAAAGTTTTATTTCCCTTTCACGTAGCTGAGATAAAAAAATATAGGTTTTGAAAAATCAATGTTAAAAGTGCAACTGATAGTATTGTTAAGCAATATAAGGTACAATATAACGAATACATAATTGATAAGATGACAAAAAGCCAAAACAAAATAGTTTTAAGGATGCCTTCATACCATTGTGAGCTTAATCTGATTTAACTCATCTGGGCAGAAGTGAAAAATTATGTAACAGACAAAAACAATACTTTTAAATTTGCAGACATCAAAAATATTTTTATCTTACAATAAATAATATTACTTCAACTACAAGGCATGAATGTGTGCAACACGTTCAACAAAAAGTCGAATCCAAAATGTGGAAGTTGGACAATAAAATAGAGACCAATGTCGAACCAATAATAATAAATTCAAACGAAGAAAGCAGCACACGTAGCTCCTCTGACTCTGAATAATTTAAATGGCAGGTTTTATGTTTTGAAAAACTTGTGATGATCATATGTTAGTCAAAATACTTTGTTATGTATATTTTAGTTAATGAATATTTTATTTTGGCATATTTTTCTTCAATGGAACATTAAATTTTACACACAGTTACACTTCAAGAAATTCTTACATTCTTTGTTTTAAGAAGTAAATATTATTAACAATCATATGATACACCTTCGTACTACCCTGTTTGGCTTTCGTATGCAATTGTCTACGGTTGGGAATTGTTATTTCAATGAACTGTAGTAAACTGAATTATCCAAAAATTGGTCTAAATTTATGCAGTGCATATCCTAATAGCACACGTACGTCCAATGGACGTCCATAGTACGTCCCTCACGGACTTTAAGGACGTCCGTTGAACGTCCGCTTTGGTCCCAATTACGTCCATTTAACGTCCTATATTGGTCCGAATGTCGCTGCGCCGAACGTCCTATGGACGTCCATTTTACGTCCCGAGCAGACGTAAAATGGACGTACCGGGACGTTAATTGGACCTTAATCGAACGTCCATAATACGTCCGGAGGACTTACTGGATGGACTTTTGTGATGTTTTCGGACGTCTATTTTAGCGCTGAGGATGTAAATTAGACGTCAACGCCATTGTATAAAGTACTAAAAGTGGCGTCATCCTGTGCATATTAGGAATGTATTTTGGGAAATTAAACGTAAATGTTTAATGGAACTTACATTTATTATTACATTTATTTATTATTAACAAACGGGACAAATCCACTGTCAAAATTATACAAAAATGCAACATTATATGAGTATAAAATCATTTTGAGTAATAAAACATATGTTTAAAGGACCTTACATTTATTATTACATATATTTATATTTATTTATTAATAACAAATGGAATAAAATGAAACAAATTCACTGTCAAAATTATACAAAAATGCAACATTATAGAAATATACACAAAATTACAGATAAAAATGAAATACACATGAATAAAATGAATACAAATAAATAAGTACACATTTATAAAAAGTATCATTTTGCACTTTGGTGCTTCAAATAGTACCTGAAGCTATTGATACAGAAGATTCAGACCATACCTATACTTAAACCGTAATTAGTTCTGCGGTAAGGAACACGGAAATGTGAATTCTAACGCAGTGAATGAGGAGGAATATGAAAACTAGGTGAAGCAATTCAGGAGATTGATTATTTGAAGGTTTAAAAAACCTTAAAAATAAAGATTGAAAGGTAACTCTTCTGGTAAGAGAATCCAGATTCAAGAAATTAATTATACCAGAATAAGAATATGGTCCACATAATTTAGAAAAACAGTAGATGCTTGTAGACAAGTAGTATAAATCTAATCGACATAAAAAATGTTTTTAATGCAATTATAACATAATTAGTGTAAATTAGTAGAAGTTGAACGACTAGACAGTAAACCATGCTGAGCAGTATGAAGCTGATTCTTCAATTTACTGTCACAAAATCAATCAGTAAAGCCTCTAAAATTTTAGGAATAGCAGAAAGAATTATAATGGAACGATAATTAAGAATCAATGAGTTAAGGATAAAATCAATAAATAAATTGTGATGAAAAGTGACCCTCAGTCAGAGATATATTAAAAATAAGCCATAGAGGCCTACATAAAAAGAATGCACAACTCCTTAAAAATAAGTTAAGATATTCCGTCTAGACCAAGACCTTTATTAGTATTAAGACACTGTAAGCATGCTAGAATGTCACAAATTTTAATAGTTAAAGAGTGAATATGGCTGTGACTGATATGGGATCTTTGACTACACTTGTCTACACAGGAGAAAGAAGGATTGCGAGTACTGCTAAAGAAATTGGCAAAATCGTTGAAACTGTGGCTCACTAAAAACAGAACCATTCAACTTCCCTTATCCTTTCCCATTCTGATTTTCCTTACAATTGTGTGGTAGGCAATTAAAATCAGACAAGTCAAATGTTGAGTTTTAAAGTTGAAATCATAAGTATGAAAATGATCAATACTTAATATGGAACTTTGTCTATTTTATTTCAGCAGTAGATAAATTTTTAGGTACCTATTTTTAATAAATAAAAATGTCTCAAAAATTGACTGTCCCTTTTTGTTCACCAACCACACAATTTAACCATTACAAAATTATCATATTTAAATTTAAATTTAAATTTTATCTGCCCTCTCTTCAGATCTCCTCAAACATTTCATTATCAAGTTTCAATTGCCTTCCCCATGGCAACGCTGGTTTTGGAGTTTTTCCAAGCAGCATCTGAAAACAAAATTAATGTACATTCATAAATTATTGAACAAACTAATTTCAGATGTAGTTCATTATACTTTGCTTATTGTGAATAAATCATCATTCAAAGGCGTAAAATTAAACACATGAATTTCAAGTGCTGTGGTTTTAATGAATCTCACCTGAACCAGAAGAATACTAACCCAACCATTGTGTATAAAAAAATATAAGGCCAACAACAAACCTTTATCTCATATAGCTAGCTGTAGTTCTTAAAGCAATCTCATAGCCAGACCTGAACATTTGTGAGTTGGTAAATTTTGTTATCTAATTTACATATAAGACACAGTTAACGATATGCTTTATCGGCTATATGTGGCCACTTAAGCGATAGTGTAAATTCTTAAATGTACCTTAAATTGATTTATGTTTACAAGTTACAAACCTTTTAGAATCAGAGCTATATGTGTGTCTTCAAAAGCTTTATATTGATTTTTCCCTAGCCAACTATATTTTCGTTGAATTTTATTGATTAGCTTCTTATGGCTTCTCCTAACAAATTCGTCTCATCAATTTTGGAAAGCTCATTATCCTAAAATATAAATCAACATGTAATAGTAATCTAACTACCCCACAAACTTGATCATCCATGCTTGATTATTTTAGCTTAAACTATCTAATAAAAAAACCGCCTCTGATACAAAATCAATCAAACATTCAATTGCAAATTTTGGCTTCTCATAACCATGGTAAATGCCTATTAAACCTACAATTTTAGGATATATAAACAAATTGCACAAACTAGGATAAAAATGACTACTAAAACTTTTTTAGTGGGATTTCATCAAAATATACACAAATATAACATTGTTTTTTTGCCAAGATAAAAATACCTTTGAAATTTGAATCATGTGGATCAGAGTATTTGTTCTCTGGGTGAAGCAAGAAGGGTTCTAGCATCTGAAGGCAAATGAGAAAGATCAGGAACTTCTTTATGAATTTTTTATAAATCACCTAGTATTAAAGGACAAAGTCCAGTTGCATAACTTATTGGAAAAATTAAAAACATCTCGATAAGGTTCTCCAGAATTCTCGTTACAACCATATTTAGACCCTTCTTCAGTTTCATTAAAAGAAGAGCTTTGTAAATGATCACCAGAATGGTCGTCCACGTGGTGATTGGGATTATTTTAGGTACTTAACATGTTAATAAAAAGTTAAATCGGAAGTATTGTAACCTGAACTATTTTAACTGAAACTCTCATCAAAATGATCAGTTAAGGAGGGGTTAAGAATTCCGAAGAAATGTTTGAAGGAGATGGGGGCTATTAATCATTTCAACAATATTATCTACGTTTTTCGTACCCATTCTCTGTTGATGACGCTTAGAAACAAATGGTTTTCTTTTCAACATAACTAATTTAGAAAAAATTACACTTACCTTTTTGTATATTTTATTTTTGTAAAATAAAAACCAAACTCGTAAGTAACTTAACAAATGGTACCAAACCTTTAACGATATACCAATGCTATAACCAAAACAAGCATCAAAAAAGGTTGCTAATTCACACCATTTGCACTTTTAGAATTCTTTTAAGCATTAATAATATTATAATTAAACTGTGCCATTTGTTTAAATAGGTATGACATGACAATGACAATTAATATAAAATATAATCACCATTCATTACTTTGTCCAGCGTGGCCCAGCCAGAGTATATACAACCACTTGTTCATCTTTTCAAAGATGATTTCAAGATTCATTTTGTTGATAAAAATCATATTTTTACTCATTAGAATTAGCAAACATATATCATCGTGATAACTAGAATAATAAAACAATTGTAACGAATTATCTAGTAATAAAAGATTTTTACAATTTACCTAAAAACAAAAACATGTTTTGGATATATTAAACTATACAATTTTTAATTAATCATGATTTAACCTTTTCGATTTTAATTATTTTATTAAGGTAAATAATTTATTATTCTATTGAAATATTTGTCATTTAATCCCATAATTGGTAAATCTCGGACGTCCAGAAAACGTCCGAGTTCGGACGTCCAGGGAACGTCCGAGTACGGACGTCCAGAGAACGTCCATATTTAGTCCACCCAAAGTACGTCCCACTTCGTACGTTCAAAGTACGTCCATTTTACGTCCAGGGACGTCCGGACCAAAACTGGACGTATATTGGACGTCCATAGGACGTCGTGTGTTACTAGGAAATGTACATTTAATATAATTTTCATTACATGGCAGCTGATGGCAAAATAAAAAAATATAAAAACAAACCGTAATATGGTAATTACTGACCTCGCAAAAGAGTATGTATGATGGGGTACCTCGAGAGTTTCAGTAATGGGCACCCAATAAGAAAGAAGTTTTCTGTCAGTGTGTTAAAGTTTTAAGAGTGGCCTTCCTTGGACATGTAATATTTCATCTAAGGGAGTGAGCACCGATTCCGATAAAATCAAAACCGTTAAGAGCTGGTCAGTTTCTATAGATAAGCATCAATTGAGATCTTTTTGAGCCTGTGTTCACTTTGTAGAGGATTTGCTGACAATACAAAATATTTGCATAAGCCTACGGAAGCAGACTAACAGTTTAACAGAAATGAACAGTGCCAAAAGATTTTGATAGACTGGAATACTCCCTCACCACTGCACCAACACTGTCATCACCACATTCCAAGGCAAGTTTCATAGTCGACACGTGCATCTTGGCAGCGTTGTTTCGTAAAACATCGATGGAATAGAACCAGTTATTGGACAATTTGGTAAAGTACTCTCCAAATCCGAAAGAAAATATTAAGCAAATAACAAGGGTACAGATGCTTTAAACTTAATAATTCACAATAAAATCATTAGTCTACTGTAGTCTTTCAATTCTGTTGACATTGTACCAAACAAAGACGTGTGCTTGGCTTACCACTGCTTACAACTAGGGGTTGGCTAGATAGCCATCATAATTGGAAATTTGAACCAACTTAAACTATGTAACGTGATGTATGTAATGGTGTGAAAGCTCAATATAAAGGTAATAGGCAATATAAAACACCCGACGATACTCAAAGAAGAATGAGGAAGTTTTGGCTTCAAGAATTCTCATAATACCAACCAACATGCCATTCGAATTTAAACGAATTTATTATGTGATTCGTTTTACATTCACCATAACGCTAAACAAACAACACGACGAAAACTATAGTATATACAAGGTCCTTAAATGAAAATAATCAAAACAAGAGTAACCTATTCAGCTAATCGTTTCTTTTTTGCCACGTGAATTAGCTTTTTTTGAACTTTTACTGAACCTAATTAATTTAATCTATAAAAAAGTTAATAGATCCCAGCTAATAATTTAACACAACATTTATTAATTCTAAGGAGGTACGAAGTTCGCCGGGTCAGCTAGTATAAATATAATAGATTGGTATTAAATATAATCTACATTATGGGGATAGTATATAAAATCTATGGCTTCAAAAAGGATTCTTGATTAATTTTTAGATGTCCAGTTTTTTAGAGAAAAGTTACATATTCCACAAATCTAACTACGTCCCTGGGTCTCGTTGTACAAGGTTAATTTTTTATCGGTCATTCAAATGGACTTCCATTTATGGTAAAGATATTGTTCTGAGACCAATTTGAATAAAGTATCTACGCGTACTGGTAGAAACATGTAGATGCTGTAAATCTGGTCTTAACAGCCTAACCAAACGCTGGGGATGACGCTTTTGTATTTTATTTCTCAGCAAATGGGTATGTGATTTATGTACATAAAAGAAGTAAATGCAAGATAGTAATATTTTTTAAGTGGCTGTAAACCTGTATAAGCTAAATGAATACTGATAAAGAAGATTGCTATAAAATATTGTGATCTGTATAACGTGTATGTTACACAGATCACATGATTTTATAGTGATAATCCCAGTGTGGACCAAATATTAGCCAAAGCTAATTCATAAAACAAATAATTTAATTTTAACAATAATTAAATAGGTTTGTCATTACATTTTGAAGGTCAATCTTACTTGTTACTCAGTGTTTCTTAAGATGCTATGATATTGTTACATATTACCTACATTTGCTTGTGCACAAACGTGTTTGTTTACATATTTAAATAATTTTTCTTAAAAAATATAGCTATAGTTATACAAAAACGAACTTAGTTCAAACGAATAGAAAAAAAATGCAAAAATTGTCCAAAATAACTCAAAACGATAATAATTTAGAAAACCTTTTCTAGAAACCGACTATTATAAACACGTTGTTCTGAAGTCAATTGGCGTATTGTGCTTCTTCTATTAATCTTAGAAACCCATTCCAGAATTCTGGCATCCCATACCAGATCTAGTGAAAAGATACTATTATGTTTTGTAAGTCACTTAGTAATCTCTGTTAACTGTTTACTGTCTTCGACCTAGTACTCCGATTTTCAATTTCCAATACCGCTACAGCCCAAATCGAGCCTTTGCCTTCTCCAAACTATGCCTTTAACAGTTTGCTGGCACTTCAACCTTTCACCTTTTATGACCTTCCTTTGGTCTTGCACCCGGTATTTTACAATGTAGGGCTCTTTGTTGGTAGAACTCATTTTTGTACCTGGATCTCTGTACTCCGTTTTGGATATTAGATCTAACTATCTTCCTTGGGATTTTTCTCTCAAAGAGTTTCAGCTTTCTGTTTGTGGTTTAGGAGCGACACACATGGGTGACTAAAAAACAAGCTTTGTTTCTCTTTTGTGATGTCTTATTAAATAAATATGCCTTGCAGTCATGAAAAATTTGTTTAACTGTTTTAGGTTCTATACTACAGAGTGTGCAGCTTATGTCTTCATTAAAAAGCCTCATTGATACAGGATTCACTTGACTAAAATTTGTCCAATAAGAAAGTCTGTTATAATTCTAAACTGATTTCTGGTAAGTTTCTCTCGGTACTTCATCCCTTTAGCCATTCGTCCAGTATATACTTATATTTATCACAAGAGCATATGCGACCCTTTCACTCTTGTATTCTGGACACTCTATAATTATATATTTTTACTAATAGTTAAGTGTTGCACTTGGTACACCTCGAAGTAGCCTCCTTGTTGAAGATATGTTTGTGGGTAAGTAGAGTATGTCCTATTCGAAGTCGGTTGATGATGACTTGCCTTTTCTATTCCTTGGTAAGATGAGTGTGGTGCCTACTTGACCTAGGCTTTCTTTGAGTTTGGTGACAGTATGATCCCAAGTAGGTAGTCTGCCATCCTCTGGATATGTAGCCTTTGACGTTTACTTTGTGATCAGTCCAAGGTATTTCATTTATGATAGCAATATTTTGGTCTGGTATTGCATTACTTGCCAGGGAGTCCACTTCCTTATTGCAATTTAGTCCCATATGGGAAGGTATCCAGGTAAACGAAATAAATTTTTTTTAAGCCTATTATAAATAAAATACTTCTTTGATAATGACAAATACAGTGTGAGATATATCTAACTGTTTTATTCCGAATAATGCGCTTATGAACTCGGTGATAATAACATATTTGCTTTCTTGGATGAAACTACTTTTTTCATAGTCTGGTGAATTCTTCGGTATGTATACCATAATTTATTGAAATTCGTACTGTAAACTTGATATAAACTGCAGCATGACCTTCATCATATTTAAAAGTATCAGTGAAGATTTAAAGGGTTGTTGGGTATTTGGATATTAGATTATTAAAAGCTTACTGGACAGGGAAAAGATGTGTGGAATCCTTAGGCAGCTCTTTTAGAGACGTATAAATTTTTGGAAGTTTGATTATCCAGGGAGAGAAATTTTTGCGAATAAGGATAGTAAGAGTGAATTGTTTAAAATTAAGATTAATACGTTTTATTCGCTTAAAAAATGGTAGCATAGCACCTTTCTTTCAATGTTTCTGTAATGATCAGAAGATACATTTGTTCTGCAAAACATTGCTGAGTAGGCTATGTTGGTTTTGTTTGCTGAAATTCTGGCAACATAATTTTGTGACAGGAGTTGTATTCGTTCAGCAGTACTTACAGTGGCAGCGTCCACCTTGGGAAACAATAAAAAGGCGAGAAGAGGAGCTTCATTCTTTCAATGAAGAGTGAAGACAGGCAATAGAGGAAAGAGATGAAGCACACAAAATGTATGTAACAAGAAGAATACGGCAAAGATGAACATCATTTGAAGTTGCAAGACGGAAAGCAGACCAGATGTGTAGAAATAAAAAAAGAGCCTATGAAAATAGACAAATAGAAAAAATGGAAGAAAATTTCAAAAACAACGGAATTAGATGGGCTGACGAATATCTACAAAAGATAAAAAATGGGTATAAACCTCAAACAAGTCTATGTAAAGATGAAAGTGAGCAAATAATCAGTGATCAACAAAAGTCACAGAAACCTGAAAGCACTATTTTCAGACCCTACTTGGTACACAAGTAGACATGGAAGATGAAATGGGTACGAACTACGTAAAAGAGAATAAAGTAGAGAATGGAGTAGAAGCTCTAACCATAGAGGAAGTTTTCGAAGCTATTAAGGCCGAGAAAAACAATTAAGTCCCGGGAGGGACGAAATACCAGCAGAATTGTGTAAGGTAGGTGGCGACCACCTAGCAAGTCATATTTACGCGCTTATCAAAGACATAATATATGGCAAAAATAGAAAATACTTGACGACTGGAAAAAAAGTATAGTATGCCCGATCTATCAACAAGCAGACAAACTCTAGTGCAATAACTACTGTGGAATTTCTCTACTATGTAGAGCATATAAAGTCCTCACCTATATTATAAACCAGCGGCTCCAACCACTATCAGAAAATATTATTGGAGAGTATCAGACGGGCTTCCGACGAAGAAGATCGACACTGGATCAAATATTTACAGTCAAACTGATCTTGAGGAAATCATCGGAACATGACATTGATGTTCAAAACTTGTTTGTAGACTTCAAACAGGCATACGACTCAGTCAAAAGAAACAAACTTTACAATATATTGGCTGAATTGGCAATACCACACAAGCTAATTAAACTTATTAAAGCCACAATGGATGCAACTCAGGCATAAGTACGAATACAAAACCACCACACAGTCTTTTTTTAAATTTCGCAGGGACTAAAACAGGGAGATGGGCTGGCCTCAACTTTGTTCAACCTGGCACTAGAGTATGCAGTTAGGCATATGCAAACTGGACGAGGAAACCTACTGACCAACCGAACGGTTCAACTGACCGCTTATGCCAATGATATTAATATTATGAGTAGAACCTCAACAGGAGCACAGGAAACATACGCAGAGTTAAAAACGCAAACAAAAAGGCTAGGTTTGGGAATTAACACAGAAAAACAAAAATAATGATACAGACGAAAATGACATGGAAACGGTTGGAAAGTTTACATACCTGAGAGTAGAAATATATGCCGACAGATCAGAAGATAGAGAAATACGGAAGAAAATAACGCAGGCAAACAGAGCTGATTTTGCCCTCTCCTATATATTTCAGTCTAAAAATGTTCACTCAAATACAAAAATGAAAACCTATAAAACCTTAACCTCGAGCTGTGTATTTTGTACACGTCCAATAGAAAAAGTCGTCTAAAAATAGAAGTGTCGTCAATCTGGCGATATCGTCGCGTCTATTCGTCCAGTAGAGATCTGTCGTTCGAATAGTTGAGTAATATTTTTTGTTGCAGCTGAGTTTTGTGAGAGTTCTTAAAAATACGAGAGTGTGACGATTTTGTGTACATAATACACGGCGCGCCTTCTAGTGTAAGTATTTTATCCATTAATTATTTTACTTTATAAAAAGTTGTAATTCGAAATTAAAGTTAAATTAACTTTAGTTTTACTTTATTTTAGGTTGAACAGGCTATTGTAACATAATTGTTAAGGAATATAACAGCTACGCTGAGAGAATATCATGTAAGAATTTAGTTGCATTGTTATATTATTTGTGTGTTACTTTTTTTTATTTTTGCAGGGCTAGAAAGAAGTTTTTAACTGAGGCTGAGTTATATAAAATTCTTAATGAAAACCCAGAAACAGAAACTAGTGAAATAGAATATTCCGATAAATCTGAGACAGATGAAGTAATAATACACCATGATGACCACAATTCTGAATCTGAACAAGAACAGAATGACCACGACAGAGCCAGTAACTTCGAGGATAATACTGCAGTAAGTACGACTGCTTTCGAATATTTTCAAGGTAAAGATAAAAAAACTGCATGGCGTAAGACTCCGCTGTCGTCGCAATCAAAAATTAAAAAGAAAAATATTATCAAAATGGTCCTTCCAGGACCAAAGGCAGTGGCTTCAAAAGTGACCTCAGAACTTTCAGCTTTTGAAAAAATTACAGATTCTTATATATTAGAGAACATCGTACAATTTACTAATTTGTACATTGATAGTAAAAAAGAATCTGTTCAATATAAAAGAGAACAAAATATGAAACATACTTCAAAAAGTGAAATAATGGCGTTACTGGGAGTGCTTTACCTCCTAGGTACTAAAAAGGCTAACCATACTAACGCACTTGAACTTTGGACATCTGATGGAACAGGTATAGAAATTCTTAGAGCTGTAATGAGTTACAAAAGATTTTTATTTTTGTTACGTTCAATGCGCTTTGATGACAAAACCACAAGACATGAACGGAAAATATATGACAAACTTGCACCAATTAGAAAAATATTGGACGCATTTGTTAGTAACTGTAAAAATTCCTATAATCTTGGTGAATTTGTTGCAATAGACGAAAAACTAGAGGGAGTCAGAGGACGTTGTAGTTTCATCCAGTATTTACCAAATAAACCAGCAAAATACGGTATCAAGCTGTTCATTTTGGGCGATGCACAAACTTACTTTGTTGGAAATTTAGAGGTTTATTGTGGACGGCAACCTGAGGGGCCTTATGCTGTATCAAACTCTCCTAGTGATATTGTAGATAGGCTTATTGATTATATAAAAGGTTCAAATCGCAATTTGACAACCGATAATTGGTATACCAGTTATCTTTTAGCAATTTCCCTTTTGGAAAATAAAATAGCTACAATTGGCACTTTGAGAAAAAACAAAAGGGAAATACCTATTGAATTTTTACCCCAAAAACAAAAAGAAGTGGGAACGTCACTCTTTGGATTCCAGAAAAATGTCACTTTGGTCTCATTTGTTCCAAAAAAAAGTAAGTCGGTCATACTTTTATCCACGATGCATGACACTGCCACCGTAGACGTCGAAACTAAAAAACCAGAAATTATTCTAGATTATAATGCCACAAAAGGCGGAGTGGATACTATTGACCAAATGTGTGCATCATATTCTGTAAAAAGAATAACCAGAAGATGGCCACTAATTATATTTTTTTCTCTAATGGATATGGCGGGTATCAACGCGCAGGTGTTGTTTTGTGCCAATAAAACAAATCCCAAAATGTGTAGCCGAATTTTTATAAAGAATTTAAGCTTGAGTTTAATGAAAGTACATCTTTCAGAAAGAGCGACAATGCGATATCTTCCTCAGGATATTCAAGGTTTTCTAATGAAATATAAATCATGTGAAGAACCTACTTGAATAGAAGTGCAAAGATCTAGAAAACGTGAACGTTGTGCAATATGTCCAGGCTCAAAAAATTCCAGCACAACAGTTAGATGTGGGCTATGTAGAATATTTGTATGTAAAATGCATTCAGAAACCACAATTACCTGCGTAAAATGTAAGAACAATGAACGGCAGCAATCAGAAGAAATCGAGTGAAGTAACCCGTAGGTACATGTTTTATGTTTATTATTTTATGTAACAATAAACTATTTTTGTAAATCGTGGTTGTCATTTTGTTAAAACGCAATAAATTTGGTAAAATCAACTAAAATGTGTTTTGTGTAAAAAATACACAGCGCGCCCGGTTATGAAACGGTAGTCGGCGCGCCTGCTGTAGGGTTAATTTGACCAATAGCATGCTATGGCAGTGAAGCATGGGTCCTAAAAAAACATCCAAAAGCAAACTCGATACATTCGAGAGGAAAGTACTGAGGAGAATAATAGGATTTGTGAGAGAAAATGGAATCTTCACAAGTCGATACAACAACGAGCTTAATGAACTTTATAAGGAATCACCACTGTCAGACTTCATTAGAAAACAGAGATTGAAATGGGCCGGATATTTGATAACAATGGGAGAGGATAGGCTACCAAAAAGAGCACTGAATGCTAGAATACAGGGAAAGAGACCGGTTGGAAAGCCAAGATAGCGCTGGGAAGACACAGTAAACAGCGACGCACAGGTCCTTTTAGGAGTCCGTGTATGGAGAAGATCAGCCACAAACAAACAAGGGTGGAGGCAAAAACTAAAATAGGCCAAGGCTCAATTTGGGCTGAAGTACCGTAGAAAAAGAAGAAGTAGCCTCCGTTGGCTTAAGGAGAGTTTAGTAGCTAGAACTTGTAAGCTATTTATTGAACTGGCTCTTATGAACCGTAGTCTAATTTACTGATCGCATTATAATTTACTGATCGTATGATTCGTATTATTGATCTGTATAGAGTAAGTAAGGTTGTTGCATTAGCTAACAATTAGCAGATTGGTTATATGACTCTCTCATTGTAAGTAGTTCAAAAGAGGCCTAAAAAATTTATTTCTTCAATGTGTTTCAAGATAGATCCATTTATTGTTAATTGAATATAAGAACAGTTTTTTCTTTTGCTAAAAATTAAATAACATGTCTTTTCACCATAGAATTTAAAACCCGTGTTTTGAGACCAGCTTTCAGTTGTGTGAAAGACTGTTGGTAATCTATGTGATCCCAGAGTTACATTGTTTGTTTTTAGATAAAGGAATTTTAAATTTTTAGATAAAGTTATGTGCATATAGGCTAGTAAATAGAGTATACAATTAGAGTAGATCATTGTAGAGTGACGTTTTGAAGTACTTGTCTTCATTTCCGATTTGTTCTTGAATTTTATGAAGAACATTTGGAATGTAGGAGGTAGGTCATTTTCAAGGATTTTGGGATAGGTAGAAATTTGTCTTTTAGTAACATGAGGTGATTCCTGAATTTTTTTTTATTGCTTACAATTATTAAAGAATGCTTTATGCGTATTTTTGGTTGCGACGAAGTCTGCGATTCTTTGTTTGTTTGTAAGAAGGTAGTTTGGTCCTTTATAGCTGATGTTAATTTGTGAATACGTATGGTGTTGGGTTTCGGATCCATTAATGTTTTTGTACATTCTTGGTATTTCTTTTTTTATTATTCTGCCAGCTGCTTATATGCACTAATTTTCTAGATAGTTTGTTTATCTTTGTAAAGGTTATGTATATTCACACCAACCATCCGACTATCTTATATCTGGAGCAATTCATACTGTCTATGCAAATGTAGTAGTCGATATGTATGTTGTCGGATGAGATTACGAATGAATCAGGCATTGATGAATTTTTTAATGTATCTTAATCAAATTTCTGTAAAATACAATGAATTTAAATTAATGCAAAATTGTTAGCATTTTGAAAACACAAAAGTCGGAGATTTGCTTATCAAGAACCTTTATTAGACCTCATTAGAAGCATTCTTCGTTCCCTCTTTATTTTTTTGGTTATATAGTTTATGTATATTTTGTAGATTAGAGTAGAGATGGTTTCTTATAGATCTTTTTAAATGTTGGCCTGTCCTATTTTTTTAAATGTCGGCAATATATCTAGAGCACATAGATATAATAATAAAATGTTTAAAGTATACTCTCCCACTAAGAAACCCGCTGCCAGACAACCCGTTGTAAGAATATTAGGTTTTTATTCGTAGAGATAATTATTTTAATTAGCCACATTATTGCATATCTTCCATAAGAGTTTGGATATTCTGGGTGAAACTCGTAACATCCTGTTGCTTTGTCAGATTTGATATGCTTTACTTTATTTAGAGGATTTGGAGTATTGAGGGTGCGCTTCGATTATTCGGCGATTGTTTCTACGTTCCTTTTTAATTACCGTATGTATGCTGTTATTTACCTTTTAATGCTTTGGAGCGCTTCACCACCCACTCAGCTATTTGGTCCGCTGTTCAAGAATTAGCTGCCTAATTTTTTAGGAGACTCCACGCTTTTTTGCCTAATTTTTTGAAATCTATACCTCTGGTCATTTCTTCCCATTTCTTGCGGCGTCGCCTAACTTCTTAAGAAGTTTATCAGCCTTTTCAGAATCACCACTCTTTTAAAATTCTTAGTAGAGTTGCACTTGGTTGCGATTCCTTCCCGGTATTCCTTCCTATCCCACGAGTTAATGTTTTTTGGTAATTCCTATGATGGCGTTGGTAAATCTGTAGTAATTAGAACGCAGATGGATCTCATAATTCTGCCCAGTTTATTAGTTTACTTGACACAATTATTTGCATTTTTGAAGTTTTATCTTAATCTAGGAGTGGAGTAAATAATTAAGATGTGTAACTTTTGTAATAATGAGGCGGTGTTGGCCTTGTGGAAATGTGGAAAAATATTAAGCACTTGTGTTGAAATTGGTCCTCAGTGTCTTCTGTGACATAGCATAAATGCGGATTGGTTTCGGTATGACAAGCTCGTGATTTAAAGGAACTGTTATCTTTGGCATCGACCATTGGACTTAGACTAAAAATTAAAACCCCCACAATAAACCAAATGCAGATTGTCAAAACGGAACAACTTAGGCATTATAAAATCGTAGTACTGCTTACTTCATTACTTTGTAATAACCAATTAAATTTTATTATTAAAATTTAGTTAAATTTTGAATAATTCTTCTTTAGCAGTAACTATATTTTTGGAAAATTTTAATTGGCAATAAAGGTACGCATAATTTTTTTTTAGCAAGTATAGGTTTATTGGCAATAGAACAGGTTATGTGTTTACGTGTAGTTACAGTCTTCACAGGAAGTTCTAACCTGAATCCGTGGTTTTACTCTTCTATCTTTATTAAGGTTTTTAGGGAATTTATATTTCGGTCAATAATAGACTTAAATTTTGCACAGATTGTGGCAAAGTTGTTTTAAAATCATTTTACTCATTTACTTTCTATAAGAGGTTTTCTAAACAGTTAATATACAATAAGAGAATAATAATAGCAACCTATGTAGTACCAGTTACCGTATAAAAATTGTAAGGAGAAATCTAAGATCGCAATATTAAAGCAAATACACAGTTAATTGAAATAATATCACTTCAAATGAAGTTGAATTATAATTTTTTTAAAAATATGAAATAGACATTGGTCTTCTTTTTATCTAATGTAAATTACAAGCATCACTTTAAAGGTCTCCAAGCTTTCAATCCAAATGGCTCGACCGACACTTTCAAATTAGGTTAACCCTACACGGAATATCTTAATGGACAAAAAGTGGACATCTTTTGCCTAAAATTACAGGGATATCTTTACGGGTACAGAGTTGGGTCGGCAGTGAGAATTTTATCGTTTGTTTTTAGAATAAAATTATTGTCGTAAAATAGCATACTTGAATTTTTATATGAATCCTATGGAAATTTATTTATTTTAAATCAAATTTTTAGTTAATACAAAACCATTATGCAAAAAAAGGTATTGCATTTTGGTTATTTTGGTTGTTTTAGAGATATTGTTGGGATTAGTATTTTTCTCACAAATTGTTCATTATATTATCTTATGAAGAAAAAGAAATAAAAGAGGAAAAAAAGTTTTTTTCCAAAGAGAGTCAAATATGTCCAAACATTGGATCAAGTCTTTAATAGTCCCTATATACAAAAATGGGAAAATATTGAATATATTGCGGTGACAGCTGTAATTATAGCCAGAGGTACCCTGGTAAAAATATGGGGTTTAAAACTAAACATGTTTAATTTAATTTATAACGGTGGTAAAATCAACAATAATATATGCACCAGTGGTGCAGCACAAAGTGCCGTCATTAAACAACCTGTATTCACCTGATAGCCTTGAAATTAAAGGGGCATTAAGGGACAAACCAAGAAAAGCCATTGGGTCTCTTCACTCCTCTCTACATTGTTATTAGCTGTAGGCGAGAATTATATATTATAGGTTAGTAGCATTATATCAAATTAGGGATGCTGTATGGAAGATGACTTTCAAATATATTGGCCTTTCAAATATATATAGTACTCTGATCAGGCTTAAAGTACCTTTCCAAGTGAACGTCCAAAATGGGATAGAGAGAAGACACAACACAGGATGGAGTGTTAGATATGGTAATAATGAAAATATTTCCATTCCACTAGAAGAACAAACTTTTTTATTCCAGGCGGAGATTTATACAATCTTGCATTGCACAAGAGAAATAAACATGTGAACTTCTAAACTTAAGTGGATAAATATATTCAAGTGGCTATGGGGACTTGCGGGACACCTAAGGTAGTATCTAGGATGGTATGGGAATGCTAAGGAAGAACTTGAAAAACTGGTGAAATATTAAAAAGTAACACTGGTATGAGGCATCGAAAAAAGCTCCACAACAAATACTCTACATCTACAAAATACGTTGGATCAGAGTCGGTCTTAGGTGTGAACAGAAACAATCTCCGCAACACGAAAAAAGCCTTGATCCGAACACAATATAACTCTTACTAAAAAAAATAGTGTTTTTCTTGTGCAAAATCATATTTTGCATAAATGCGAGAAGTAGATCGTAGGCGATAATTACTTTTTGAAAATTAGGGTTTTTCAGTGGCTGTCAGGTATAAATACATGTACAAAAGTCAATAGACTGTCGTATGACCGGTTTATTAAATATTTTTTCAAATAAAACCTAATATAACTTGCTTCACATATCCATATATTAAAACATCTTTTTCTGTAAAATAATTAACTCATTGATTAAAATTTCTTGGAAAATAGGTTTAGAACACTTTTTCACCTACTGAATTTTACACGACTTGGTCTATGTATTCACGAAGTTTCCATTAGTTACCCAGAATCGTTTTAATTAGTTACCAAATTCCTAACATATTTACTGTCTCTCCCTGGGACTGTATTTTTACCTCGACGACGGTGGGAGAGCCGAGTAACGGGTCGTGGTCCCTAAAATTGTGAGGGGAGCACGACCGGTGAAACCAAGAACAGTCCCAGCGTCCAGCGACTGTGCACCGAGTTGGCGCCGGACACCGCCGCTGGACGCTAAAAAGGCGCCGCAACCGAGGCGAGCAGCTGAGACGCCTTCTGCCTTCAGCAATACAACTACCTACCAACTCTCCTAGGGCTACTTAATCCCAATTTTCAATCTCGCCCATCCAAAAAAAAAAAAAAAAATTTCTTCCAACCCCCCAACAAATCTCATAAGAGTAGTCTACATGTTTACCCCACCTGTCACCTTTTCCGTCACACGTCCTGTTCCAATTCCCACGTAACAGGGGAGGCAGCAGTAACGTGGAAACTCCAAGCAGCCTGCTCATACAGACTGCCACTGCGTCCGGAGGCAACCGTGAAAAAACAAAGCCTAGAGGAGTAAAGCTCGATAAAAAATCCCCACTATCACGGTGAAAGGCATCGTGCCAAAGATATGAGAGATGCGAGGGTTAGAGCATCACAAACGATCCCTTCGGGATACCTGGCGACCTCCCGAAGTAACTTAGCCTTAGCGCGGTAAGGGCGCACTGCCGCGCCGGACATATAGCACGTCCCCACTCGTGGGAACTGCATGGACTTTACACACAAAAAGAAGGACGGAAAAGACAATGACGAACACAAGCAAACGAACAAGGAAGAAATGAAGATGAATGAAAACGAGAATGGGGTAGAACAGCCGCAAGACGGCAGATTGAGCGAAGCGGAAGAACAAAAGAAATTCGAAGAAGAGATGCTAAACTGGCATAAGAGTCAGCCGAAGATGAATAGGTCAGGTCCTCCAAAACATTCAACGTTGGTGGGAGAGGACATTTTAAGAGCAATGAACAAAAAAGACAAAGGGAAAGAAGAAAATTCAGGGGGGGAGGAATCATCAATAGAAATCACAGATGTGGTGGACATAGAGGAAGAAGAAAAAAATGAAGAGCAAGGAACCACAAACTGGCAGAACTTGGAGGAAAGTATCCTGACAGCCTCGTTGTTCGACGATGATGACCAAGAAGAGATAAAAGAAAAGAAAAAGAGGAAAAGAGACAGTTTTGAGATAAATAAAAAACTCAAGAAAGAAAAGAAAGAAGAAAGAGAAAACGAGAGATACCAAGAGGAGACAGAATGTGAAAGAATACAGAGGAAACTAAAAGAAGTAATGGATATCCTAAATGGAAAAGGACCCATCGAGGGGGAACAAAAAGCCAAAGCAAGCAAACTAATAGGAGAAATTAACACAATTCAGATTAAGACCAGCCAAAGTAAAATAAAAACGGCAAAAGGGGAGGACGAAGAAACTAAGTGTGAGCAATGTAAAATAAAACTATTGCAAGAAAGGCAAAGAAAAGAAACAGAAAAAATAATAAGCGCTTTAAAAAAAGGGGGAGATATAAATAACTTCAATCAAATACAAAAAAGAAATGGGAAGAAAAAGTATTTGAAAAGACAAAATGGGAACAGGTGAGCTTACAGGAGACGATAACTAAAAAAGAATGCCTTATAATAACTAAAAAGGATATAAAAGACGGGGGGGTAGAAGACGTGATACGTACTCTCAGGGAGGAAGTTCATGAACTAATAGAGGTCTGCGAAGAAGGAAATGTAGAATATATAAAAAACGGGAACGAAAGTTCCATAGCCAGCCAGAGAAGGGAATGGTACACATATGTGGCAAAACCAAAAAAACAAGGTATGTACGAAATGGCCGAGAAGGCCATCAAACGGATAAGGGAAAGGAAAGAGCCACCTGAAACAATAAGGGTGGTTATCAATAATGAGATAAATAAAGATGAGGTACGGAAAGCCCTGAAGTTTGTAGGCCGGGCAGAAAACATCGTATGGGAAATCCAAGTAAGAGGTAAAGAAATGGATAAAGGAGTAAAGAACGAGCAAGAGGAAGCCCTCCTAATCAAAACAGGGGGCAAATCGTATACGGAAGTACTGAAGGAAATGAACCAAAAAATTAACATCGGAAAGATAGGGGTTAAAGTAGATAGACTCAAAAAAACAGAAGGGGGGGATATCCTAGTAAAACTAAAGGGCAAAGGGGCCGCAGAGAAATTACGAAAAGAAATGGATACAAGGATGACAGGGTTAAATATGGCAATCCGACGCAAAGAATGTTTTTTTAACATAACAGGTTTGGACCCAGGGGTGACGGAGGAACGACTCCAAAGTGCCATAAAAATGTACACAGGAATACCGAAAAAAGAAATTGACATAAAGACGCTACGAACAAATAAACATGGGGAGCAGGTGGCGACCGTAGCCGTACGCCCCTCAACAGCTGAAGAATTGAGAAGATACAGCTCCATAATTATAGGCTGGGTATCATGTCCTATCATTGAAAGATATACCCCAACAAGGTGCTACAAGTGCCTTCACTATGGCCACAGCACATATGAGTGCAAAGGTGAGAGCAGGGCAGCGTGCTGCTACAACTGCTTAAAATCAGGGCACACAGCAGTGCAGTGCGACAGCACTTCATACTGCCTCACCTGTAACGAGGAAGGCCATAGAATGGATAGGATGCAGTGCCCAGCCTATAGAAGGTGGGTGTATGGCAGGGGAGGAGACAGGGAACCCCCAAAGGGTGGGTAAATGTAACAAGGAAAACGAAAAAGCGAGAGATGGTTCCCTGGAGAACGCGAGTGGGCCCCTATACAGCCCACCGGCGGGACAGGAAGCCATCTCTCTCAGCTTTTCATGGATAAAGGCATCCAAGTACTACAACATTATATCCATGTTATTTAATAAATGCCATCTATTATATTTACATATTTATATACTTTATTTATTTAAAAATTTTATATATACACACATTTCTTATTTTATTTATATATTTTATCTATCTTATTTTATTTATACATATTATATTTATAAACTTTTTATTTATACACTAATTTTATCTATACTTATTTATTTTTTTATCCTAGTCTATAAGAATTTTATTTTTAATATAAGACGCGAATCCACTGCAGAAGCGACCTCAGGGAACTGAACCATAATGAACCCCAAAGATCAACCTGGTATAAGGATTTTGCAGGTGAACGTAGGCAGGGCGCGCCGAGCGCACGACCTCATCTACGCAAAAGCCTGCAAGCTAAATATAGATCTGCTCATCGTACCCGAACCTAACAAAAAGATAACGACAGGCGGTGGGTGGATACAAGACGAGGGGAAAAATGTAGCGGTGCTCATTAAAAATAGGGATGTCGGAGTGCAGAGCATTGTCAGGGGAGGAAATCATTTACTCATTAGGTTGAGGGATTTCAGCCTCCTGGCATGCTATGTATCTCCAAACATCCCTATGATGAGATACGAAACAATCGTTAATGAAATAATGGGTGCCGCTATAAACGAAAAAAAAATACTGATCGCCGGGGACATAAATGCGAAGTCCAGACAATGGGGTTCCCCCATAAACGACAAAAAGGGGGAACTCTGGAATGAATGGATAGCCCAGGCTGGCCTCCAAGTGCTGAACAACAATAAGCCAACCTTCGTACGGGGGGCCAGCCAATCACACATTGACATCACATTCGCGAGCGAAGGGCTATCCAGGAATGTGTACGGGTGGGATGTACTCGACGATCAGCTCTTCACCTACCACCGATATATACAATTTGAGGTAAAGGTTAAAGGGGGGATAAAGCGGTCGATAGGTACAGCAAAATCATATTTCAACAAAAACAAGTACCTATCGGAGGTCAGAAAAATAAATGAAGATGAGATTTCTGACCTCGGCCAACTTCGAACAGCTCTACAAAATGCGGCAAAATTGGCTACCGAGAAGAAGAAACATGGAAAAAAATCCCCCTATTGGTGGACAGATGAGATAGAAGATCTACGGGAGAGATGCCTCAGATCTCGAAGGAATTATACGAGAAGCCAGGGCAACCTCGAGCTTAAAGATACATACAAGGATTTGAAGAAAAGATTAAATAATACAATAAAAAAAGAGAAAAAAGAAAAGTGGCAGACCCTGATAAAAGCACTCGACGAGGATATATGGGGTGATGCATACAAAATCACAATGAAGACCTTAAAGATAATGGCCCCATATAGACTCGACGAAGACCAGCGGATGAGATCAGCTGAACTCCTCTTTCCCACCAAGGACATGCCAGATTTCACCAAGGTTTTCCCAACCATGATAGAGGAGTTCACAGAAGAAGAGGTGAAAACCGCTGGTCAGGATACGAAGACAGGGAAAGCTCCCGGCCCTGACGGGCTGCCACCAGAGGCAATAAAGATAATAGCAACTGAGAAACCAGGTTTGATCAGAAGAATATTTAATGATCTACTGCAGAAACAAGAGTTTCCCAAGGACTTGAAGGAGGCAAACTTAGTTCTACTCCTAAAGCCCGGGAAACCCCCTGATTCACCGACCTCTTATCGTCCAATATGCCTTCTGGACTGCCTTGGTAAGTTTTACGAAAGACTTATCAAGAAGAGGCTGGAAGGCATGTTGGAAGATGAGAGAGTCTTATCCAACCAACAGTACGGATTTAGGAAAGGCAGATCGACAATCGACGCCGCGACCTGGATAAGGAACGCGGCCAAATCAAGCAAGAAAAGATGGGTAGTTCTTGTTCTGTTGGACATAAAAAATGCTTTTAATTCAGCAAACTGGGGCCTCATAGTAGACCGAATAGTCGAAAGCGGGGCTCCGGAATATATGTCCAATATAATAAAGGACTACCTTTCGGAACGATCCGTATGCATATCCAAGAAGAAAAAGAAACAAATGACCGCGGGAGTACCCCAGGGGTCAGTCCTGGGACCCTTACTCTGGAACATGTTATACAATGGGGTACTAGAAATTCACAAGCAGAGACAAGGAGTCAAAGCGATAGCATACGCAGACGATCTAGCCTTATTGGTTGAGGATGATAAGAATTGGGGCATAACAGAAAAGGTAAATAAAGCAATAAACACGACCGCGGCGTGGATCGAGAAGAACGACTTAAAATTAGCAGTAGACAAAACAGAGATAATAATTCTGAGAGGACCAAGGAAAAGGGATGACTTGGTTTTCAAATATCAAGGCTCCGAAATAAGACCCCAAAGGACAGTCAAGTATCTCGGTATTACTTTCGACGACCGACTTACCTTTGGGCAGCACATACAAGAAGCATGTCGAAAGGCGGAAGGGAGGACCTCAGCATTGAACAAATTATTGCCAAACATAGGGGGGCCCGGATCTCAGAAGAGATCAGTTATGTTACAATCAATATTATCGATCATCTTATACGGGGCCCCCGTGTGGCACGAGGTCCTCCAGATGAAGAAATATAAGGACATGCTCCTTAGGGCTCAAAGGAAACCTCTGATCAGGGTGTGCAGCGCGTACAGAACTGTATCTACCATTGCCTTACAGGTAGTGGCTGGTTCTGTACCCGTGCACATCCTGGCCAGGGAAAGAGCTCGAATGTATCAGAGGAGCAACGGGGCGGTTGGTTCAGGGACACAAGAAAGAGCCAGAAGCTTGGAGATGTGGCAGAGGGAATGGGCAGCCGAAGTCGAAAAGGCGGCCTGGACGAGGTCCCTGGTCCCGGATGTAGTGAGATGGTACGGGTGTCGGCATCGGCGCGTCAACTACTACTTCACGCAGTTTCTGACGGGGCACGGATCGTTTCGGAAATACACCCACAGAATCGGTAGGTCCGGAGACGATCTATGTCCTGAGTGTGGAGTGGTGGACGATGCGCAGCATGTTGTTTTCGACTGCCCTGCATACCACACGGGGCGAAACGAACTGCAGCTGAGCCTGGGATCTCCACTAGGCGAGCCTCACGAGCTGATCGATAAAGCCATCGACAGCAAGCACGATTTCGAACTGATCATTGCCTTTGTTACAAAAACCATAAAGCACAAGGAAGAGAAAGAGAGGCGGCTGCAGATGGATTGACCGCTATATTTATTTACTGTTTTAAAAAATGTGTTATTTATTTACTTATTTTATTGCATTTTATTTATTCAAGTTACTTTCGTTTTTACTATATCTTATCTATACCAATTTTAGCTGTTGTTTTTATTTTTATTTTATCTACATTACTTTTAACTTATTTTTTATCTATTTTTATTTATTAATTTATTTATTTTATTTCATTGTCGGGGCCGCGGGACATGGGACGGGAAAAGACTTTTTACATCCAATCCCGTCGGATGTCCCGATACCCCGAAAATTAGTGAATGAGGGTATGAATGCGGAACTGAATTGATGAAAGTACGAATGAATGGTGTTACTGTTAATTGCCAACTGGTTCTACTCGTTAGTTTCAATGTGGAAGGGGTGGCAACCAGGCTGTCTCGCCAGAATGAGGATTGAGCAGGACGGTAGCTTCACCGACCAGTCTCGCCCGAGCCTTGTGCTGGTGAGGGAGGCCGGGAGGCCGTCAAATCCATGTAATGCACGCGAAAAGTGCCAGTAGGAAGTTAAGAGTAAGGCTGATGGGCCAGATATGCTCGCTAAGAGCGGTTCCGGGCCCGTCGGTCGGAGAAAGAGGGGGTGGTTTAGTCGGTAGGCGGTCTCGTCACGCGGTGAAGCGTAAGAGATTGAATCCGACACACCTGGGTAAAGGGCTAACACCCGATCCCAGACGGTCTTTAGAAGATTCCACCTCCCAAAAAAAAAAAAAAAAAAAAACATATTTACTGTGGTAAACTGTTTTATAAATATAACCAGATTGCTCCGAATTTGCATATCGCCACACACACACACACACATTAACACACGAGGTGATCAACCCTACCTCTAGGAGCATGTGTATACCAATATAAGAGAGGGATCCACATGCTCGAAGATCAAACCGGTCACACCTCGCTAGTCGAGTTGGTACCTATCTGACCCCCAGGCTTTTCCTCCACCCCTCCTCAGCGTGTTAATAACGTGAGGAGGCTTATGATCTTAGAATTTACTAAGGTACTTTGGGTAATGAAGTACCTTCCGTTTTTAATAATTGTGGTTATGCCACCTTACTGTAGGGGTAGCCTAAATGTCGGCTTTTCTCCCTATTTACTTTACTGTTTCTTTTTATTTATCTTAACGTCGGGACTGGAGTCCCTAAAAATTTCGTGTGTTCTGATCAGAGAGTCCCCAGTCGTGACTAGCGGCTCTCTGATCAGAAGTGTTTTGTGTGTGCTCGTTCGCTCAGCCGACGATTTGACAAAAATGGATTTTGTTCTCCTCGTCGGCTGGGCGCTCGATGGGATTGTCCGGCCATCAAGCTCATGCTTGCCGCACATGGTCTCAATGCTCGGAGTTCGCGATTTATTATGCCTGAAGGGCCTGTGCCTATTGGCTATGACTATATTTTTATATTGCTTATCATTTTTAAATTCGTAACTGTATGAAATCGATATACAGTTTTTTCAAAAAAAATTTTTTTTTATTTTTTTCAAACATTTTTTCATCGGTTTATTAATTATCTCCGTTCTATATGGCGGTTAGCCACAGAATCAGATGATATAATTCCCGGTTTCGCGGGTTATGCTAATTTCCGTCGTTGTTAGTTCGTGAGCTTTTTCCCGGTTTTTAACGATGGTGTTAAGAAAGGTGCGTTTTTTAATTTTTTATTTTTTATTGGCGTGGCTTTATTAGCCAGTGAGCATTTTATTGTTTTATTGTCTACCTATGCTAACCTAACTATGGAGTGTGCATTCCCAAGTGTATAACGCTCTCACACACTCCGTGTATATACCTATATCTAACTTAATTCTATTCTACCTGCTATGTGTGGGTGTGTTTGAGGTGTGCATTTCCGGGTGTATAGTGCCTGCACACACCTCGGTGTATATTGTGCTTAAAGGCTAGATTTTTTTTTTGTTGCTCACTGTCTACCTTTTTCTTTCAGTTTACTCTGTGGCTATCTCTTTTCTTCATGTTTATTAATTCCTATATCATATGAGCTGTTGCATTGGCCGTTTATGTACCAGTCTGTGGTTTATATCGTAGTTAGTCAACTCTCTTAATTTTGTATTAGGATGGTTTCTGGCTTCGTTAAAGATCTTATGGGCTCTTTCGTCCATGATTCTTAATATTCTTTTCTCTCCTGAGTCCCTGTAGAGGTATCTTAGCGGTACGTAGCTTGGTAGGTTCAAAGCTTCTCTTATTATCCAATTTTGTGTTGTTTGGATTTTCTTTCTGTTGGATTTGCATGTGTGTCCCCAGGCGGTAGATGCATAAGTTAAGGAGGGTAGTATTATGCTGTTAGCTACTCTCATTTTTGTTTTAAAGCGAAGTTTGCTCTTTCTGCCTATTAGCGGTGAGAGTTGACTTCTTAGTGCTTTTGCTTTGTAGACAGTTTGTTTGACATGGTTTGTAAAGTTGAGTTTACTGTCTAGTGTGACTCCGAGGTATTTAGCCTCGTTCATCCATTCTACAGGGGTGTTTCCTACCGTGATCTCCCTATCTGGTCTCTTTTTTCTGTGTTTGTACATAACGGCTTGTGTCTTGTCGGGGTTTAGTGCAATTTTCCACTTTATACACCATCTTTGGAATCTATTCAGAGCACTTTGCAGGTGGTTTGCAGCCAGGTTTGGGTCTCTGCTACTGGCTGCTATGGCTGTATCGTCCGCGTACAGACTAACCAGTGTTCTGGGGTCTGTCGGAGTGTCAGCAGTGTAGATAGTGTACAGGTAAGGCGACAGCACCGCCCCCTGGGGCACACCCGCCTCCAGAGTCCCGAGCTTAGATAGTGTTGGTCCTATCTTAACTCTGAACCTTCTGTTGGCCAGTTATGATGCAAGAAGACATGTCATCGCCTCACTGTAACCTAGGTTACTCATTTTATAGAGTAGACCCAGATGCCATACCCTATCGAACGCTTTACTCACGTCGAGGAACGCAGTTGCTGTGTACAACTTTTCGTTGAAGCCTTTAGTGATGTGTTCTGTTAGTCTCAGTACCTGAAGTTCGCATGAATGTTCGGATCTGAATCCGAACTAAGATTCTGGTATAGATCCCAAAGCTAGAGATTCATCATTGAGTCTTTTTAAAATGACTCTCTCTGTGATTTTACTTACTGATGAGAGTAAGCTTATCGGTCTGTAGTTTTGTGGAAAAGTGCCGTCTTTTCCCGGTTTAGCAATCATCATTACGTGGGCTTCCTTCCATCTGTCCGGGAAGTATCGCAGTTTTAGTATGCCATTCACGATATTCGTGATGTATACTACTGCTTTCGTCGGTAGATTCTTGAGGGCCTTGTTGGTAATGTTATCCGGTCCTGGTGCTTTTTTCGCATTTGTCATTTTAATCAGATTTTTGATTTCTTCGGGGGACGTGTGGTCTAGTCCTATTCTTCCTTTTCTCTTTTTTAATCTCCTAGCGTAGTTTTCGACTTGGATGGTAAAGTCGATGTCTTCGTGCGGGTGTTCGTTGTTTTGACATGCCTTTTCCAATTCGTCTTTTAGTACTTCGGCTTTGTCATCTTCTGTGTAGACGATTCCATTTTCTCCGTGTAGCGGTGGAATCGGTTTTTTATCTTTTCGTAGGACTTTTGACAGTTTCCAGAAACCGGATTTATTTGGATTTAGCTCTTGAATATAGTTATCCCAGCTTTCGTTTCTGTGGTTTTGCAGTTGCCTCTTGACTTCTCTGTCTAGCTCGTTTGCAATCCTCTTGTCTTCTTGGTTTCTTGTTCGGTAGGCTCTACGTCTTTTTCTGTTTTTTTCTTTGATCAGGTCCTTTAGTTCGGTACTGATGTCCCTGAATCTTCCGCTTATCGTGTTAACTACAATTTCTTTTGAGCTGGCATCGATGGCTTTTTTAATTGTGTTTTCTAATTTAACCACACTATCCTCTAGTTCGGCGATGTTGTTTATAGTGGGTATCGCACCGATGTTTTCGCTCACTATTCTTCTGTAGTTTGGCCAGTTTACTGTGCTTCTCTTGTGAGGCTGCAATTGATTGATATCAATAGCACCTAGGGTCAGGACGATTAGATTATGAGTGGAATCGCCTTCATTTAATGAGTGTATTTCATATTGTTGACCCACGTTGTGTAGGATTGCAATATCGAGATGAGTAGGTTCTGCTACTCCGTTGTAGCATGTTGGATCCGTTGGTCCGACTGCGTAAGTGTTATTCTTTGTCTCGAGATAGGCACAGAGCCGTCTGCCATTCGGATTTGTCCTTCTGTCGTACCAGTTCGGTGATCTCGCATTTAAGTCTCCTATGATTATCGTGGGTTCTTCTGAATTCAAGATTTTGTTGAGGTCCTCGTCTAGGATCGGTTCATTAGGCCTAACGTATATTGAGACGATTTTTAGTGTCTCGTTTCCAGCGATTAGTCGTATTATCGTGGCTTCCATTGTGACCAAACCATCAGGTGTAGGTATGTTTTGGTGCTCTATTCCTTTTTTGACCATAATGGCTGTTCCCCCCGAGTTCGCTCGGTGATCTGTCCTGTAGATATCATAGCCTGGGAATTTTGTTTTCTTCCTCTCCACCAGTTTGGTTTCTTGTAGGGCTATGATATCTAATTCTAATCGATTTGCGATTTCGTCCAGAAGATTTATTTTTGTATATAATCCACCTGAGTTCCAAGACCCAATGCGTAGATCTCCCGATTGGTGTACTAACATTGCTTACCGAAGGAGCTTATTACTGTCATAACTTGTGTAAGCTGCTCCAGCATTGTGGAGAAGTGTGCCATTTTGGCGTTGATGTCGTTGTTAAAATTTGCGATGAGTGCTGCAGCTTCTGTAACTGCAGTTGTGGATTCGCTTTCTTTTTGGTTCTTTGTTGCTTGTGCATAGCTGACTCCGTTACTGGTGGGTTTGCTGTTTATGGGTTTACTTTTTTGTTGTGTCCTGACTGGGACTCTTCTTTTCGGTGCCTTTGTGCATCCGCGGTAGTTGGCGGTGTGTTCACCGTTGCAATTGGCGCATTTAGGAGTGAATTCACCTTCCATATCACATTCGCTGCTGATGTGGTTTTTTCCACACTTGACACACTTAGCTCCACAATGGCACGCCTTGGAGCTATGATAGTAACCTTGGCAGTTGTAGCACTGCATGGTTTCTCTAGTGTTCTTGATCTCATCCTCTACATGAATTTTCATGTAGCAAATGTTAGTTAAAGATTTAATTTTTTGATCATCTTCCTCACGGATGGTGACCAAGAACATAGGTAGCGGCTTTTTGTCTTCCTTCTTGGAGATGATGTTTATCACCCTAGTGGCTTCTATGCCTTGTCCCTGTAGTTCATTTTGTATAATTTTTGGGTCAGTAGTGGCGGCCAGCCCTCTGACTACTACTCTTTTCAATATGTCGCCATCTATTGGGTAGGCGACGAATTCTAATTTTGGTTCATGATTTTCAAGGATCTTGACCATTCCTAAGTAGTCTTCTCGTGCTTTCGTTTGTATAACGATCGTCCTTCCCGATCTGGCAAACTTATTCATGGAGCTGATTTTCTTCTCAGCGGCTTTTTGAAAAACTCGCTGGTGTTCATTAACGGACTTCAAAATAATGGCCGGTGGTTTTGGCGCAGGTTTTGTAGTCTTTTCTGTATTTTCTTCGGTGTTTTGTATTTTACTGGTGCCTGGTTGCATCCTTTTTTCTTTATCTTGACGTTTTTCATGGATTTGTTTAATGTTGGAATCCATTTCCTTTTCATTTCTCCTTTTTATTATTTCTGTCTGTTGTTCAGCTACGCTGACAACTGTCCTTGGTCGTTTGCATTTGGGCGATTGCCAGTCATTTTCTTGAACCGCATTCTTTTGCCATTCATCCTGTTTGGTAGTGTCCATTTCGTTGTTTTCTTCCGGTTCGTGGTTTTTAACCTTCTTTATTTCAGTTTTTGGTTTTTCTTCGGTTTTTTTCTTCTCAGTTTCCTTAGCGGGTTGTTTTGTTGCTTTGGTTGTTTTGGATTCCGTTTTTTTCACCGGGATCTCCGTCTTCTTTGATTTTTCTGTATTCTTCACGGTTTCGACCTTTTCATTTTTTTCTCTCGTTTCGAGAAGGGCCATTATTTTGTCTGTTAGGCGTCTGTTGTCAGCGTCTTTTTCTTTTATTGTTTTTTGTAGTTCCTTAATTTGGGCTTGCAGTTCCTCTTGTGTTTTCCTGTAACACTTGTGCTGCACTTCTATAATCCTGTTTAGTCTCTCGATGGCTTGGAACAAATCCATCTTCTCCATTGTTTCCAGGTCTGCTTTTTTCACTCTTTTCATTTCGTCGGAGTCTTCGTCCGAATCGACAGGGAGGGCTCTTTTTTTCTGGGTACCATCGTCCATGATGTCCTCTGATGTTTGTGCGTATTCTAGCGGTTTACTAATTTCAGATCTTAGTGCTGATAATTCATTATTTAGCATTTCGTATGTTTCGGATACAACGACCTCAGGGGTGGGCGACAGGGGATTGTCGCTGGCTTCTTCTTCCTGTTCCGACACGTACGTGTCGGGACTGTCTGGGGGGGAGTTTACTCGTGCCATGTAGCCTTACGGCAGTGAACAATAGTTCAAACGAAAGATAAGTATCTTACTTTGAAGACTCTGTTTTTTTCGTCCGTGCTGGCCGCTGCCAGTCCGGATTCTGGGTGCCGTCCCAGGAGCCTACTCGGAGGTTCACTCCCTGTGTTGACAGGAAGGGTTCCACTTGCAGTTCTCTATACCACAGGGGCAGGGGGCTGTTGCTGCTCGACTTGAATTGCTACTATTCCAAGCCTCGCAGTGTCATCCCTTGCGGACCCACTGTGGTTAACCCGTGTATTTTTCAGAAATTACCGCTATTACCGGTATCCGTGGAGGCGCCAATAAATTCAACAGTCTCCAACGGTTTACTGATAACAACGGCTCATTCGCTGTTCTTCTTTGTTCGAAAACAAATGACAATCACTATCTGTGCTTACATACACAGGGTGCTGATAAGCACCATGAAAGTCCTATTGTTCTCTTATCGCTGCTTGACGCATATCGCCACCACCCACCAGTTTATATTTATGACCCTTCTCTAACGTCTTCCCTAATGGTCCTACCTCTTAACCAAATCTTCATCTTTGTTACTTGAAACCTTTTTTCAATAACATCGTATAATTGGAAAAGTTGTTGTTCCTTTAGAAAAGGTTCTAGTATTACATTGCCTTTTTGTAGTAACACTCTCATTAATTTGCTTAATACATCCTACTTCGCACGGATTATTAAGAATTAGGTGCCTAAAAATCTGGGGAAACTTAAAACTGGTTATGGCAACTGCTCTTATGAGCTGTCACTTATTCGTTAACCTAACCTTGACTTCCTAAACCCTAAACAAATCATTTATGTTTCCATAAATTGTCACAAAACATACAATATACCTATATGTAAAAACAATATATTTGCTTTTACACTTCTTTTTGCGTCAACGTTTATTTTTGAGTTATCTAAATCTTTTGGATGACTACAAATAAGAATTATCTCGAGATACGTCGTTTAGTACTAGAAATATGGAAAATGATGTTTGTAAATAAGTAGTTTAGTGTTATTCAGAAATATTTATTAAAAAGGTTACACAATAAGGTATGATAGTAAAACTGAAAGTAAAAAAGGTACTAAAAATTAACTTACGTATCATATTTCTGGAAATATGACCAAGCCCGTTTAAAATTCTAAATGGATTCCAGTCTCTCCTTTTTTCTTCTACAGTACGAATTCATTTCACTCAGCGTTTTTGAGAAAACAGAAGAATATTTTTTGTAATATTCCTTGCCACGCTTCCTGGTACCAGGATAATAAGATATTGATCAACCCTGTCAACACTCCAATAGTAATGTCGTAATCTTTAAGAATGTTAGGTTTATTTACATTCTTTTTTGTCTTTTCCTTTGTAATAATGTCCGAATTATGAACTGTCGACAGAACGCAAACCTCCGGGTTATCTTTTTATTTTCCTACTACTGTCCCCTCTGAAATGCTTATGTATGTATCTTTGCGAGCTGCTATCAAAAAAACATTTAACACCGGTGAAGTATTTAAGTTGTGGTGGTCAAACAGTACAGTAACACTAGCAAAGATTTCGTTATATATATATATATATATATATATATATATATATATATATATATATATATATATATATATATATATATATAATACGTGTTCACGCTGATAGATCTTTACATTGTTTATCACATTTCGTGTCTTTCACCGGGTAAATTATATCGTGCAAAATATATTCGGAGGACGATTTATACACCGTATAATTCTTTATACGAGCGCGTGCTCTTTTGTTGAGTAAGTATTGAACCAAATCCAGTCTTTTTTGTAAAGAAGCAAGTTTCGTCAATCACTATATCTCTCACTTGGTCATACAAGGATTTATACTTAGCATTCAGGTACTCATAACTGATCCAGATCTTGTACAATTTCGGACTTAGGTAAGTATTTGTATTGAAATATTCATTATCACAAAAATGCAGGTATTGCTTAAGTTTGGAACACCCATATGGGAGATGCAAGTCCTTATTTGGAAAGAAACAAAACCCAACGGTTTGTCTCTAGCTGAATTTTATGTAAAAGGGTTGACTAAATCAATTCACAGTAGGCATCGCAACGTAACTGGTTCACATCGGTTTCTCTTGCTGACCAATTGTTACAATATCGCTACAAATTACCCATGATAGGAACCATGCTTAAAAATAAAAAGATTTAGAGGAGTTCTTAAAAGTAAAAGACCGAAACTGTAATACGTCAGTAATTTGTTTCGATCGAAAACAGACGTTAGTGCTTTACATGCCAAAGAGAAACAAAGTAGTTTTGTTACTTGCAACACTGCATGAGGGAGCAAAAATAGTAGAAGAAACCGGAAAGATATCCATAATTTATAATTATAATAAAATCAAAGCAGGTGTATTCACCTTTGGTTAAATGTGTTCTAATAGGAGTTTCAGCAGAAAAACATGGAGGTGGACATTATGCGTATTCTATGGAATGGTAAAAATATGGACAGCAAAAACTGTTACGTTATTTATAATTTGAATATGTTTAAGAAAAGCGAAAAACCTATCTCCAGATGTTAATATATGATTTAGTTAAGCCTTTGTCTTGCAAAACCATGGATGCTAAACAGATACAACACCGCAAGTTTACGTCGAGAAATTCGCCAAGACATAGCTAAAATCCTTAATATAACTAAAGAAGATGATGCAGATATGATCCAGAAAAAGAAGAGAAAGACTTGTTTCTACTATCCAAGCAAAAACAGGCGCATGACCACCAACTATTGCAAAGAGTTCATGAAGTCAATTTGCGTAGAATACCGAGGATGTATTGAATAAAAAATTCAAAATGAAAATTTTTTTCATTTTACCAAACGTAAATAGGGGACTATCCTAAATTTTACTATGGAGTAGTAAAATTTAGGATAGTCCCCTATTTACGTTTGGTAATAACTGCAACTCATCCTGCATGGAAAATATTTGGAGAGGTCCAGGAAGACGAAGAAGATCTTGGTTAAAGAACCTCAGAATCTGGTTTAACACAACATCTGTGCAGCTTTTCCGCGCTGCTGCAGATAAGATAAATATTGCCATATTGATCGCCAACATTCACAACGGATAGGCAGATCAAGAAGAAGAAGAAGAAGAAGAAGAACTGTCCCCTATTCGAGGGTTAAAATACGAGAGAAATCGTTGAAATATTAAATAAATAGCACAGGACGAAATATCTCAGGTTCATTATTTTATTCACAATTGTAAGTCACGAGATATCTCGGATTTTTTATGGGGCAAGAGATGTATGGACATTAAAAATATATTTTTCGGTTTAAATCAAATTTCGTCATTCTAATTTAGTAAAAATTATTAAACATTCTCACTATTTAATATTTTATGAACAAATATTTTATACCCATCTGTTAAATCAACTATTATTCTAACGCTGAAATTGTATTGCCTTAATGCTTACTCGACATCTATTTTTACGTATATCTTTGACTATATTTATTTAATTTATTATTAATTTGATAATACCTCGTTGGTATTATCAAACTATATACTTTAGCAATATCGTCAAATTAGTGAAAAGTTGAGTTAGTTTTTCCCTTTGGGATTTAATTAAATTCCTAGTATTTCCCACCAGTTTCTAGCTATTTTGTTACTAAGACCAATATTTAAATCAATTTTTGATAGCCCTAAGGTATTTGTAAGTACCAAAATCGTGTTGCATGACAAGCTCTTCTAACACGTCATGTTTTTTATTTAGGCAATATCTTTTATGCAAACTGTAATAAAAATTTAAATTTAAGGTATTTAATTTGAAAGCAAACTGTTTTATAGATACGAGATGTTGATAAGATGTACGTGGGAATCATGCGAATTTGAATGCCTGTTCCTTAGATTAGAAAACATTTTGTGTTTGTCGCAGTTAAGCTAAGCGGTGTATAATAGACGCCAAAATTATCTCTGTAGGTCTAGGTAATGTTTATCTTTATATCCTTTCACATGGAAAAAATATTAAAGTATTGTACAATAAAAATAACGTAGCATCAATTTTAATGTTGTGGTCTACATTTGACAGTTGTTTTACCAATCATGAACAAAAAATAGAAGCTAAAAAGGAAGAAGAACAACAAATGCATGTTATAGAAAGGAAAATGTTTAAATGGTTGAGGAAATAAGCAAAAAAAATAGTACAATCAAAAATAAATAATGTTTATTTATAATAAGGAGCACTTTACTAATGATAATGATATCTTTAATAGGGAATAGGGGAATAGGGAATAATAGAGAAATTAGAGGATAGGGATATTTAATGCTCAAATGAGAAAAAATATTAGATGTCAATTTTTTTATTGAAGTGTAAAAGCAACTTATTTTAATTAACATTTTTTAGCGAAAATAAACCACAATTTTACTTTAAAATAAATTTATATTGACATATCAATTTACAAAATAATACCAATAACATTATTATTTTGTATTTTTAAACTAAAATTCTGGCTTATTCTCAATTAAAATAGTACATTGTATTAAGATGCCACCAGAAAATAGCTTCAGAACAATATTCACTTATTTTATTTAAAAATTTCCAAAATTTATCTACATTCCAAAACAGTATGAGCTATACTTTTTTAGCAAATCAGAATGATTCTTAAACGGCAAACGAAAATGACGTCATGATGATGATTGTCATGTTAGCGAATGTTACCACTTTTCGTAAAAACCAGAAATAAATAAATCATTGTTTAATATTCTAATACCTAGTTAAAAGTTTTATCCAGTCATTAAAAAAAATTGTTGACCATATCTTTATAATCTCCACATCCACATAAAGTTTATATTATTTATGTAAAACAAATGTTCCTATGCTACAATCAACTAATCAGTCGAAAATATCATGCGACAAAAAGAAATATTTATTCAAAACAGGACATAACACACCAGACCATATATTCACTATGCAATAGATAATAGAAAAAGACTTAAAGAAAAATAAAGAAATATGCATAAGTTTAATAGACATGAAAAAATGCATAGATAAGATATTAAAAGAATGTAAGCAAACCTTTAAAAAATGATAAATGAGTGTTTGTAGATGACATAGTATTTTTCGCCGGAACAGCAAGAAAACTGAAGCACAATTACGAAAAATTAAACTTTAAAGCAAAAAACTACAACCTAAATGTAAATAAACAGAAGACACAGATAATAAACTGGTGACCAGATCGAAGTGGTGATAAATCAACAAAAAATAATTCAAACAAACATATATAAACATATATGCAAAACATACAAATACCTAAGAACAGTAATAAATAACCGATGAAGCATCAAGGACGATCTCAACAATAGAATAGAGAGAGTTTTAAAATTTTATTTCGAACTGAGATTTTTTTTAATAGAGTATCTTTAAGTAAATAAAAAAAAATAAAATATTAATTCTAATGGCAAATATGCTTTTGAATACAGAAAACTTCACCATATCCTAAAGGTCTCAAAGTACACACCGTGGTTGGTACTTTGGAACATAAGTATGTGTACTTTGAAACGCTTATTTATTGGACGTTAAATGCAGATAAATCGATAGAAAATATCATCTCAGCATTTCTTCTGGCAGTGCCCCCCACTACTGAAGGTGTTCCTAGTTTCATCCCCATATCTTCGTCAGGCAAGTCATAGACAGTGTCATTTTCGAAAAGAAATTTGGCGGCAAAGTTACTTCTACAAAATTCTTCCTGGTTTTAAGGAGCGCCATCATTTAAATCTCGTTCTTCTCTGGGGTATCTGTAACTATTCTACAGCGCTTTAGTTTCTTACCTTCTTTCTTCGTAAATTTCCTCGCAGTTGCCTTGAAAAACAGGCGAATTTGTTCGGGGCTTTTATGTTGATTTAATTCATTGGATACTAAGAAAGAACTGGGATTATTAAACATACTAGTTGTTCCTAAAGGCATTTCTAGACCCTCTACAGAAATATTCGACGAACTATTAGTTTCGGAGGTATTTTGATTATTTCTTGACTTTTTGGCAACTGGTGGTCTATCCTTAACATATTAACTGAGTAATTCGTGCTCCTCAAAAATGTTTCTGTTGAATGGAAAAATTCCAGAAACGGTAAAACCAGACTGGATATTATTCTGTGTAAATGCCTGTGGATATTCATTCCCAACACACTCAGCAATATCATAGATTGTAACATTTTTGGCAGGATTTGCAATTAGCCAGTAAGAACAAGCTGTATTATAATATTTCTTTAGAGACCCGAAAACCGACCTATCTAACGGTTGTAGCTTGTGGCTGGTGTGGGGTGAAAAGGTTAGCGTGACGACTCCCTATGATTTTGCTAAATTTAAAGCTTCCAATGAAATGTGACTCTCATGATTGTCGACAATCAGTAGTGATTTGTTGTCAGTACTTGAATTTGTATGTTTTATATAGTGGTTTAAATATTCAACAAAAATCGTAGAGTTAGATCATCTACTATGATTCGCGCTGCCAACATTACCTATTGGAGACCCTTTCAGCATGTGTTCCTTAAAAAACACACGCGGAAATACGAATAAAGGAGTTACACAATTACCAAAAGCATTGATACAACAAATTAGAGTCACATTTACACCTCTTTCAGCCGATGTGATGCTGCCGACTTGTTTAACTCCTTTCGTTGCAATAACACGAATCGGGGTATGCACCGTGGTTAGTCCGGTTTCGTCTAAATTATAAATTCTATCCAGACTAAATGTGTATCTTACCATAAGTTTCTCCATTTTATCAAAAAATAAATTAACATTTGTTTTATTAAATGCTGTCGATCTGGCTAGACTTGTTGCTTGTAGTTTACGTAATGATACAGACGGATGTCTTTGCAGATAGAACCTGTAAAAAAAATTATTTACCCTTATGACCTAAAAAATGCAAAACTTTTTTTACCTTTACAACCCCTTTCCTGCTTTTTGGTTTGTATCCCAGGAAGAGGGACAATTAATATTATTTACACGTGCGTAATTATATGCTAACTTTCGTAATTCGATAGTTGAGAGGCCGTAATGCATCTTGGCACAAATGGGAACATACTTTAGTAGCTCTTCCTCTTGCTGTTTCGTAAAGACTAACTTCACGTCTTGTGATGCACTATATACAAAATGTTCTTGTCCAGATTCTCTGTGTTTCTTGAGATGTCTGCATAAGGATGCTTTAGATACTTTAAAGTCTGCGCTGGCTTGTCTTAGACTGAGCTTTTTTTGCAATACAGCATTTGCAGCAGCATTCTCGACGTTTTCGGCTACAGGTTTTATTCTTTTAACGTCTGTTTTGCTTCTCGGCATCTGTAAGCTAAAAAATAAGCGTTTAAATTTTTATAGCCGTCTACAGTCCATACAACTTGTACTTTGGACTACGTCCGTGTACTTTGGAACATGGTCCGAAGTACAATTCAGACGAGGTTTCAAAGTACACGATAATCGCATGTTTAAAATATTCGCTTTTTATTACTCAAAATAAACACAATTCTCTGCAAAAACTAAGAAAATATATTGCTTGAAACTTCTTTATTTGTGTAAACATTGACAAAATATAAGAATATTAACCCTTCATTAGGCGCGCGACCTGCCCGAACGCCGTTAGTCGGGGTAGGTCCAATGGACCTATGATTAACTATTTAATTACTAGCGGATTTTTTAAAATATTTTCCTTATTATTTTAATGATACAACATAAATCAATATATTTTTTCTTCAAAAACGTCAAATAATGATGACATTACTTATCTAACTTGATCCTGTCAAAGTTTGATGTCTCCGCCGGCGGCAGTTTTTTTTCCCATTTCTTTACGGCGGAGGGAAAAATGTTGTCATGGCAACAATATGAAACATGTCACAAAGCAACAATACAAATGTCATTAACAACAATTAAACATCATTTTTATTTATAGTAATATTAAAATTACAATTAGTTAATGAGGCATTTTCAAAATTGAAACCGTGCAAAAATGTTCCCGACTCTTGATACGCATTGGTAATTGTTGATGATACTGATGGTCGAGAACAACTTTCAGCAATCATTCCCAATGTTGGGAATCATGAGGGTTTAAAATTTTTTGAGCATTATCGTTCTTATCGGACTTGGAGGACCCCAAACGTGCTACTGCATCATTAGCCGCGGACTCAATTTCGTTTAGGTTTTCCATTTTTGCACTAAATTTGCGCTTGCAACAACAATAAGCTGTCTTTAATAATTGCAAACAACTGTAACCAGGGAGACGCAAATCCCACCGACGCACAGTGTACGATTTGACTAATCTAGGTGGACAAAACTCTGAAACTCTCTTAAGTGATTCTAAATTACATTTTATGATAAAATCATAGTTAATTGTGGTAAATAAAAGGCATGACCAAATTTTAAATAGTTTTTATTGTTTTAATAGAAATTTTATATCTCTATCATGTCTAGAAAATTGTTTTAGTGGAAGTTTTCGCAACAACGATATATATGGATCAGATGATATTAATAAATATTTAATTAAGTCATAATTGCTTCGCTGTCTTGAAATTTTCATTGTATGTCCCAGTCTGACTCTTCTTATTTCTTTATTTTTAGCCTCGGATGCTTCTTCAGACATTTGCCCTACCGGTATTAGTGAATTTTTGATTATGTCTGCTCCATGTACCAATATTTTGTGAACAGTCACAGGCATGTTATACCATGGGTACAAACTTAAATATAGTTTCCTAGTCTTTATACAGTAGTTCTGAAATTTAACAGAGTCAATCTCATAACCAGACGCAACAGCTGCAAGAATCGTCCCAAAATTGTGAATGAGCCCTTCATTAAGGTTGATGATGCGTGCTGTGGTCGTATAATTATAAAAAAATGCTCTTGCGGTATTCCCATCGTTACTGGTACCAAATCCTGGTTTTACTTTGTCGATAATGAGACCCACTTCTTTAAATTTTTTCTTGATTTCGTCTTTCCTTGTTTTAAACATTTCTTTTTTATTGTCTCCTCTTACTTGCCACTCACAAAAATCTTGACGATAACTAATATTTAAAAGGCATTCCATCGTACGAATGTAAGCATGTAAGCTAGATATTCCAAACTGGTACATATAATCGTCTGGCTCTTTCGTTATTAATGCTGTATTCATTTCTTTAGATGTTGCCTTACAGATAAAACACCTTTGAGTTGATCTATTATCACTTAACACATTACACACTTTACCATCAATCATTGTCAGAATCATTTGATGCGTGACCGAGATGGTAACGCCTCGGACTTCTATAAGAGTTGGAACTAACTCTTGAATTTGACTTTCAATCGCTCTACATTCATCTTTTATCAGTGCTTCGCTTTCTTTCTTATAAATAAATTTGAGTACTCTACAGAATCTTGGTGATGATGGCCGAGGATTTTGCCATATGGTCTCTTGTAGATTGTTTACGAGTTTTATTGGAACTAATGAGATTATAAACATATATTCATCTGTGCTCTCTGGATCCTCAAACGGTTGCTTATATAAACTATGTCCTGATGAACCATCACACCCCCACTTATATATTAAAGAATAATTTTGCATGTTGGTGTCTAACCTTTCTCCTAGAATGTTCTTACATATTCTCTGTGCGGTATGATTAAGTAGAGCATACAGTCTTACTTCCGCCGATATATCAGTCACTGTAATATTTTCAACTCGAGGATAACACTGCTCTTTTACCTTTGCTACGTAATCATAACATGGATACGCATTAAAACCTCTTTCTTTTGCCTCTTGTTGTACATTCTTATAAGATTGGACAGTAAAATTGTTTGCTATAAAAAAGGCCAAAGCTTCTTCAGGTGTATAGGGTCTTTGTTTCATTTGGACATCTAAATTTTTTCTTGCTTTCTTATATGTGGAAGCACGTTTTGGTGAGGCTGACGATACTTCTTCCATCAACATAGCAGCATTACGTTTGCCACTCGCTCGGACACTTAATTGTGCAGCAAACGATAATTGGTCTTTACTGTAGTCGCTAAGTAAATGTTGAATTTTCCTCTTTTTTGTCTTTTTGGAGCTATCCATAAAAGTTTTTTGAGGTCTACCACCACTAGTACTTGGTTTTGGAGATTGATTTGCTAATATCAGCATATCGAAAGTTAAATCATTATTTAACCATTGTTCGTATTCACTTAAAAACAATCCAGTCGTCTTTGCTTCTGAACCCATTTGACTCGAATTTTTTCGCATTCATTTTTTAAGAACACCTTTAACTGCTTCTCTTGTTCTTGATCAATATCCAGATCATCAAAACTCATCTTCACAAAGTTGATTACTGCATTTAATCGACCATTAGCCGGTATAGAACGCCAAAATTCAAATAATAATTTCCGCTTCATTTGGGCACCTGTAAACACAAACATAAAATATGTTAAAAAACGCAAGAAATATTAATTATACAATGTATTATGAAAGTGTACATAGGCGCCCATACCTATGAGCAGGGGAGACCATGGACCCCTTCTAGCTTTTCGGATGCTTTAAACTATATGGTTATCCAAAGTTTACAAAATATAATGTGAAACATCTTTACGTGTAGCCCCCTCTTAAATTTTTAATATGGGCGCCCGTGAACGTGTACGAAATAGAAAGTAGTTTAAGACAATAAGTACATACAGCTTTACTACACTTGACAACATAGCATATCTAAATGAAAGATACGTATGGCAAATGAATAAATAATTTTGATGACCTATTTTGTATTGAGTATTAAGACAAGTATAGTATTTAAAAATACATATCTGTTTATATTTTATTTACTAAATATGTTAAAAATCGCAAAAAATCGCAAAAAACAGTAATTATATTATGAAAGTGTACTAAATAGAGAGTACTTTAAGATCATACCTACAGCTTTACTACACTTGACAACATAATATATATCTAAATGAATGTTACGTATGACAAATGAATAAAAAAAATTGATGACCTATTTTGTATTGGGTATTATATATTTTCAAATGCATATTTGTTTATATCTGGTTCATTAAGTAAATGCATAATTACCTGTAGATGTCGAATCCATTATAAAAAAGCACTTAAAATTGCACTGAAAACCAAGACACGTGTACACAAGTTAGCGTTAACGGTCATACTGAGCGGCCGATCGTCTACCTGAAAAAGGTGCAGGTAGTTTCGGCCATTGTTTCTAAAAGATCTGCAATCTGCTGGGATCTTTGTTTTGTATCATCAGTTAAAGTATGTATTTAAAAGTGAAATGGAAGTGATTAAACGTAGTTTTAACAATAAAATTTAAATACCTTTTGTCCACTTAGATTAGTCAAATCGTACACTGTGCGACGACTTAATTATTTTAATTTCTAACATCTAGACGACTTTGATAGTTGTCACAGTTAATTTCGAGTAAAAATAGCGTATGAATTGTACTATTTATGGTTGAAAATTGCTACGTTTGAAGAAAAAATAGAATACTTTATTCGGCAAAGAAGCGACTTTTCTTGACTTGCCCTCTATTACGCGCCTCACTTCGTTCGGCGAGTAATATAGGGCGCGTCAAGAAAAGTCATGCTTCTCCGCCTCATAAAGTAATATACTATTATAAGGAAGTAAATAATTAAACAGATTTTGAATGCGTAATATTGTCCATATATGGAGAAAAACAAAAAAAAACAAAACTATTTATGGAATTAATAAAAATATATTTAATAAGTGAAAAAAACAACATAGATATGTGTATTATATTTATTTACAGATTTAATATATATCTCATTATTATTTACTCACACATTTTTTTAGTATGGATACTCAAACATAAAAATTTGCTACACCTTTCACAAGAATATTGGGTCTTGCATTGTTTCTTCGTTTCTTTGTAGCAAGCTGCACAGTGTTTTCTTTTACTTCGGTTTGAACTATTTGCTGCTCGATCCCTTTCATGTGTCTCTTCTTGTTCAGGTTTATGAGGTTCTAAAAGAGTTTTCAGTTTAGTTGGTAAACTTTGTATTGTTGATCTCCTCTGTAAATGTGGAGTTACTAAACTTTTTGCCAAATTTTTCAAAAAGATCCTCCTCGTAATATAAGGTACCTGAATACAATATGCCCATGTTGGTAATATGCCCATTTCCATGTTTTGCTTTAATATTTGATATTCGGGGAAGGAGGCGCTGGACACACTGAACGCCTAATATAACTAAGCCCGTGACCGACCTCAAGGTTAGTTGTGAGCTTGCCGTGGTGCAGTCAAGTTGTACGTAGTTTTTAAGAGCGTGTTTATAAAAATTGACGTCAGTTTTCACCTCTGTTTTGCACTTAAACGTTTTAATTTGTCTACGACATTAAGTGATTTTAGTCTGCCATAGAGTACTTAAAATGTAAGTAAAAATAAAATATATTATTATTCAAAATGTTTTTATAATTTAAGAAAATGTATTAATCATCATGTGTCAACAATATGCCCATAGTGTATGCTGACAATTTGCTCAATTGGGCATATTGCCAGCTAATTATAACAGATAATTTATTGATTTTTTTTGTTTTAGATAACATGCCTCGTGTCAGAAATAAGGAAATACGGTCGCAATGGAGCAATCAACAGCTAGAATCCGCAATTGCAGCAGTAATGAATGGAATGTCATACAATGCGGCAAGTCAAAGGTATAATATTTCTAGACGCACTTTGAAACGCTATGTAGAAAAAAATAGTACCAAAAAGGCAAAAATGGGGAGAAAGACTATTTTGAATATAGATCAAGAAAACGAATTGTCTCGACGAATTGTTAGATTGGCAGAAGTTGGGTATCCCCTCAGCAATAAAACTTTAAAAAAATGTGTGTTTACTTATTGTGAATAAAACAATTTGCCACACTTTTTTTCACAAGGAACCAAAACGGCTGGACGTTATTGGTTAAAAGGATTTTTGCAAAGACACCCTGAAATATCGATAAGGAAAGCACAAAACATGAATCCTGCTCGGGCTCAAAAATTGAACAAGTTCATAGTAAAAGACTATTTTGACAAATTAAGGGGTGTACTTCAAGAATTAGATTTAATCGACAAACCTGAAAGCATTTACAATGTGGACGAGAAAGGCTGCAGACTCAGTCTGCATCATCAACAGACCGGTCTAGCAAAGAAAGGCGCGAAACGCGTACATTTGGTTGCTCCGGAACATGGGGAAAATGTAACTATTGTTAGCTGTGCTAACGCCAATGGTACCGCTATTCCTCCTGCCGTTTTGTTTAAAGGACGGCGCATGAAGCACGAATGGAAAGATAATTTGCCTCATGGCACGTTGGCGTTGATGACCCCTAAAGGCAGTATGAATGTGGAAACCTTCATTATTTGGTTGGAGCATTTAGCAAAATATAAATTGGAGGGAAAGTGTCTTTTAATATTTGATGGAGCCTCATGTCACTTAGACATTTCAATTGTCGAAGCTGCCGAGAAATATCAAATAACCCTTCTGTGTTTGCCTAGCAACACAACTCATGAACTCCAGCCGATGGACAAAGCTGTGTTTCGTTCCTTTGAACACCACTGGGACGAACAAGTGTTGTTGTATTAGACCAAATACAAAGAACGTGATTTAACAAAGCAGCGATTTGGGGGAAATATTTTCGATAGTGTGGGACAAGGCATTGACACCTTCTAACATTAAATCAGGCTTTGCTACAACAGGAATATTTCCTTATAACCCCGATGCTATACCTGAAGTTGCTTTTGCCCCAAGTATTTTATCAGAAATTGAGAACATTGATCCCACTCCCATTAATGTACGCCAGAAAACACCATCTCCTACTCCAGGCTGTTCATATAACTCCTCTCAACAAAAAAGGGTACCAAACTATCAAAAGACCCAAGATTACAAAAAAAAAGAAATCTAGAACTGAAACATCATCAAGTGATAGTGATAGCGGACCCATTAATTTACGCCAGAAAACACCATCTCCTACTCCAGGCTGTTCATATAATTCCTCTCAACAAAAAAGTGTACCAAAATATCAAAAGACCCAAGATTACAAAAAAAAGAAACCTTGAACTGAATCATCATCAAGTGATAGTGATAGCGGACCCATTAATCTGCGCCAGAAAACTCCACCACCAACTGCAGGCTATTCAAAAAGCTCTTCCCAACAAAACTGTTTGCCGCAATACCAAAAGACGCCAATTCACATGAAAAAGAAGTCTAAAACACAAACTTCATCAAGTGAGAGTTCTGGCAGTTATACTTCGGAATCAGAAGACAGCGGCGAAGAAGTTGAATTGGCAATAAATCAGTTTCATAAAAAAAAGGAAACTTTCCTTATGAATTCTAAAAAAAATTATTTGGAGATTTATAACAAAGAGAATAACAATCTTCGAGAAGAAAAAAGTAATACTGAAGAAATAAAAACTTGCCAGGGCAAAACTTTGGACACATCGTTTACGGAAATGCTTGAGACTCCGGCAAAAATTGAGAAAAAAAATACACAAAATAGAAAGAAGGCAATAAATAGCAGAGCTATAGTGGTAAAAAAAAATGTATTTTCTACCACTAGCACAGGTCCACGAACAGATATAAATAAAGGCACGAAACAAACTCTACCAGGTGTTTGGTAAAGAAAAACAAAAAATCAGAAGACGTAGCAAAATGGTTTTGCAAAATTTGCGACAAAGCTGAAATAAAAGACATGCGACTATGCTTTATATGTGTACAGTACGTTCATGAAGAATGTGTAGGGCTGACAAAATTCGATAAGGAATCCTTTACCTGTCCTGATTGTACCCCACAATAATGTTCCTTAATTTTAAGTTATTTCAGTTAAAAATTCTTTATGTTGACATTTTAGTTTTTACAAAAAGGATTGTTTAATATCTTTGTTTGGTTAAATGTTTTTTATAGTGTCAATAAATATAAAATTTTGTAAGTATATGATGTTTTTTAATATTTATTTCCACATCATTTAGTGTTTTAGGTAAGCGCATATTACCTTCACTCGACTGGGCATATTACCTTCAGGGGTTGGCAATATGCCCAGATTGAGGGGTTTAAAAAAAAAATTCGATATGAAAAAAAAAAAAATAATTGCCAAACAATAAAAAAACTAGCGATGTTTAAACACCTAAACATTGGTATAGTGTTAAAAAATATATGAAAAATATATTTTTGTAGCAATAAATTCAAAATTCCCTTAACATGGGCATATTGTATTCAGTTACCTTACTCTGCCCCATTTCCAAAAAAAATAATCATGGAGTTAATTCCGGCTACATTTAACAAGCGGTAAAATATCACCATAGGCCATCTTCTCGTAGCTCGTGCTGTATCATAAGTGGCACATAATTTATCCACAACATCCACGCCTGATTTTGTTTCATTGTAAAATTGTATTATCTCCGGTTTCTTATCGGTTTCAGACGATACAACTGAACTTGACGTGTGGTAACTAGACAACAATATAACTGTCTTGTTTTTTTTTTTTGGTACATATAATACAAGTGTCTCATGTTTAGTATAACCAAATAAGCTATCATATTCATTGCGATTTTTGGGCACTGCAAAATCTGCCGGAATTTCTCGTCGATTTTTCCTCACGGTTCCTACGAAGGACAATTTTTGTTTTTCCAGTTCTTTTACAAGGTTCAGACTCGTAAACCAATTATCGGCAGTAATATTCCTGCCTGTGCCAAAAATTGGTTCTGCCAACCTGCATACAATTGCATCCGCAGAATTACTCTGCCTGTAAGGTCCTTCCGGTTGTTGCCCGCAATAAATTTCCATATTATAAGTATAAAAAAGTTTTGCATCACATAAAGAGAATATCTTGATTCCGTACTTGCTCGGTTTGGATGGTATGTACTGTCTAAATCCGCAATGTCCTCGGAATCCTGGCAGCATTTCATCAATTGTTGTGTTTTGTCCAAGGCTATAATATGTCTTGCAATTTTCCAAAAAATAGTTACAAATATCTCTCACTGAAGCTAATTTATCTGTTGCTTGTCTTTGAGGCCGTGTGGTTTTTTCATCGAAACGGACACATCTTATAAGAAATATAAATCTTTTTTCAGACATTGTCATTCTAAAAATATTTATACTAAAGTCATCAGCTGAAAAATAATCTGAAAGGTTTTGGTGACCACCTTTAAAAAGCTCTAACAAATACAGAAGGCCTAGAAATGCCTCCATTTCCCTCCTATCTGTTTTTCTACAGTCGCTTATACGCGCAAACTTTTCTTTCAAACCATTTATATAAATATTTGTTTTCTGCACCAGTATAGACAATATTCTGTCATCAAAAAATAATCGCCAACAATCCAATTCACTTCTGGCGCCTTTTGCGATTTGGCTTACAACACCTGGCAATTTTACTAAAATATTATGCGGAGGAGTTTGAGTTATTGCCCAGGGCCTCTTCCTCCATTTTGTTCCATCTCGACCTGCAATAATAGAATAACTTATTGTTAACATTTTTTTTTAATATTTTGTAATTGTATTTAGATAAAAAATATACTGCACGATTGTCACACTTTATATGTATTATATAAATTCGAGAGGAATTTCAAAAAAAATGAAGTGGCACATGAAACACTGTCGGTATCAGAATCAATCGACCTTGTCTCCAGATAATCCTCTGTTGACGATTCATCTGCTTCGTCGAAATCTTCTTGGGGTAAAGTATTTGTGTCACATTCACCTTCTTCGAGAACAAGACGATTAACATCTTCTACGTCTGCCGGATTCTCAAGTTTGTAAATACGATTACTCATTTTCTCAAAAGTGTCGCCAAATTATGATAAAATACTTTTTTACGTAATTGTCACAAAATAATTAAGGTCGATTATTCACAAAATACACTATTCAGCGTCAGTAAAAGACAATAAGCACTAGTATATAACTCTCATACGCCACAGCAGACGTACCAAATAGCACTGACGTGGTTGAGCTGGCTAGGTCCGGCCGGCGGACCTATTCTGTGTACGGTCGAATTTGTTCGCAAATTTCCGGAAAATCTCGGCGGTTATTGGAATGTTACTTCGGCAGGTAAAAGAAGACTGATCATCATTAGATGTCATTTAGGCTCAATCATATATATTAATTTTATTTTAAATTACAGGCAAAAAACTGGGGTCTAAGTCCACTGGACCTATACCCGACTAATGAAGGGTTAATATACTTACAGTTATTTTATTCGATGGCAGAGGATACGAAAATACAACAATGGTCACGCCACAAACAAACAAATTTAACTGTCGAGTTTTTAAAACGATCTGCTTCATATTACGTGTTCTGCCCTCTGTGAGCGCATAGGAACGTTAATTAACTAGTTAATGCACCTGAATCGCTAGTATGCTGTAAAAGTCCGAACGTTTCAAAGTACAAGGATCTCCCCTACAGGAAAACTATTCCAGGCTTTAAATAGAGGATTTCTCAACAACACAGGAATATTAAGAAAAAAGAAGATGACAATATAAATATGAAACAATATAAAGGACATCGCTGACATAACGTAAAAAACGCAAAGACGCAAAAAACTGGATCTTAAACAGAAGATACTAGAATAACTTAAAGGTTTTTTACTCACAAAGGTACTTTTTAAAAAGACCCTTTAATAACTTTTACAACTATACTGCACTGCTTTATTGATTGAAAATAACTGAATTTAATTACAATGGTATTTCTTTTTTATAAAAATTAAATGCTGACAAAGCTGCTAATGGGGATTGCTTACCTCCGTGGTTACTGCACCGTAATTAGTAGGATGCAAGCAGAAGGGATGGAATACTTTATAAGAACGATAGGGGCAAGAAGAACAGATAGACTTAAAAATTTAGAAATAAATTACAAACTTAAAATTAAACCGTTACTTGACACTTTGACACAATAAAGAAAAAAAATTAGAATTAATAGGTCATATAACACGAATGGACAATAAGAGACCAATAAAAAGAGTATGGGAAGCTAAACCAATAGGGGCAAAAAAAGAAGCCGTCGACCAGTAAAAGAATGAAATAGCGAGATAGCAGAGATATTACAAAATAACGGCAAATATTGGCAGGAAGCAACACAATTGGCGAAAAACAGAAGAGAAAATTTATCAAAAGCTAGAATTACCTCCCTCGATACCTAACGGTAGAAGAGGAACGATTATGTATGTATGTCTTTTTCTTCTTTTTATATACACATGGATCTGTCTATTATTCAATGTGCCTCCAGTAAGTTGTCATTCAATCGTTTTCGTGGTCTCCCTACTGATCGTCTTCCTATTGGGGAACTGTCTCTAGCCGTCTTTACTACTCTATTTGTTGTCATTCGGCTTATATGATCGTTCCATTCTACTTTTCTATTTCTTACCTAGTTCTTGATGTTCTCCACCTTGCATCTACGTCGTATATCTGTACTTCTAGCTCTGCCCCATAGTGTCTTACTATCAATTTTTATGTGTTTTCATCTCTGCTGTTTCTAACATCATTTGGGATGTTAACACTGCCTGGGGTGATTGTGGGTGGATTGAGTAACTCTGCGGTTACCACAGCCGCTCCCAAGCCGGATAAAATGTGGAGGGTAATTGGCAAGGTTAGCAACCTACCAATAGTAAAAATAAATATTGCTCAAAGAAACAATGTACATGTATATATCTGTATAATAGAACAAAAGGTAAAGCAGACCTTTTAGATATCAAAACCGCTTTATATTAATCTAACAAAGAACCAGGAGATGGCCAGTAGTCATATTTTACGATCTAGTCAATTCAATTTGTGTCAACCATTTCATATTATATTTGTGTTACCGTCAAAATCTGACAACGAAAAGATTCATTTTGTTTAAAGATATCACTCATAGAACCATATCTTAGTAGACCATTGCAATTCTAAATCTTCCTAAAGGTCACTAATGCATTGTCATTCCAGAGAAATTAGAAAATACCACAGAAGAAGGTTATGGCTAATAACAATTATTATTATATATTAAAAATCGTTCTGTTTATTTAAGTTCTAAGTTTTGTTAATATTTTTGTAAGTATACCGTTGTTAAAAATTAATTAAAATAATATTAAATTAAAATTTTTAAGATTTTCCCTTTTTTCAATTATGTGAAGGTTTGTTGTCTAGCCGTAGAATTGTTCTAATGTATATTCACATATCTAAAAAAACAATCACTCCCGTAGTATCCTCAACTAATACGATCTTGTTAATAAAAAATAATAATAATCCGACATGACTTCCAATAGGCAACCGAGAGCTACAAATATCAGATAAAGAAAGTTTCAAATGCATAATTGACTACCCGATTTGCTCGTTATGGTCGAATCCAATTGAAATCTTATAACTTCCTGGTGGGCACGTGTGGCATGTGCGCACGCTGTTCTGTTCTGTCATAGTCAAGCACCGAAGTAATTGTGTAACCGTAAAAAAACCACTATAAGACACTGACATCACTCGTTGACTCGGTGACTGCGATTCAATGACATCGCGAGACGTCTTACCGGAAGAATTTTATCAGATTTGAAAGAATTGGACAGTAACTGTGACAATATGACACTCGGTGGGATTTTTGAATGGCACTTGGCAGAAAAGAATTTCGACATTTAAAAAAATTAAGATTGTTTTATTTCTAACTACTGAATATCTTAACTGCTGGACAAAATAAACACACTATAAATACTATATTAAATGTAGGTACTAAGTCGTGGACTTAATTTTCGAAGTGGAAATCGAGTCGTCAAAATAATAGTATTCTTAATTAAAATTTTGATTTATTTACATCATAGATAGTAAATAAAAATAGAATGTGAATTATCACATAGGAAAAACTAGAGTCACTTTCTATTACTGACACCACACTAGCACAACTAGTAATTTCTACATTGTAAAAATCTTTAAAATTCCATTTCTTTTCCACACCAAACTTAATATACTTTTCAGAAGGACCATAACCGACAGATATAGATTGAGTTGGACGACCTGCTTTTACAACTAATTAAAGGCTAAAAGTTTTTGCTCGATGATTCGTAACTTTTATTCAGTTTGACACAGAATCAATTACGAGCACTTGCGACCATTTCCAACTTTTATTTTTAGGTAAAGTGCTGAAAAGTTACAATTATTGCATTGGACTTTTTAGGCATTTGAAAAAGAATACTCAACGAACAAAATGAAATATTACGGTTTGTTACACAAAGATCTGAATAGAAGTCGAAAAAGATAGTAAAAAGGTAATAATAAAAAATATATTTATTTCCTTTGACATTTTTGAAACAACTACGTTGAGAAAACTTTATTTTTCCTTTAAGTCTCTATTGCTGTTATTAAGGAAAGGAAAGAAAAGTATAACGAATTTAAGAAATACAGGTATAATCTCAAAATAATGCTATAATTCTCTTACCTGCAAAACAATGCATACACAACAAACATAATAAAGACCGAGAAGATAAACGAAAACAATATAACCGAATAAAAATATAAAACCACAAAATACAAATATAATTTTAACAAATACAGTTTGTCCTGTAAAAGCTGAAACCAAATACCCAGTTTTAACAAATAAGGGACAGTATATTCATTTAATTAGTAAGTATGAAAGATTTTTAAAAGGATAAAAATCATAATATATCTTGACTTCTTCCATTTCTAGAGATGTTTCATTCATTTTCTCTCCGTATTATGTCCATCACTAAACTTTGGCTGTAATATTGGCTATCACAATTTTATTCACCGCAGATCTGAAGAGTGACAGAGACTGATTAAATCAGTCACGTAGGTTACGAATCCATGGTGTTCTGCTTCGACCAAGACCTGTCTTTCCACAATCATATTTTGCCAATTATAAAATGGAAGACTCCATATCGTTCTGGGTGTCGCATAATATCGGTAAATTACTACAATTTTGTCACTTGAAACAATCACACATTTTGAAAGCTTGCAGTTTTTTTAATAAATACTAAGTGAGCGTCTAGCTTTCATATATACAATCAGCTATAACGTTCTTTGCCGTTTTTTGATATTCAGATTCCATTGGTCTCGGTCATTCAGAAGGTTCTTTGAGTATGTTTAACGCCCATGATTTCTTAAATTCTTTTGTTACTTACTCTATCTAATTTTGATTTACCGGCCGCTCTCACTACGTTTCTTTCCCACGTATTCAGCGCCTACTTCAAGTAGATCTTCAACAAAGTCGGGGACAGTTGGCAACCTTGTTGGAGTCCTTTGTCCATCACAAACCTTTTGTATATCTCTTGGCCTATAATATATATATTTTACTCGTATATTTTTATAGAGTTCTTGCACTGCCTTGATTAAAGTTACATTGATGTTTATCGTATGCTTTTCGAAGATCTGCGTATAGAGGGTGTATTGCTTGGTTTCGTGCCATTTCCTTTTTCTCTAGGTTGAGTAACTGTAAATACATGGTCAATAGTCGATCTAGCTGCTTTAAATCCGGCTTGTTCTTCTGCATCCATATCACTGTATTCTCCTTCTATTCTGTTTTTTAATAATTTTCCGTAAACTCTCGAGATAGTGCTTAGCACGGCTATTCCTCGGTAGTTGTCACATACAAATTGTATATCTTTAGCTCCCTTTTTATGTATGGTTGATATAACCAAATCATACTGCATCATACATCCTGGTTAGATGCCTGTATAGTTTGTTGGTTCCGTATTTTGGTAGTTCTGGTGGGATATTACTGTTCCCTAATGATTTTTCGTTTTTTAACATTTGACATACTTGTTTTTCTTCTCTACTGTGAATCTTAAGTGGGTATGCTATTGTATTTATTTGTACAGAAGGATGTGTTTGTGGTGTTTATAGATATTCTGTCCTTTCCTTCATCAGCAGTTCTCCAAAGTATTCGTCCCATTTACGTAGGTTAATAGGAGAGATGATATCTTCAGTCTTGTGTTTTTTAAAGAGAATAAAGTACTTTATAGCTTTTGGTACTTGTGCTACTTTCTGCTACTAAGGAATGATAAATATATTCTTCTGCAGGTTATCATGCAGGGTAAAGTCGATGGCAAAAAGGGAATAGGTAAAAGGAGGAAGGCATGGCTGCGAAATGTTCGACACTGGACAAACATGACTGTAGACGAATTATTCCACGTTGCAAAAGACAGAGAAACTGTTAGAAATGTGGTCGCCAACCTCCGTTAATGGAGCTACTTTCCAGTTAAGTGTTAATTCCTGAGGAGTTTTTCTTCCAGCGTTCGTTTTTTTTTTTGGTTATTGCCGTTCGTACCTCCCTTTGAGCTGTTTGGTATTCTTATTTACTTTAATCCATTTTTACGTTCAGAAATGTGTTGTATTCATTACATTATTCATTGATTTTTATTTTTACTTCGATATGTTCATCCCACCACTAGGGCTTTCTTTGTGCTATCTGGACCTCTGCTTTGTACGGTTTAAACCAGCGATGTTTCTTATTATGTTTCAATTAAAATATCGCTCTTCGCTGATGACACAAAAATATAAGCCAATCCAATCACTAAACAACCAATCCTCCAAATGGACTTGGACTCTATTTTAATTTGGTGTTTTCAGTGGTTACTACCCTTAAATGCGGAAAAATGTGTAGTGCTTTGAATTGGTAAAAATAACCCACTTTACATTAGACAGCCATTAAAATCTGTGTTCTCGTATCCGTGTGTGTATCGTACCTTGGTGTTATCGTAAACAGCAGCCTAACTTGGTCCGAAAAAAATTTTACCTTTGTTTGTAAACGTTTAAACTCCAGACTGTTTCTTATTCGGAGGTGTTTTTCAAGAGTTTCAATGCAATCATTCTGTAAACTCTTTACGTAAGACCGATACTTGAATACGCTGGACCAACGTGGTATCCTGATTTTGTTCGAGACAAGACTTTGTTGGAAGACGTTCAAAGAAAAGCCACTCGAATTCCTTTGGGACCGAGAAGACTTAGTATGCCTAACCTAACTTCTTTCTTCTGAACCTGAAATCAAGATAAACGCCTCATAGGTCATCAGTTTAAACTAAAAAAAGAAAACTTTTCTACAAGATCAAGACAGAACTTTCTACCAAATAGAATTTTTGAGTGCTGGAATAACACTAATAACATTGTCTCTGCTCCTTCTAACAATTCGTTCAAAAACAGACTTTACCGTTTTGTATTATAGTTAAAATATTGTTTTTCTTTTAAACCACAAATTGTAATTTTGTAATTTTTTTTTGTAATTTTGTAATTTACTAGTAGGTTACCTACTAATGAATTTTTTTTCTTTTTGGGCATAATAGGGAGGGACTTGTCCCTCTGCCCTTGCTTATGTATAATAATAATATTAATATTAATTTTTTCATACTTCGGCTACTCCTGCTGCAATCTTTAAAAATTGCTTTATAGTTAACAACAAATATGTTTCTTTTTAACTTGGTTTTGAATCTTTTATGTTGCTTATAGCTTTAACTCTTGAAGGTATAAATATATCTTTACAAATCAACGGTTAAACAAATTTAGGACATGCTAGTTTTGTTGTAATATGAAAAATTATTGGATGATCAATTCCTAATATTTTTTATGAAATTTTTTCATTTGATCTCTTTTAACATGAAATATTGTCACTTATTCCAATAAATTGTCTCCAAACGACGGATAAAATTTTAAAATTCTAACTATTTCTATGCTACTGCGGTTACTTCTTCTGTAGAGAAGATAATTACATTGTTTACAACAATAATGAATTATTAAAATTTTTGGTATATTAAATATATTTTTTAAATTCATCCTGTGTTTTTTTCACAGCGCAAACCCTTGTATATATTTAATGAAACACTACTTTTAGAAAAGTTTATTAATGTTATAAAATTTATATATAAAAATAAATTTATTTTCTCACAATTTATCAATAAAAATCAATATAAGCATCAAAAGAAATAATATTACAGCAAAAATGTCCACACAACTATACATTCATGGTTAAATAAAAAAAAAATGAAATACAATGGACCAGCCGGTTGATTCAGTGGATCAAAATTTACATTTAATAGTATAGAAAACATAATCAAGTTTTGCTATTAAAATTTATATGTAATAATAAATAGAAAATGCAACAATACAAAAGTCTTTGGACAATGAGACCTTACTCAATGCTATTTATTTATTTGTCAACAAGCAATTGCCCAATATAAATACAATATTATAATACTAAATTAAACAACTTTAAAACCGTAATTGATGACATGTCATAAAATTTACAAATAACATAGATAAAAAGAAATAAACAAAAAAAAAACAATTTAAAATTTAATAAACTAAATTACACAGCTAGTAGCATTACAACAAAAAATCATGTGCAAGATATTAATTGCACTTTAAAAAATACTTTGCTTTTCAAAGCAATCCTATCTGTATACTCATTTGCAAACCTGGATAGATAATATTTATATACATAGTTTGGTCAATGGTGGGTAATTTGAAAAAGTTTAATAAGCTTGGTTTGACTAAAAGGGACATGGAGGATAACAATTGTGGACTGAAACTATGGGAGTCTAATAAATGAGGACAGGACAATACATGGCCTACCCACCTCAGACGTCCTATCTTAATGTGTTGTACGATATCTGGTTCCTGGTATATTCTATAGAGTTCGAAGTTGTATCGTCTTTTCCAGACACCATTTTCATGTACCGCTCCATAGATTCGCCTTAGTATTTTTCTTTCGAAACATCCTAACATGTTTTCATTGATTTTTGTTAAAGTCCAGGTTTCTGAACCATATGTTAGGAGTGGGCGTATTATTGTTTTGTAGAGTTTTACTTTTGTATTTCTTAATATAACTGTAGATTTAAAAAGCAGATTAAGCCCAAAATAGCATCTATTAGCAGTGCAAGTTCTGCGGTTTATCTCTGCGGTAGTGTCATTTTCAGTATTGACGAGCGTTTCCAGGTATACAAATTCGTTAACTGCTTCGATGACGTCGTTTTCTATTACAAGTGGCCGTCGTATTTGTGGTTGCGTACCTATTTTCATGTATTTTGTTTTATTGGTGTTTATTATTAAACCTATTTTTGAAGCCGCTTCCTTTAGTGCTACGTGCGCCTCTCGTGCTGCGTTTCCCGTTCTCCCAATAATATTGATATCATCAGCATGTCGTTTCCGGTGTAATTAATAAACGTATGAAAATCTGATTGCAACTTGGTGCAAGTTTCCATGTTTATTAATTTGTCCAACTATTGCGCAATATAGTGTAATATTGCGTAGTTGGCCGGTACGCTCTTATTGTGGCATTATCTTGAGGAGACCCTTTATGGTTTTATTAGGTGGTGGAAATAAAACACATTTTTTCTAAGAAGAAAAAAACTCAGCTTCAGAGTCTTAGAAAGAAACAGAGCCCTTCGAGCAAAGTGCTCTAGGGAGCTACCCTACACGGGTAAAACCATGAGTTAGACACTACTATCACAACTGACTTGCGATCCGAAAATGTCCCATATTTAAAGATAAATTAACTTTTATATGAATCTTTTTCATTTCTCAACCAATTAAATTTAATTATACGTTCCAGAAGGAAGGGCGATGAACATCGAAGTGCGTGATTGGTGGCACTTGATGACATCCCCCTGCTTTGGAAACTCTGAGGCTGATAAAAAAAGATGATTTTATTAAAAAAACTTAAGAAAACAATTTTTTTACAAATCACATATAGAAAAGGAAAAATATATCAAATATATCATAAAATATATCAAAATGAATATGTCTATATTGTCAAATCTACTTACAGTCCTCTAACACACACTACACTCGCGTACACTCGCGTAGCGCGCACTTGCAGTGCACAAAAACACTCACAGGCGGTGGTCGGTGTTGTTGACAGTATCTGCAGGTCCATCCTCGACGACGTGCCCTCGTTCTACGGCGGCTTCGTCCTCTCTAGCTGTACATTTCCCATCTGCATGTCGCCGGTGTGTCGTAGGCGAGTTTGTCTGGGCCTCCGTGGTGCTCTGGACCACATAATGGTAGGGCAGGCAGTGACTGGCTACTGCGGAGACATCCATTGCATCAGGTACTTAGCATCAAGTAGGCTGGTTCGTCGGAGATATGGCACATCGACGGTTTCAGGGCTGCAGAAGGTGGATATCGGCATGTTAGTTTGGTGTACTAACATCCAATGCTTCTCACCGCTGTTTTCTTGAGTGGTTTTGATGCAGGCATCGTGTTGGAACTGTTTGCGATTTTCGATCGCGGAGCATGAGAACTCTGACACCTCGGAGTCGTGGTAGAGTTCGTTGAAGGTTGGGCGCCATGTCGTCTCCGGTATAATTAATAAACGTATGAAAAACCGATTGCAACTTGGTGCAAGTTTCCATGTTTATTAATTTGTCCAACTATTGCGCAATATGGTGTAATATTGCGTAGTTGGCCGGTACGCTCTTATTGTGGCATTATCTTGAGGAGACAATGCCTTTATGGTTTTATTAGGTGGTGGAAATAAAACACATTCTTTCTAAGAAGAAAAAAACTCAGCTTCAGAGTCTTAGAAAGAAACAGAGCCCTTCGAGCAAAGTGCTCTAGGGAGCTACCCTACACGGGTAAAACCATGAGTTAGACACTACTATCACAACTGACTTGCGATCCGAAAATGTCCCATATTTAAAGATAAATTAACTTTTATATGAATCTTTTTCATTTCTCAACCAATTAAATTTAATTATACGTTCCAGAAGGAAGGGCGATGAACATCGAAGTGCGTGATTGGTGGCACTTGATGACAAGCATATGCTAGGATTTGCACAGATTTGTTATATATTGAACCGGTAGTTGTGATTTGTGACGTACGTATTACTTTTTCCAGAGCCAGATTGAATAGTATACAGGAGAGTGGGTCTCCCTGACGTAGTCCGTTATTTTTTTTTAAAAGGTTCAGAGAGTTCCTCCTGGATTCGTACTTTGCATTCAACTTTTTCAAGGGTTAGTTTGGTTAGACTTATTAACTGATTTGGTACTCCTAGGTCCATCATTGCTCTAAACAATTCTCTTCTATTTACAGAGTCGTAAGCTGAATGGTAGTCTTTAAATATGTGGTGCGTGTCTACACCGTATTCCAGTGTTTTCTCTAGAATTTGCTCAGGGTTGAAATCTGATGAATTGTTGATTTACCACCTCTGAAACCAGCCTGGTATTGTCCTATTATTCGCTCTGCATATGGTGACATACGATGGCATAGTATATTGGAGAATATTTTATACGCTGCATTTAGGAGCGTAATTCCTCGATGGTTAGAGCATTCAAAGATTTCAAAGAAAGAAGTATTTCAATATTCCAATCATTGGGAAGGGACTTCTGTATCCATGTTTCTTTTATAAGCTGCTGTAGCGCTATTATGATATCGTGGCCACCTTCTTTATATAATTTCGCTGGGAGATTATCAATCTATTCCGGGTGATTTGTTTCTGGCTAGTTTGTTTACAGCGTCTTTAACTTCCAAGATCGTTGGTGGATCCTCCTCCCTCTCGTCCGCTCCGCTTACCTCACAGCTTTCGTCTTCCGGGTTTTCTTCTTCTTCCTCTATATTAAGTACCTGGTTAAAATATTCCGTCCATCGGTTTAGTACGTCTGTTCTTGTTGTTAATAGATCGCCATTTAAACTTCTACATTGATTTGTGTTTGCCTTAAATTCTTTTCTGTTGATGTTAACTTTCTTATACAATGTTCTGAATTCTTTCTCTCTGTTGAGGTTTTTGATATATTGAAGTTCCTTTTTTAAGTAGTTTCGTTTCTTCATTCTGTGTATTTTCTTTTCTTCTCTTCTCTTTGTCTGGTAATTCTCTATACTTGTTCTAGTTCGGCGGGTAAGCATTTTTGCATAGGCTTCATTTTTTTCTGTGTTGCGTCTTTGCATTCATCGTCAAACCAGTGATTTTTTCGGGTACAAGTTTCTGTTCCTATTTCATCTTGTGCTGCTGACTCAATATCTTCCTTTATCCTGTTCCAGTAGGAGTCTATATCTCTCTGGTCTTCTTCGCCTAGACTTTGATTCCTTAACCTGTTGGTAATATTTTCTCAGTACTTTTTGCAACAGTTGCATCTCTCAGCTTCTGTACATTCCATTTCTTTCTATCTATTTCTATTTCTTTGTTGGAGTTTGAAATTCTAGCCCTTAGTGTTGAGATCACTAAACAATGGTTTGAGTCTATGTTTGCGCCTTTATAACTTCTGAAGTTTGTTATGTCCGTTCCGTGTCTTAAATCTATTAAGATGTGATCAATCTGACTAGTTGTTCTTCCATCAGGGGAGGTCCAGGTTACCTTGTGTATATTCTTGTGTGCAAAATAGGTGCTAGCGACGGTCATGTTCAGTGCTGCTGCTAAGTTTATCAGTCGTAATCCATTATCGCTACTGATGTTGTGTAGGCTATGCATTCCTATAGTCGGCATAAAAACTCGCCCTCGTCCTATTCTTGCATTCATATCACCTAGCACTATCTTGATGTCATTTCTGGGGCATCTTCTGTAGGCTTGTTCTAGGTCTTCGAAAAACTGTTCTTTAATGTCTTCTAGTTTGTCGTCGGTTGGTGCATGTGCATTAATTAAACTGTAATTAAAGAATTTACCTTTTAAGCGTAAATAACACATTCTTTGACTGTAGGCTTTAAAATCAACAACTAGGCCTTTTGTTCTTTGGTTTACTATAAATCCCACTCCATCTATGTGTTGGTTTTCATTGCAGCTGTAATATATGGAGTGGGTTCTCTTGTCAAGAATGACTGTTCTTGTCCATCGCATTTCCTGCGGTGCCAAAACATCTACTCTGTACATGTTCACTATGTCTAGTAGAGACGCGAGTGCTTCAGCTCGGTACAGGGTTCGGGTGTTCCATGTTCCTAATCTTAATTCCATTTTTCGTTTGCAGTGTCGTCGTCGTAAGTTCCGTCCGGCTAATAATTCTTGAGGTTCCGTAACATATGATTTTTACAGGAAGAGGTTGTTAGCCTCTAGCCTAACCCCCAACCTGGAGGGCCATACCAGTCTGTTTTGGTTCACGGGTGGTATTTTATTTCCCACCTACCCGCCAGTCGTAGGACTGGTTAGGGCGTTCCCCTATCCACCACCTAGGGACGCGTCCGATGGGCGACAGACAACATCCACACGGATCGTCAGCTGTATGGTGATCCTTAAATGAAATAAATCTTAGGAATTTATGTTGAACTCTCTCAATAGCCTGAATATAAACATTATAGTGGGAAGACCAGACACGTGAACAGTAAACCAAGTAAGGTCTCACTAATGAACAGTATAATTTAATGGTATATTAGGTTTGCCATTATTTTTATTACCAACAAATTTTAATAGTGTCCCTGAGAGATGATTGAGTTAATACAATGTAATCTCGATAACATTGTTATTGTAAGAATTTACATTTAGATATATAGAAAACTCATTACAGAGAGTGGGGGATTGAGTTCGAAGATATTCTTTGTGAACTTTCTGCTTCTGAATAATTTTAACTTTGAGATCTGGAGAAAACCAAACCGGAAATTTGTTTATTGGATGCTTTTTAATAGGGACATAAAGATCAATTATTAAGTATACAAGATGGTAAAAATACTGAAAATATCATTAAGAGACTTATTTTTAAACAAATTATCGCAATTAAATTGAGAAAGAAAACTTGTAACTTCTAGGATGTTATAAGCAAAAATAGGATATTACCTGGTCAAATACTAGTTAACCAACAACCTATAACACAAATCACCAACTTTTGTTATCTAGGTGCAAACTTAAATGAACAGTGGGACCAATCGACGAAAATTAAGATAAGGATCGAGAAGGCAAGATCAGCTTTCGTCAAAATGAAAAAGATCTTTAACAGCCACGATATAAAATTGGAAATAAAAGTTCGTTTACTAAAATGCTACGTATTTTCTGTTCTTTTATATGGCGTGGAGTCATGGACCTTAACTGAAACATCACTGAAGAGACTCGAAGCATTTGAGATGTGGTGCTATAGACGCATGTTGAGGATTTCCTGGATAGACAGAGCTACCAACGAAGAAGTACTACATAGAATGGGTAAAGAGCGCGAACTAGTCATAACCATAAAACGTCGCAAACTCGAATACCTGGGCCATATAATGCGCAATGAACAACGATACAACCTACTTAGAACCATACTTCAAGGTAAAGTGCATGGGAAAAGAGGCCCAGGATGAAGAAGAATATCCTGGCTTCATAACCTGCGAAAATGGTTTAACTTAACCACAACCGGACTTTTCTGGGCAGCAGTCAACAAAGTCAGGAATAGTGTTAGTGTCCAACATCCGAAACGTATAGGCACCATAAGAAGAAAGGATGTTCATCGCATGGAAATTTCTATAAAAAGTGTCACCAGTCAGTCGAGGGTTGTTAATACATGATTTACACTGAAATTCAAAAGAGATAGGTGAATTATGAATATTCAACGGAAGTAGGACTATTTCTGCTGTAAATCTCTATTAGTAAAAGCTGCTGTCCGTTTGTTGAATTAAATGGCCAAATATATGGCCTAGCTGTAGATATGCTTTATTGTCACTGAAAATTGTACAACTTTATGGACAAAGCTTACAAAAGGTCAAAAAAATAATAACAATTAAAATTTACTAAAATAACTCACTAATTTTTAAGTACTCATTGCAATTTAATGGAAAGTTTTTTATTCACTACTTAAACTAGGAGAAAACGAATATCTTTAGTCTTTTACTGGATAAAATGACTAACACCTAAAAAGAATAAAAAAATAATTTAAATATTTCTTAACTTCATAAATAAATTCAATGATTTATTGATTTACATTATAAAATAACCCTGATAAAATAGCAACAAAATACCTTGAAATAAAGAACACAATATAACCTCAAAATATGAACTTTGACAGTAAATATCTTAATACTTTGATACTCTTACCTCACAAATTCACGAACAAGCCATAAAACTAATCGCACAGCATGGATATATGGAAGCGAAAATCCTTATTTATTCTATTAAATATTAAAAATTCAATGTTTTCAAAGTCTTATGGGAGAAATACATGTAAACGAGATTTGTTTGGAAAAGTCTTCTAAGCCCCGCCCATTGTGACGTCAGACTTAGGTAGTCTATTTCTCTTATTTTCCATCTTTTAGTCAATTTTTGTAGATACTATGATTTTCTTTAAATATTTTAATCGCATTATTAATCGCTTACTCCTTACGAAATATATTTGACTTGATTTTGTATTCCGTTTAACATATTTTACCAGCGACAATAAATCTTAACTTCCTTTTAAAATTATTCACATATTTTAAAACATGTGATAGTTATTCTAGCCGCGTATTTACTAAAACTACTTGCAGTGAATAGCAGTCTACAAACATTACACTATTCTGGTATTTTAAAACAACCATAAAAATACCACAGTGAATATAAAATCCTTATTTATAGAGACGACTAGAAGTCACATTACTTTAAAACTTATATTTATATTTTTTGTATATAAACTGCAATGTTGCAGACGAGAAATTGAGATAAAATCTGCCGTCTTCGGACCGTTAGCTTAAGTTTGATTAAAAAAAATGATTCTTCTTTAGACATATGTCATATTATATATATATATATATAGATATATATATATATATATATATATATATATATATATATATATATATATATATATATATATATATATATATATGTATATAATGTGCTAGCCAAAATGATTTAATGTGAATGCACGTGAATGCGCCGAGCTTTCAAACATCCCCTCTGATGTCTTCTTTAGGACTTCCAAGATCTTAGTCTCCCGAGCATCTAGATACTACCAAACTGATCAATGCACTACTACTACTGGGAACAGCGGACTTATACCGTCGATGGTGACGTGGTTTGCATGGGGGCTGGCACTGATGTTGGGAAGAACATTTCTGACGGCGGGATTTTAATTGAAGGGTGGAGCGGACGATATTTAATTTGTCAGAGGTCTTCATATCGAAGCTAACCAGATGCTGTCATTTTTTTTATTGAGACAATTTGGCCATTTTTCAACTTCTATGACTTCTCGGATAATTAATGGTACAAAAAAGCGGATGGGGACTATGGCTTTTTTTAAGCCCTTCTCTCCATTCGGATTGCCGAATATAGGCCTCTCCTAAATTTCTCCATTCATCTCTGTTGTTTGTAAGATGTTTCCACATTGGTCCTGCAGTTCTTTTAATATCGTCGCTTTAGCGCATTTGTGGTCTTTCTCGTGATCTGTTGGCTTCATATGGCCCCCAATTTCATATTTCTTTATTCCATCGGCCATCCTTAAGACGTTCGTTATGTCCAGCCCATTTCTATTTCAGTTTAGCTGCCTGTTTGACAGCATATTTTACTTTTGTTTTATTATGAATGTCTTCATTGGTTTTATGGTCTTTGAGTGAGATACCCATCATCTGTCGTTCCATAGCGCTCTGAGTTTTTCTCATCTTCTCCATGTTTATTTTAGTGAATGTCTAGGTTTGTGCTCCATATGTAAGGACAGGTAGGATACAGGAATTAAACACTTTGGTTCGCAGTCTTTGAGGTATATTTTATTTTTAGTACATATGACAGTCTTCCGAATGCTGCCCATCCCAGTTTTACACGTCTGCTTATTTCGGTAGTCTGATTTTCTTTGCGTACCTTGAAATTTTGACCCAGATATGTATATTTGTTCTATCTCTGTCCCTTGGATCTTTATCATAGATTTGTCATCTTTGTTTGACATTAGTTTAGTTTTGATAAAATTTGTTTTCAGTTCTTTTTTTAGTGATTCTGTGTGTAGCTCCTCAATAATCGTATTTAATGCATTCCATGTATCGGCTATTAGTACTACATCATCTGCGTAACTAAGATGGTTTAATTATTTTCCGTTTATAGGTATTCCTTTATTTTCCCAGTCTATTGACTTAAAGATATATTCTAGGGTACCTGTAAATAATTTTGGAGATATTGTGTCTCCTTGTCTTACTCCTTGGTTGATTTTAACTGGTCTTGTTTCGATTCCATTACCCAACGTCACTATCATTTTAGCTTGTTCGTAAATATTATGTATTAATATTCTGTACCTGGAGTCGATCCGGTTGTTGACTAATATTTCTTTTATTGCCCACAGTTTTACGCTATCAAAAGCTTTTTCATAATCTATAAAAGCCAGACATAATGGGATATTATATTCGTTAGTCTTTTCTATTGGGCTGTTCAAAGTATATAGATGGTCACAGGTGCTGTACCCTTTTCGAAATCCGGCTTGTTCTACTGGTTGATATACGTCAAAAATTGTTAACCTGTTTGTAATGATCTTTGTAAAGGTTTTGTAAAGTTGTGAAATAAGTGAAATTGGTCGATAATTTTTCAGGTCTGTGATGTCTCGCTTTTTGTGTATTAGTATTGTTTTAGCAGTATTCCATTGTTCGGGTATGTTGCCTTCGAATAGACATTTATTAAATAGTATTTTTAGATATGCGATGGCTTCTTCTCCGCCGTCTTTCAGCATTTTTGAGCAAGTTCTGCTTTGAGGAGTTAGGGGATCGTTTCTGTAACGATACAGATCGACGTATAACTTTTCAATTGAGTTTGCTACATCAGATTTACTGTTTTCTAGTTGTCCTTGTTCATTTTTAATGGCTATCATGTTTTTCTTTCCTAGTTTCGGTTTGGTGCATTTGAGACTTCGGTTTTTCCCTATGCCTTGTCCTATACGGTCTTCTTGATGTTTTTTAATGTCCTCTTTTATCTGTTTTTATAACGCAATTAAGTATCTTAAATTCTGCAGTATCTCTTTTGTTTTGTCTCAGAAGATATTTTCTTTGTTTTAGCATATTTTGTGATTCTACACTTATTTTGGATTTTCGTTTTCTGTTAGCGGTGGTCCCTTCTGAGCTTGCAGATAATAGTTCTTTTGTTATAACTGCATTGATTTCATTTAAGCTAATTTTATCTAGATTTAAAATTTTGTGGGTTTTATCTTGTTTTTATATTGTTTTGTATTAGATTTTAGTTTATCTGTGTCTATATTTGGATCTAACCATTCGGTGATCGATACTTAATAATGCCGTATTTATTACTGTTACGTCCTGTATGATATCTGTTTTGTTACACAGTATGTAATACATTTTGTTCCAAGTTTTTCCATCTGGGGATAGCCACTTCCACTTTCTTTGAGGTTTTTTGTTGTAGCATGTGTTCATTGCATAGAATTTGTGAGCTTGTAGGAAGTTAACCAAGGTTTTTCCTCTCTCATTTTTAACTTCAGTGCCGAATTGTCCTATATAGTTTTTGGTTTTTTTAAGTCGTTGTCCGATCTTAGCGTTGAAGTCTCCTATTATCATCCATCGTATACGTGCTGTGATGGCTCTGAAGTTTTCTAATTCAATTTTTGTCACCTGTATACTTATATATAGAAATAAATAGTTAATTATGTGAGAATTTAGTATAGAAAGGAAATTGGTAGATTAGTTCGTCACCATGAGTCACATAGAAGCACAAGTCCAAAAAATGGGTTGGCTCCGACTGTGTTTAGTACTTGTATAGAATATCTGGAAGAAAAATATCTGTAAGCTCAAAATTGTTTTTTGGTAAATATAAATAGATATTGATGTACACTTGATGGACCGAACCGTAAAAGATCATCACAGAACTTTATGTGGAGCTTGAATAAAATGCAAAAAATGCGAAATATTTAATTTAAAATATTAAATTTTTTTTCAAACGAGTAACCATGTAAAACTGTATCTGCTAAAAATCTCAATCTACTCCTTTAGTTTGTTATTAAATCTCTAGGCAGTACATAGATTTTTGGGATAATGTTTTTCCTCATCTTGTTGGCTATAATCATCATCATTATTATTATTCTCTTTGTCAATATCCATATGCGAGGTCGTCTTTCTTATTTACGTTTCTCTATACGTCTCTATTTTGGGTCAAACTAATATCAACCATTTTATCAACATATCCTGCCTAAGTGTGTCCAACAGGTCTCTCTACTACTCCTCCCAGGAACTTTTAGATTAGCAATTCTTGAATTCATGGATATGCCCGAATCATTTTAACTTATGCTATCTCATCTTGGCCTTAATTGGTGCCATCCTCGACTTTCTCTAATATAAACATTCTTAATTTTGCCATATTGTGTCACTATATAATCATCCATCTAAGCACTCTCATTTTCGCCACGTGGATTCCTTGTATCTCTTTCTTTTTAACTGCCTAATATTCAGTTCCGTACATCATACCTGATCTTATGATAGTATTATAGAATTTTTCTTTAGGTTTTACTGGAATCTTCCTATTACACAACACACTACTCGCTTCACTTCATCAAATGGATGTCAACCATTAAGTATAAAAACCCCTCGGTTTAAACGCAATTGCGAACACTCCGATGTTACAATATAAATGTATCACTCTTATTTACGGATGTGAAACACAAAACGATTAAAACTAATGCCATAAATAAAAAAGGAGCCTTTGAAATGTGTTGGACCAGCTATAGAAGTAATGAGTAAGTTTTCGGACAGCTACACAAGTATCAAGAAATTTAAAATATTATCAACACCAGAAAGGTTAGCTACTTGGTTATGAAACATACGACATTGGATCGGAAAAAGGTATAGAGCAGTTGTTTCGTGAAGTAATGAACAGGACCAATTCAACGAAATAACATAAGGATAGCTCACATCTAAAAGCAGACATGGCATTGAAAGCAGAAGAAATGAACATACTAAAAACTGTCATACAAACTCAGTTTACAATTTTTTTTTCTCGAGATCTTATTTCCACTGTTCTAGTTTTTGTTTCGATTCCTTTCAGTATTTCCTACTAAAACTACATGCAATAAAATCTACGGCATGTTATCTTGTAGGTTCCAGATTACCCAACCAACACTTGATGAGAAAAATAAAGCACCGAGTTATGATGCAATCCAACTTTCACATGAAATTTGTGTCTTTTCCAAACCTGTTCTACCACTAGTTGTTCCTTCCCTATACGTGTCACTCACAATCTTCCTCAAGAATTCTTGTTATTGCTCGCCTACCACCGAATCCCTGGAGTAGTTATATCATATGATCTCTCAAGGTCAATAAATACCATATGATTGTTTGTTTCTTTAAGCCTATATTTTTCCATCAGCTACCTTGTAATAAAAATTGCATCTGTTGTTGAGCAGCTTTGACTAAAAGCAAACTGATTGTTAGATATTTCGGTTTATTCACGTATCCATTTATCAAATACTCTCTTCCATATTTCATGGTATAACTAAATAGTTTTATTGACTTGTAGTTTATGCATTGTTGTATATCTCCCTTGATTTTGTAAATAGTTACTAATCTCCTACTTCTGCATTCGTCTAGCATTTACCCATTTCCATAATTCTATTAAATAAACTTGCTAGCCAACTTCTTCAACTTAAAATTTATAGAAATATTTTAGGTTTGTGACTCATGAGATAATAATTCAATTTTTTACGTAATGTCTAAAATGTTGATTTAAGCCATTCTTTGAGAATATTTCCTTTATTGTGAAAACATAACTGTGGCTACTCTTAAGTAGGAGTGTAAATTTTTAGATTTAAAATCGTATAATAGTTGTTAAAGATATCAAAATCAAAAGGCTAATGTGCAAGATAATCACCAGCTTAAATCACCCGCAATAGATTACTCATTTGAAGACGAAATTAAAACTGTATACAGGGTGTCCAGAAACTCTATTGGCAATCGAAGGCTGGAGATCCCTCAGATAATTTTAAGACAATTTAACCCAATTTACCTAGTTCGAAAATGCTTCCTAATGCAGCTAGAGCTCTTTGAAGATGGCGCCTTGTAATTGTTTTTTTAAATACCTCCACAACGCTTCTATTTGTAAAAACTAAAACTGGTAAGAATATTTTTATCGTCCAGAGTTGAATCGATTCCATTAATTGCGAATTCCTAGTAGCCGCCATAGGCGTCCGTTTTGGATAGATTAACGGTTATTTAAATGCATAAACTTTTTGTCTTTAACTTTTAAGCATTCGTTATACTAGATTATTAAATTTTTAGGTATTCTATTACCAAGAGGTTTTGTTATTTGAAGTCGGTAGGATACACCCTTTTCAAGAAAAATCGATTTGACAATTTTTTGTTTTTTCATCTTGAAAGTTAAATTAATAGATATGTACCTTAATTAATTTTATAAATTATCTTTTGTTTCACAAAATCCATTACAAAATTCGTAAAAAGTTTGGGAAAAGAAGCAAAAGATCAAATTAAAACAAAATTTTATTTAAAGGTTTTTAAAAGCAGTATTTATTACGATGACACGAAACTAACAAAAAAGAACAAGTGTCAAAGGTAGATAGTTACAAAAGTTACTCTATGTGATGACCATTAGTTTCTATGCATAAATTTGCCCTTTTACTTAGAGAAAGTCGAGTTCTTGCAAAACTTCCAAAGTTATTTCTAAATTCGTTGCAAGCATCTTGGATCCTAAGCCAGAGTTGTGCACAATTTTGTATTGGAACGGAATAAACAAGTGCTTTTATATTTATGTCAAACATTATAATCGCAAATATTCCAATCTGGTAGCCTTGTTGGCCAAGCAACTGGACCGCCTCTTTCAATCAAGTGGTCTTCGAGTTATTATCAAGAAAGTCTCGTACATTCCTGCTAAAGTGGGCCTTACAGCAGTCATGTAGAAACTATAAGTTTTGCCGAATATTTAAAGGCACAATGAATCGGGTAAAACATTTTGCAGGAAAGGTAAGTAATCAGCACCGATTAAACAAACAGGCAATTCCACATGCCCAAGTAAATAATCGTTATGAAAGATTTTAAAATTGTGGGATACATAGGTAGATAGTCTTCGAACGCTAATTTCTGAATTTTCCTCAACTTCCATTGAAATAACATCTTCATGTGCTGATGTTTCATAATCATGTCTTCCTCTTTAATTATTTTTTAAGACCACTGAACCTGTTTCTCTTACTCGTTGATGAAGAGCTGTAAATATTGAGTGAGTGTGATCACGATTGGGAAATTTTTCAGGGTGTCTACGTTGTGCTGCTCGAGCGGTATACCTCGTTTCGCCAGAAACTAAAGAATATCAGCGTATTCCTCATTAGTAAAAACCATTTTTGTTGAACTAAAATTATTATATTTGAATCCCACAAAGTGAAGGACTAAAATATAAACTTCGCGAACTGCCCACAATTTGACAATAAAACACTAAGTTATACTTTTGTTGACAGGTCAAAGCCAACTAGTGCAAAAAATATTAATTTAACTTTCACGACTAAAAAATGAAAAATTTTCAAATCTATTTTTCTGGACAACGGTGTATCTTATCCACTTAGAGAAAGTGTACCTTTTAGTAATAAAATACCCGAAGATCTAATAATCTAATATCACGGATGCTTAAAAGGTAAAGACAAAAAAGTTATGCGTTAAAATAACCATTGACCTACCCAAAACGGATGCCTATGACAAGTACTAGAAATTAGCAATTTATGAAATCGATTCAACTCTGGAGGATAAATAATCATACCAATTTTGGTTTTTCTAAATAAAAGCGTTCTAAAGGTATTTACAAAAACTAATTACAAGGCACCATCTTCAAAGAGCTTTAGCTCCCTTAAGCCTGGTTGACACAGTGCTAGTTGGCTCTGCCGAGAAAACTCGGTCCGAGTGCGCTCGCATGTTTGTTCTATTTTCACGATACTTCCGTAGTCGAGTTTGTTAAGCCAGTAAAGATGGAGGAAATTGTGAGAAAGTGTGTATCGGTAGTTGCTGAAATGTTAATTGCGGGGTTAGAACTGCAAGAACATTCAAGAAAACGGCGAAAACGAAGAGTATGGGTCCGTAAGTGGGTTAATCGACGAAATGTACTGGGTGCCTCGACAACATTTTTGGAATAGGTAGAGCTAGAAGACCCAGATACATTTAAAAATCATCTGAGGCTTACCCCAGCTCAGTTCCAAGAATTATTAAATGCTGTTGAACCTAATATAACAAAGCAGGATACTATAATGAGACCTGCCCTACCAGCTAGGGTAAAACTCCAAATCACATTAAGGTTTTTAGCAACCAGGAACTCTTTTAGCAGCTTAGAGCATATGTATAGGGTACCGAAGAGTACCATTTCAAAATTCTTGCCGGATGTGTTGAAGGCAGTTTACGACGGACTAAAATCATTTATAAAGGTAAGTACAAGACTACAATAAATATTAAATGTCCACATTTCGAATTTTATTGTAGGTACTTAAGAAGAATTTTTGGACTAGATGAATTAAAGTAAATCGTTTTAAAATTATCTGAGAAATCCCTAGTCTTCGTTTGTCAGGTAAGTTTCTGGCCACCCTGTATAAGAGAGTACGTTTTCCTGTTAAAAATATTTTAAAAAGTAATAATTTTAATCAGCTATCAGAGTGAATGCGTATGTGAAGAGATTTATCATAGTAGGACCTACGTTTACATATGTAAATCTTAATAAAATATGTTTTTTAAGAAAAGTATGACATACCGCAACAATAAAAAAATAGGTTAAAATACCGTAAACAACCGCATGTGTGATTGTATTTTATGGAATAAACAACAATCGAATTAAACAAATTTAAGCCGTTACTTAAAATTGTGCGCTACCGTGCTTTGCATTGTTTCCTGTAATTTGCCTAAAACAGTATTGTTCATTATCATCATTTTTTCTTGTCTCCAAAAACTACATTAAGTTGCTTTTCGTTATAATTATATGGTTAGTTCCTTTATAGTAGGTAGAAGTTGGTGTAAAAATATGTATACACAAGGATTACTGCTAGTGTACTATTATTCAGAAGCAGACTCATTTGTGACCGTGTATTTAATTAATTATAATAATGTTTAATGTAGTATATCATTTTTTTTATTAATAATTTTGTCCTAGTATTTTACTGTTAGAAAACATTCTAAAAAAGAAAAAACCGAGTCATACACAAAAATCTCTAGAACAGTATTTTTTAATTTGTATATCGTGAATAACAGATGACACATTTCAAATAATTGAGAATAAAATAAATTTTTGTTACACTAGTGTGCAAATACAAAGTGAAAAAAGTTGTTTAAAAAACTTCAACAAAGAAATAAAAAGGCGATGCAACGCTGATAAACAAACAACAATATTACAACAATATGCAAGAAAATTATATAGAAATATGTTCAAAACAACCTGTTCATTAAAACAACAAACCAAGAGACCTGTTTCGAAAAATATGATAGAATAGAATAGAAATATGCCTTATTGTCATTAAAAATTGTACAATTTTGTGAACAGAGCTTACAAAGAGTCAGAAAATATTTATTTAAATAAGCGAACATCCATATATACAGAAAAATTTGCACATGGTTTACCTTAGAAAAGATATGCAGCAATAATACGATGGTGAAGAATGCTGGATAAGTGAAAAAAATGGCTTAATTATCTAACCATATAGATTACCTGATTATGAATAAATTAACAAAAAAAGTAAGACTTAAAAAAGGATACCAAATGGGAGAAAAATAACTTAAAATATTCTGCTAAGCAGATGACGCAATACTACTCTCTCAAAGTGAAGACGATTTACAACGTATGCTGCACCAATTTAATATAACCGCCAGAAAATTTAACATGTTAATTTCCCCAAAAAAGACAAAATCTATGGTTACAACAGCAAATTTACTAAGACGTAAATTGAAGCTGGAAGGTCAGATAATAGAACACGTGATGGAGTTTAAATATGTAAGCATCATATTATCTAGCTAAGGAAAGCTCTAAACTAAAGTGGAAGATCAAGTGAATAGAGAAAACACAGCCGCAGGCTGCCTGAATAAAAAAATAAAATGCAGAAATAAAAATATCGGGGAAAACATGAAAGGCAGAATTTACAAAAAAGTTTTCATACCAATAATGACATACGCCGCAGAAACACGACCTGACACAAACAGGACAAAAAGGATGTTAGAAATAGCAGTATCGCTAAGACACTATGGGACAGAGCTAGAAGTACAGATGTACGATGCAGATGCAAGATGGAGAACATCAAGAACTGGGTAAGAAATAGAAAAGTATAATGGAAAGATCATATAAACCAAATGACAACAACAAGAGTAGTAAAGACGGCAAGAGACGGTTCCTCAATAGGAAGACGATCAGTAGGAGGACCACAAAAACGATGGAACTACAACTTATTGGAGGCACATTAACAAACGGACAGCCGTGTTTAATAAATAGAAGAAGAAAAAGACGATTAAAAAGTACAAAATGTTCAGTTTAAGTTATCAAAAATAGAACTAAGTCAGTTTTTTAAAAGTTAACAAAAATGTTAAAAGAACAGAAATGTTAAAAACTTTAGTGAAGTAACAAAACACAAAAAATTTATCCAAGGTGAAAGACAAACAAAGTTTCAGTTTAGCACTAATACTACATAACACTAGTTTGAACAAATTGTTAACTTATTTAGTTCAATTTATTGTTTATACATCGTAATCGTATAATGCCCATTTACTTAAGTGTCTTTACAACTTTAATATCACTGACTGATATCTTTTTAAGGTAACACATGTAACAACTTTTCCATGCTTGTGTGGTTTTTTCATATTGTTCTTTTTAGATAAACTGATGATGCTTTCTGATTAAGAAAGCGAAACGTCTTCAATAAATAGAGGAAGTAGCCATCAACTTTGTCTTTTTTCTCCACCTTTTAACCGAAAAAACCCACCACTCTTCTGAGTAATTCTTAATTTATATTGGATTGACGGTCGTACTCCTTTTCTCGATATATATATATATATATATATATATATATATATATATATATATATATATATATATATATATATATATATATATATATATATATATATATATATTGAAATGATTTCAATATGTTAAAAAGGATACTAAAATGGATTTTTATATGAGTTTGTTGTTCATGAATTTCATGAAGCCATCAAAGAGAGAAAAAGATTAGTAAATTGTTAAATAAATTAATTTTGACTTACCTGGTATAGTGTTAATAATTTCTGAATAGTATAGTTGCCTAGTGTATAGGTGAATTGTCTAAACCGTAAAAAGAACAAAAAAAGAAGAATTCTTAAAAAATATTTAAAGATAGAAATTTAAAAAAAAAACGTCAGAAAATAAACTGTCAAGCAAGTCTGTGGGAGCTAAATTAATAGGGGTTTTGTTAAATAAGAAATTACAATGATGTGGAGATGAAAAGAATAAATTGTATTAGCATTGTAATAGAATAAGTTTTATATCTGAACATTTTTTTTATAAATTCCCAAATTAGATGTGATTAAAGTGATTATGAGAAATTAATGTGGATTGACAAATGTGTCAGAACAGGACAGTTTTATGGTTTAAAAAAAATAGAAGACGAAAAGAAAAAGAACGTTGGTTACTGTTAGCCACGGATAATAGGTTTTTTGGGGAGGCCGAGGAGGATTTTTCGACGAAGAGGAGCCCTGAAACTGTGGAATAGGTCGGGAGTGTTTTTTTTTAACTCGTCTAATTAGAATTTTAGTTTTTCCACAGTTTCCACAGCAGAGATATCCAGAATTTGTTCCAGAGAGTAAGAGAAACAATTTGACTTATAAATTATTATTGGAGTACAGAAACGTCATTTAAATTGAGAAAATTAAAATTCATGAATTAAGATAATTGCGATAGGCCTTAAAAAGAAAATATTAATGATCATTAAATTAAAAATAGAATAGTACGTACCTTAACTTCCGAAGAGAGGATTGATATTCCAGTTTCACCGATTATTTTGCGAGTAGTTAGTTTTCTTTAAATAAATCAGAACTGTTTTAAAGTGAGGTTGGATAATAATTTTGGGGATCATTTGAAATTTTGATTATATTTGAATGCAAGTTAAAAGTCAGCTGAATAAAGTGTTTATTTTCTTTTTCTTTATAGTTCATTTAAACACTTTATAAAGTTGCAATATTGATTTAGTTTTTAAGTACTTGTAGAGAGTCTCCACATTTTGTAATAAATTTTATTGTCACGACACTAAACCACATTAAGATTTATACGATTCCTATTTTTGTAAATTTTTAAAGGCAACCCAAGTTGCAGACGAATTTTATTGTTTATATTAAATTTATTCAATATTAATAAATAACGTGCTTCATTTGGGTTAATTTATCAAAAGTCTAAAGTAAATTTTGGTTTAATTTCTTTTTGAACTCTACCAGGAGACTACAGAGTCGACGTCACACAGTGACAGATTGCTTAGAACACATAATTGAGCTAGCTGAGGTATATATTAAATTAAACAACGAACCACATATTTTAAAAATTACAACATTTATTATAAATAAAAATAAAATTAATAAAATACAACTTTTTCAATATATATATATACATATATATATATATATATATATATATATATATATATATATATATATTTATATATATATATATATATATATATATATGTATATATATATATATATATATATATATATATATATCTATATCTATCTATATATATATATAAATATATATATATATATATATATATATATATATATATATCTATATATATATATATATATATATATATATATATATATATATATATATATCTATATATATATATCTATATATATATATATATATATATATATATATATATATATATATATATATATATATATATATTATATATATAAGCGAGGTTCCTACAGCCCCTGCCGCTTCTCGCATTTCGACCGCCATTGTTTTCTGTTCATCCATTCGTCTTCTTTGATGGCTCTATCTCTCATTATGTGCCGTATGTTTTCTTCCCAGGCAACTGAAGGCCTTCCCCTTCTTCTTCTTTGTTGTGGTATGTAATTTAAACCTTTCTTTGGCCATCTATCTTCATTTATTCGTTTCACGTGACCATACCACACTAGTTGTCTCGTTTCAATTCTGTCTACACTGGAATATATAGTATTTGTCCTTCTTCTAATATATTCATTCCTGATATAATCTTTTTTGGATACACCACACGCTCTCCTTAGAAAATCCATTTCTACTACTTCTATTCTTTTTCTATCTTTTTTCGTGATCTGCCAAACTTCTGCCACATAAGTCATAATAGGCTCTGCCAAGGTTCGATAGATTGTCAATTTTGTTTGTTGTCTAATATCTTTAGACCAAATTAGAGAATTTAGAATGTTTACCGCTTTTTTTCCCTGCTGCGTTCTGTTTTCGATATCTCTTTTGGTAGTGCCTTCTTTAGATATTATAGATCCGAGATATTTATATTCATTACATGTTTTTGTGTTTCTAATTTCTAACTGTGGATCTTCTTCATCATCTCCTATTTTAAGATACTCTGTCTTTGGCATATTCATATTGAGGCCTCATTTTTTATATTCCTTCTTTAGTTTTTTAAGCATGTAGTCCATGTTTTCCTCATCATTCGCTATGACTACCTGATCATCTAAGAAAAATAAAGTTGTTAGACATTTATCATCGCCTATTTCTATTTCCATTGCGGATACTGGTTTCTTCCACTGCTCTACTGATGACTGAATATATATTTTAAATAAGGTCGGAGATAGACAATATCCTTGTTTAAGCTCCTTTGTTATTGGAAATGATTCGGATATAAAGTTTCCTTCTTTAACGACACTTCTTGAATTTTTGTATATATTTGCGCTAGCATCCACATACTTTCTACTGAGAGCTACTTTCGTCAATGTTTGAAACAGTTTTTTCAAAGATACCGTATCGTATGCCTTCTCTAAATCTACAAACAATAGGTCGGTAGATAGGTTCCTTGCCTTCCGTTTTTCGATTACCTGCTGCAAAACGAATATACCATGAGTGCATTACTTGAATATTGAGCTGATGTATCCAACATTCCAATCATTAGGGATATTTTGTCCTTTTAAGCATTTGTTAAATAGTTGAACCAATATCTCATGTGATATTTTTGGTGCATACTTTACCAACTCGATCGTTTTTCGATGTTTTGAGGGCATCGCTTAACTTTCCGGTTGTTATCTCAATTATTTGTGTACGTTTTGATATTTCTTCAATTTCGATCTCTTAGAATTTACATACACAGATTTTATAACCTTCAACTTTTGCATTTTCTCCGACCACCATTCTTGATTTTTTGTTTCATGTTTGTCTTTATACCCCAAAGCTTCACTTCCAGTCTCATAAATGCATTTTTTAAGTTGCTGGTATAATTCTTCCGCTGATATATTTTCTCGATTTACATTTTGTAATTTTGTGGCTAGTCGTAATTTGTAAAGAAATTTCGTTGAATCTTCTTTTAAGCTTTCTAGGTTATATTTAGGGGATATTACTTCTTGTCCCTTTTCAATATTCTGTATCTGAGTATTATTGTTTTTGCGATAATTAACTATCACATTGGCCATAAGTAAACAATGGTCGGATCCACATTCTGATCCACGGTATACCCTTACGACAGTTGTTTTCATCTGGGAAGTTTGACGTTGGATTACATAGTCGATTATCGACCGCAGATTCCTAGTAGGTTGTATCCACGTAACTTTGTGGATGTCTCTATATTGAAAAAATCCATTCATACTTTTGAGAGACATTATTTCACAAAAATCTCTAAGTTGCATTCCATTGTCATTGGCTATTTGTTCCCCATATCTTCCTACGACTCTGATATTTTCTTCTCTCCCAACTCTGTCGTTTAAATCTCGTAGTATAAAGCTTTTACAGTTTTCTTTAACTTCAAAGAGTATTTCATTGTTATAGAAATCGTCTTTACTTTCTGGATCTGCATCTTCATTTGGGGCATACACTTCGACAATTACGATGTTGTCCCATTTTGTTTTATTTCCAGTATTAGCAGTTGTTCATTTACTTCAGTCCACGATTTAATATTGTTTTTAAGATTATTTTGAATGGCAATGGAGACTCCTCTCTTAGGAATCTCCTATCTCTTCATTTCCTTTTCGCTTTTGCTTGGTCTCGGTGAGAATACATATATCTATTTTTCTTTCCTCTAATTTGTTGAATACTTCTGCTTGTTTGGTTGTAAGTCCTTGTACGTTTCATGAAACCAATATCATTTTCCTTTTCCGTTGCATTAGTCGTCTTTGTTTTGATCCATCATTTGTATTCCGAAGCTTTTGATCGAAATTTTTAGCATTTATTTCTTTTAACGAGGGATGAGTTGCTAGCCCATCGCCTCACTACCGATTTAAGTGAAAAAAATCATAATCGTTTTTTTCTGGTTTATTATATCCAACAAAACAACCATGCAGTTAACAAGTACGTATTGAATATTATTTAATATTTAATTAATTTTTGATTTATTATTATTCATTAATTTATTTAATTATTTATTTAAGTAATCGACTAGGTATGAAATCTATAAAAATTATTAAATGTCAGTTAGTTAAATCTGTATAAAGAATCACAATTTAAAATCAGTTCTGCAAAATTAAATAATGACAGATTTTATTCAAGTTACTAATGCCAGTTCTCTTATTGAGAGCATTCGGATGTTTAATTATGTAATACATTTAAAGAAACTGTCTTTTATTAAAATTTCTTTCATTACAAAGAATTTTAACGTATTCCTAATTTACCTTATGTTTAGTAGTGATAGCATCTTCTGTTAGAGCACAAGTGCGCTTAGATAAATTGGTATTACTGCAGTGGGGAGTTAATCTACATTTAAGTGCCCGCCAGTATTATCTATGTAACAAGAATTGGTAGGGGAATGTAATAAACAACATCAATTTGTTTTAGGAGGGACAAGGGTGTCTTGATCTTGAAAAATCGTGAGCAATTAAGTTCAATTTCAAATAACACTGTTAATAATATAGCTCTGCAAACAACAGGGATAACCCATGGGACTCCTTTGACTGCGTCAATATTTCATTATTCTTAATTACCCTACTTTCCTAAGTAACAGATAAACTTAATAAACTATTTAAAAATATGCCAGTTAAATTAGCAATAAAAACTTAGCAATAAATTAGCAATAAAACTGTTAGGAACTTATTTTCCTATAAATTAATGTTATTTAACATATTCCCTGTGCTGAATATAATTCTTGCTACATAGGTCAGACTGTAAAGTCTATATAGTAAAGTCCAATATCCAATAATTCCTTTTCAGCCAAAAAAATGACAGACGTTTAAAAACCGATTGTTTGAAGTTAACTTATTTTTTGATAATTATATTTAGTTACACAACACAAACACAAGACAATTCAATAAAACCAGAAGTACAAAACTTTAGAGTTTTATGTAATCAGCTAATTTTGTGGAGCAGTGTATATTTATAGTCTAAAAATAGAAATGTAAAAATTTTATTAATTCGCTGTATCATTCATAAAGAAGTATATATTAAAAATTCCTTTGACAAAAAACCAACACACTCACATTAACAATTAATAAATTCCGCGAAGTGCATACTAGAATAATAACGAAAGATGATTATATTTGCCATAAAAAAACACACATAGCACCGTAAAGGAAACGAAAGGGTACGAACACGACAAATATGGCAAACCCGGCGCTAATCTAAACGACAACAGATCCATTTTATATGCCGGGTCGCTCCCATATAATATGCAAGATGATACTGACAAGGAATACTAATGGAAACCCAACCATTCATGAGACACCAATGGAAATGTGAAAAGTCACTTTTATTAGGAGTGGTGTGGCGCTGTATATTATCCAATGTGTAGTAAATTGACTTGTACTCTCATTGGGCTCTGAATCACATAACAGAAAAGGAAAGTGAATTATCAATAATCTATAAATATTTGAGTAATGAATTCGACCGTTACTTGATGGAAATTTATTTTATACAACAATAAAATACTGAAAACTTTGTTTTTAAAACTTTCACAAAATTTAGTATAATATTTTATCACTACAGCTGTTTCGGCAGAGTGCCTTTCTTTTTTAAGTGATCTATTTTTGAATGTGTTTACAATTTATAGTCTTTTCGAAATAGGTTAAGGAGCGGAGAACTGTTTGTCTCAAGTTGGTCATTCAGAATTATGTCTTTGTTTTATAATTTGTTAATTTTCATAGATTCTAATAAAAATAGCTTAAGGCCTTTATTTTAAATATGAAGAATTTGAAATTCTTCATTAAAAGAATAATTATGATCTAGAAGGTGAAGTTGTAACGAATAATTTTTTGCCTACCACATAGGATATTACTACAGGGGTTAAAAAATTGGGACAGAAATTATTGGGGCAGATATAAAGCAAGCAAAACAAATCGAAACTTATGCGAACGGCTCTTAGAGTTTATTTGGAGAACTGGGTCGTGGATAAGTTGCATGGCAAGGGGGTTAGATTAGGGCAACTACAAAAATGTAACAAAGGGGTACTTACATGAATCTCCTGGAATAAACAAACAAACAAAACACAAGAGTTCCCTCTAGCTATTTGAAATAAGGACGCCGCTTCGAGTAAACCTACTGGATGAAAGAAAGGGTTCTTCCGTCCTAAAAACACAAAAGGGGGTTAGGAACTTTAAAAAAAAATAGACAAAATGGTTTAGAGAAATAAATTAAACATTTATTGTTGTCTCACCACAAATAGTTACAAATATAAATGACACAAAAATACTAAAGTTACAAAGATTTATACCAAAATAACAAAGAAGAAAAACTTACTATGTCCAATCCGTTTACAAACTCTAGTAGTTAGAGATACTACAAAAACTTACAATGTTACTGGGCTATAATTTGTGGCAGAAACAAATCATTGCAAATAAAAAATTATCTTTTTAAATGATATTATTTATAGGGGTTAACCTTTTTCTAAAAACAAAACACACCAATGTCAAAAAATAAAACTAGACTAGAGAATAAATTATATGACAGCCATGGCCACAGCATAAAATTTACAGTTATAATTATTACAATTTCTTTTGTTATGAAAGTAATTATTATTATTAGAAAAAGAAATGTCTATCTTTACTTGAAAAGTTCAAACAAAAAAAAATACCTGGATTTCACTAAAATGCACTTAAGATGTAAACTGAACTGGACTAAAATTTCTGGGGGTAGGAACTGGACTGGTAATCTCTGACACACGAACAAAACTTCATCTATAGTCTGGAACGACGACCAGGGACAAACAAAAGTGAGGTTTAAGGGGCAATAAATGCAAACCTTGGACTTGGCTTCTTAAAAAAAACTGGAATACGTAAGTATTTTTCAAAATTGTTGTAATCGCCGTGTAACAAATATCTCGTATGACAGACGGCATACAAAAAAGCCAGTGATTACTCTTATTTGAGCAGAAACATTACTTTGAGTAAAAATCACTTTTCTAACAAATTTGCCAATTTTTTTCCGACTCAACTAAATACGACTGCTTCAACTAACTAATAACTTTAGACTGCTACATATTTTCCAATGAAAAAAGGATGAAAAACAGAAAACATTACAAATTCGACAAAAAATTTGGACTAACACTGTAAGCAAGTGGCCCCATAAAGGGCTTCAGCAAGAGTGAGTAAATTCTTAAAAATCATTAGCTTAACTTGGTATAAACAAAACATATAAACGGTTAATTTACTATTTATTTGACGCGCAGAATATCCTAAAAGTGGCTTTCGATCAAAAGAATGCCGAGAAAATACACATCTGTACATGTATCATCTGTACATGTACATCGCGTACAACTCGGCGATGCAAATATTTCAAAATATACCAAGGAATTTACAAATGCTACAAAGTGTGTATGTAGAATCTGTTTTCCTATTATTGAAAGTCCTTTTATGTTCTGCTATACGTTTGTTAAAGATTCTACCAGTTTGACTGATGTAAGTTTTTGGGCAGTCGCCACATTTTAGCAAGTTTGTATACACCACTGTGTAAGCGCTTTTCATTTTGGCTCTTGTTATTTTTAATATATTTGCCTAAGTTGTTGTTCGTTCTAAAAGCTGGTGTTATTCCTTTCTTTTTTATGTGTTTGGCTATTTTTGTTGTTATTTTGCCTGTATATGTAATCAAGCAGAAGGTACTGGGTTTTTTCTCTGGTGGTGGAAATACTAATATCAGGACTTCCTTGTGTAGTTTTTGATTTAAAATTTTATTGATTGTTGGTTCGTTGTACCCATTGTTTACTGCTATTTGCTTAATGATATTTAATTATGTCTCAAAGTTGTATTTTGACATCGGAATTTCTATTACTCGATATAACATGCTACGATAGGCTGTCAGTTTATGTTATGTAGGATGGGATGATAAATTGTGTATAGTCGTGTTAGTATGGGTGGATTTATGATCATAAACCGTTATAAATCATACCGTCTTTTCTGTAACCATGCTTTTCTTAAATTATGTCGTGACCAATAAGTCATTCCAAAATCCCTTCAATTTATACACCAGACTAAATTGTTATCCATTTACAAAATTCTTAAGGCTTTTTGCTTCTTCGAAATTCAATTCATTCCACCCTACGCAACTTAGAAACAACGATTTCCAAACTATTAATAACCTACAATGACATCCACTCTTATAATATACATCCATTATTATGGAATACTTTTGATTGCCTTTCCCACCAAAAAGCCCAACAAATTTCTGACAAAAAAAATCCGAACCAAGAAATGCAAACTGGACCAACTTATCTGTCAGCAAAATCCACAGCCAATTTTGAATCAACAACCTTCTACTGTTGTACGAAATTTCTTAGACAGAGTTTACTCTACGCAGTTGATATTGAACTAGTAGGAAACAAGAAAAATAAAATGCAACGGCTAGTGAGTTCTTGTAATGAAGCAATAATAAAAATGAAAATGGAGGTTTATATCAATAAAACAAAAACGATTATGGTTATTCAGAAAGAAGACCAAAATAATAAAGAGGATAAATGTAATACAATATTATAAAAAATAGCAATGTACTTATATCTGGGCAGCATTGTAAATGGTGATGGCAAAATAGACGCGGAAATAACAAACAGATGAAATAAGTCTACATGATTATACTACACAATTAATATAACAATACTCAAACACAAAGATGTAAATTGGCATGGCAGTCAAGAGAAAAATTCTCAAAACGATAATAGTATTAATAATTACACATGCAAGCGAAAACTAAACAATTGTTTAGAAAAAAAAACATTAAGAAAGAATTACAAGGCAAATATTAAGATTGGGAAGTAGAATAAAAATGAGAATGGGAAGACCCAGAAGGAAATAAATAGACTACATCGAATGAATCGGAAGAAATACAGGGAAAAATATTGAAAAATTTAGACGATGGCGAAAAACAGAAAGCTATAGAAAAATGGGTAAAACAAAAACCGGTAACCCAGTCGGACCCCTGAGAGGGCAAAAGGATGTGGCAAATGGAAGATTACTATTGTTCTGAAGCTATTTTCTTGTGGCATTTTAAATTAATTACTATTTAAATGGGAATAAGCCACATTTAAAGGTTAAAATACGTTTATTGACGTTTCAATTTCCACTTCGGAAATCGTTCTCAAAATACATATTTTGAGAACGATTTCCGAAGTGGAAATTGAAACGTCAATAAACGTATTTTAACCTTTAAATGTGGCTTATTCCCATTTAAATGGAAGATTACTAGTTTAACATAATAAATAGGAGACATATTACCAGTAATATAATAAAACTTATAAACAAAATTAATCAATGCTAAAAATCATTTGCCTGTAGGTATATGGTATGTTTTAAGTTTTTGAATGAATTTTAAATTTATACAAAATTTGAAATTTTATGTGAATCAAGGATTCGGTCCCATATGAACATTTTGAAAAATAATCTAAAATAAAAAACTAATTATTCTAGCATCTGTAGATTCATTGAGATCATTCGATTTTACGGTTAAGTACTGACTATCTTGGAGAATGAGCTTCTTTAATTAGCTGATATATAACCTGGATAAAATCTTAAGCCCGTAATGGTAAGTCTGTGAAAGTTTTGACCTCATAAAATCCAACTAAAGGCTTTTAAATTAAGTACACGAAATTTCACATCGGAACAACAAAAAACTGAAAATAAAAATATTGTAGACAGAATAGTCAAACAAACATGTATTTGTCTATATTTTATATTTAGATGTAAATATACATGATAAAGTTATAATCTCAGATTTAAACGAGAATTATAAAATATTATTGTACAAAATTTACACAACCCCCATAATAGTGCCTTAAGAAATGCAGCCCTATTATAAAATGTGTCCCATATGGTATATTATTTTACATTATGATTTGTAAATGCATTATGCTTAAAATTTTTAGTAATAAAACTTTTTGAGTGTAATTTTTATTATTATAACAGATTTAGCAATACGGCTCACACTCCTTCTAAGGGGAAAATTCACTTATCCCAGATACCTACGGTATCAAAAGGATTGAGCACTGGTGGGACTCTTTCCATGTTATAGAGTCCTAGGTGACTTGGTTCGTCGGTGTATCTCTCAAAAATTTTCGCATGCATCTAAACGTCGAAAGTAGCACAGCTTTCTGCATGATTCATTTAGACCCAGCTTTTTTATGTTTCCTAAGAGGTTCTTCGGAATGACTCCAGTGGTAGAAAGAATCATAGGTATCGTCTAAGTACTCACCATTTTCCATTGTCTCCTTATTTGTATTTCCAAATCTCTGTATTGCTTGTATATACGCAGAGTATTGTTGTTAGGTATTGCCACATCGATAAGTGTTGTTTGTCTCGTTAGTTTATTAATAAGCACGAGATCTGATCCCAGTATAGCTTGTAGTTGTCATTCTCAAGCATACCTCCTGGAACTTATTGATAATATGGGAGATAGTTTGTTTTTAGTCCCATTTTAAAAGCTATCTCTTGATGGAGGAGCTTCCTCATTGAGTCATGCCGTTCCTTATATTCAGTTGCTGCAAATGCCTGACAGCCCACTGTAAGATGTTTGATGGTTTCTTAGGATTGGCATCCATATCGGCATTTGTCGTTTTGGACCCGAGGATCTGTAACGATATATTTTAGTAAATTTTTGGTTGGTACAACCTGATCCTGAATTGCAAATAATGAACCTTCTGTTTCAGGGAACATCGTTTCTGATGTCGGCCAATAGTTCGACGCTGCCAATATTGTCGACATAGTCTTGACTGACTTTATTCGGATATCGCCCGTAAAGAGGTTTGCCTATCCAGATACGCATTTTTTCATTCTTAGTAAGATGGTTTATGCGCATTTCTTATTCCCTCAGTTTGATTGGTGTTATGTCATCTACTGCACAAATTGCGCTATGAAGAGTAGATGTCTCCGCCTGCACCTAAAAATAAGTTCTTAGATTAGTAATCTGTTTTTCCAATTGCTCGCTTATATCCATAAGTCCTCGTACTCTTAAATGCCGTGGTAATGTCTTTCTTTCTATTGCACTTCGAGGATGGTGTCTTCGTGCCTTTGTGAGTTGGGTTCGCACTTTTCGCTAAAGAGTTTCTATATCCGTTTCAGTCCACTTAATAATCCCAAATGATTAGCTAAGTGCGGAAAATGCGTAGGTGTTTATTGCCTTAAACAGATTTTTATTATTAAGATGTGAGCGGAGTAGCTGTTTTACCCTTCGTATGAACTCTGATGCTAATTCGATTTTCACTTGCTAATGGTCAATTTTCCGCGCTTGCTTTACACCTAGATATTTATATATGTCATTTTTACCAATAGCCTTGATGTTTTGGCCATTTTGTCTAACCCAAAGTGCATACTGATATCATTTGAAAAAGTTTCTACAGTTTTTAGCATTTGATCTAAGTGATTTCGAGTGGAAGCCATTAGTTTCAAATCTTCTTCTTCTTCAGGTTTTTTCTCCTATCAGAGGTTGGAAATCATCATCGCTATTTTAATTTTATTGGACGCGCTTCTGAATAATTCTAATGAGCTGCAACCGAACCACTCTTTCAAATTTCTTAAGCAGGATATTTTGCGTCGTCCTCCATAATCCATACACAACAGATGATTAAGCTTCGCCACTACAGTATTGTTGTTTTTAATGCTAAAACCTGAGTCAGTGGAGTTTAATATCTGAGATAGTGAATTCATAGCAAGACAGAGCCATTATGGTCTCAGCAAGTTTCCTTGAAATGGGCCTCGGTTAATTGCGATATTTTCAATTTTGATATTGTTTTCACCAGGTATTTGGAGGTGAATTTTAGTGTCCTAATCTGTCATTATATTATGTCTTAAGAAGGTCACTATATTATGATCGACTTTATAAATTCTTAACATATCTACCAACCATTCATGTGACACTGAGTCAAACGCTTTCTTATAATTAATGAAGGAGGTGAAAGAGTTCCTGTTTTTGGTGTATGCCTGGTTAGGAATGACTGAGTCGATAATAAGTTGTTCTTATTTACAAGCGCAGTGTTGGTAGATATGCAGGACTACACAGGATGTGACCAATTTATACAGGGTCGGTATTAAATAAGTTGTTCCCCGAATTAGGAATGATGGTATTTCCTGCGGATTAGAAATAACATGATTAATTAGTGTTCATGAGCACTCGAAAACTTCCTAAGCCAGAAGTTTTGACCTCCGTCTGGTCCAGGAGATTTCCAGTTATGAAGCTCTCTGATGGTATAAGAGACTTCTTCTGTGGTAAAGGGTTCATAGACAGTTGTACGGTAGTGTTGACAGTTGTGCGTCATATCTTCTATCCATCCAGCAATGGTGTTAAGAGCAGCAAGTGTGGAAAGTTGATTTCCCCAAAACTCCTGAATTTCTTCTTGGCTTGGGTATGATTAAACTAAAATAAAAACTAAATAAAAATAAACAAGAGTTTTTGTTTTAATGTATCCAGGCACTGTTGAGCTGTGTTGTTTTCTGGATCATATTGCGAGTATCTTGCAGTGCTTAGCATTATTTGATCAGCTCTTTTAATGCCTTTTCTACTTGTAATTCCTCGTATATATTCTGTCATTTGACCAATGTCCCTACGCAATAATTTAATCTTGTGCCGTAGAAGCCGTTTTCCCAGGATGCAACTCTGTTATCTGTCCTTCCGACGATGGTATCCCGTCGTGTTCTGATCTTAATTCCCATTACATTAGCTGTTGCTGTTGCTGCATAGTAAATAAGCATGTGCAAATATTCCAGCATATGGACTTCTACGACGTAATTGGGTAGGACTTCAGTATTCATAATTTGTAACAGAGCACCTAATTTTTTAAAAGAGTTAATTTTTGGTAGCGGTGGTCTGCTAAGTGGATTTGTTAAATTAAACTCTTGTACAGCACGTGCCATTTCGCTTACCAGGGTATCGCATAACTCGTTGTCCTGTTGTGTATTATCAGGTTGAGTTTCTTGTACGGCAAGCTCAGGATTCTGCTCAGGTATTTTATTAGGGACTTAATCAACTTTTACCTCTTGGTGATTAATTTCCCGTTCGACTTCGCTTCTGATGGTATTGCGTCTACTCTGGGATAAGATTTTTTCTAATAATTACCCGGTATTGGTTAGCAACTCGTTTTTCAGTTACTTGAATTTCTGGGTACTTCCTGCAAAATTCGGCATAAAGATTTTGACAATACCCGCTCGTTTTATTAACCGAGGTTTGTCACCTGGTAATAGAAGCTTAAAATATTTTTATTTATGGACGCAGTCTATTTTATGCGCTGCACTGGTCGTCCCGGTTGAGCGCCGGCTGATGTTCCAGCGCAGCACTTTAAAAGTCCAGCGATTCGAGCCCTTGAACTCTTAAATTTGGTTTGGCGCGCTTGTGGTTGTTCTTGTTGTTGTTGGGCTGTAGCTGATTGTATGACAGGGGCCCGTCTCCTCTACACCCTGCCACCAGACGTGCCACATGGCACCAGACGTGCCATGGCGATGCCCAGGCAGCGACCTTAAACACAAACTATTTAACTCCATCTTCATGTGTGTGTATTTTATACCTACTGCCAGGTGTCAGTTTTTGTTCCACGGCAGGTATTCCTGCAACCCTTTGAGTATCGGTTCTAAGAATACCCACAGAGCATCCCCTATTCGCAGCGGGCCGCACCTGATAGAAGAACTGACAAAAAACTTCCACAAGCCATTATTATTATTAATATTATTATTACATACTGATAAGGGTGTGGTCATTAAGACCCATAAGCTCATTTACAAAAAGAAATAAATTTTGATGATTTCTTTATAATTCTTTAGATACAAAATAATAAAAAATAATCCAATCTCCGAATTTAGAAGATACGAATATTCATTGGATGCTAAGCTATCGTATTATAAGGACTATTGTAGTGTAAGGTTTTTAATTGAGTTAAAAATTATATAGAAAAGAATAAGGTAATTTACACGTACATATTTGTTTTTATAAGCCAACTTTTTCACAATAACAAATAGTAGGGAAGTTTATTACAAAAATTATTTAATTATTCGGCGAAAATTAAAAGTTTTCGGTGTCGTTTTTAAGTAGGAATGGTCCAAGAGCAAGTAATATGTACAACTTTGATTAAAAACCACAAAATAATAACCAAACATAGTCGTAGTGATAAGTCCAGCAGCGCAGATATACGATAACCAAACGATTTCAACCAAAAGCATTCAAATAATGTAGAACCCATTTAATAGTCGTCAAATTTTATTAACTAAAAACAAACATATAAAAATCGAAGAAGAAGATCAATAAGTGACGATGTCTTCATGGATGATAATATAACTACATAAAGATTTCTAACAAGCCCTTACTAAAAAAGAATAAAAACGTAGTTAAGAAACAACACATAAAGATTATAAAGTCCAAACATAAAAACTAAAGACCCTAAGCCACTTCCAATTTTTTTATATAGACTTACTAACTACCAAGCCATGATTGATAACCTCGTAACAATAACATAAAAAAAATCTAACCATACAAAGGAGCTATCTAAAAATACAATTAAAATAAACCCTAGCATACACAAGTATAAAGAAAACTAATCAGACATCTACGTGCTAAAAGCATAGTTCATCATACTTACCAATAACAGAAAAATATTTGGTATTGAATTTCTGAATTATACAAGAGTTCGAGTTAAACCATTTACGAAAAATGACAGCACTCAAAGATCTATCATTTTTAACCCATTTAAATGCGTCAAATGACCAGATCAAGGCGCTCACGATGGGACAGAAATTATCATCAGACAATCTATTTTGAACACTTTGCACTTGCACCTTATGCTACAGATAAAATACAAAGTAAGTCTAAAACTAAACCACCGACCGGTAACAAAGGAAATCTACTCTCCACCAAGACATTGATTTGAAGAGTATAATAAATATCTTTTTCCACTGGGCTAAAAGTATTGTTTCATACTTAGAAGCAGGGCCGCCGTTACCATGTGTGCCAAGTGTGCATCGCACACGGGCGGCCAACAATAGGGGCGGCCAAAAGCAGTCCACTGATGATAATACTTTTTTAAAACAAAAATAAATTCAAATAATTAAATAGTAATGATTCAGATAATTCTGCGAACTCTGATATTCAAAACCATAATAATTATTCAATACGTGATAATACTCAAATGCGTTTCATTTATCATGTATAGGTACTTCTTTTTTTCATCCTAATCTTAAAAAAAAAAAATTTAAGAAAATATTATTTATTGTATGAACTACCGCCCTTTTGCAGGTACAGTCATAAAGTAGTTTCGGGAATACTTCAATCTGGCTGGCGGCTTTCGGACTTCAGTTATTTGGGATTTATGTTCAGTCTTGGTTGAGAATTCGATGATTTTAGACACGCTTTTGATAACCGATTTTGTAAATATTTCATAACCAAACGTTCTGATGAACATTTTCAAAGTTTTGTAACCGAATCCAGAGAGATATTTACAAAAGCTAACATAGAAAAAGATTTCCCTAGCTCCTCTACCCAACGAATTAGAAGAAGAAAAGTGCATTTTGAGTATGAAGGAGCTGATGAACCTATATTATCTCCGGAATTGTCATTTAAAATAAATTTTTATTTTAAGATTTCGGATGCTGCCCTAACAGCAATGGAAGAACGGTTCCAATTACTTCAACAGCACACAGACATTTTTAGTGTAATATATGGCATAACCAAAGTTAAAAACGATGATGAACTTAAAACCAATTATGAGAAAGTGAATCAAGCTCTTAGAGACATAAACAGCTCAGAGACCTACATTAGTGCAACCGATTTATATGAAGAAATTAAAGCTATTCAACCATTTTTTTCCGCAGAAAAAAGTCCTAGTGATATTCTTGAATATATTTTCGAAAATAATCGTGTATCAACATTTCCCAACTTAACTATAATAGTACGTATATTCCTAACTCTACCTGTCACTGTAGCTACGGATGAGCGGTCGTTTTCAAAACTTAAGATTATTAAAAACTATTTGCGATCCTCAATGAAGCAAGATAGACTTTCTGCTTTAGCAATGTTATCTATAGAACATGAAGTGTGTGCGACATTGGACATTAAAGATATTGTCAAAAAGTTTTCCGAGATGAAAGCCCGAAAAGTGCGTTTTTAGTTTTTTTTTTTTATGTGTTTATATTTCTATTCACGGTTTATTTTAATTAAATGGACGTTTAAATTAGGATATTAGGATATACATATTCTTGACGTTGGATCATGGTTATTAAATTAGGATAAAGGACGTTTAAATTGAGATATTAGGATGGGATATTAGGATATATATTAGGACAATGAATGGACTTTGGATCATGGAGATTAGTCTAAATGTTCAAGTAAGTGTTTATCTATTTACAAATTCTTGTTATATTATGCATCTTCTGCACATTTCTTTAAATAATAGTATGTATGTCTAACTTGTTGAAGGGAGGGGGGGTGGCAAATATTAAGTTGCACACGGGCGGCCAATACCTTAGCGGCGGCCCTGCTTAGAAGTAAGAGATTGGTATCATAGGTTTGTTTTTTAAGACTAACCACCCCTAAAGGGAGAGATATTCTTAGAGTTATACAACACTAGAAAAACATAAATTAACTTTCAATATGTAAAACGACTTACTGGAAACAGACCCAAACAAAATACTTGATTTGTTAGACTTTGCCGCTATTAGGGGCATACCTGGCAGTTATTGTGAAAAGAAATCAAATCTCGATTTGTTGTCAGATGGTACTCTTAAAATACCGCTACTAAAAAGCAAGGAGAACTGCCCCTGCCATATCTTATTTGTTTCCTCTTATTGGTCATAATTGTACTGTTTTTTTTTGGAACGTGTGCTTTTTCACCAGCTTTCATTGAGCCTATATCCAACCGTGTAGTATAAAAAAATATAAAAGTTATTATAAATGTTTAGAAGCTAATAATTTAGCCCTTTTTAAACTGTTTTTTAATAACAAATCTAATAAATCATTAGTTTTTTTTTAAACCTTATAGATAAAGCCTTAAAAAATCCATTGCGATTTATAAAATACCTCAAGAGTGACTGTTTGGGCAAGCACAGTTGTTTAAGTAATCGCTCTCCGGGATAAACTAATTGAATAACTTATAAACTATTTGGTCGATCTGTTTGAAATTTGGAATACTTTAATAATTTATTATCTACCACATATTTAATTAGTTATATTATATCTGTTTATGCAAAAAACAAAGTTATTAACATTTATAAATTACTACAAAAATCAGTTTTTTTTATAATTATCTCCGTCAATTATTTATATATTTTATTTTGAAAACTCTAAAAATACAGAACTTTTTATGATCTACATATTTTATTTGAAATAATTTTCTCTAGAATGTATAATAAACTTGTTGTAAGCAAAAAACTATGTTTTACACTTTTTAAGATTTTCTAAGACAAAACAAAACAAAATCAGCTGTACGCCTTCAGGGATTTTTCATCAGCTACCCCTCATATACTTTTTAGAACCTGCAAATATCTGTCTAAGATTTTTTCAGATTATTTTCTTCATTGACAGGGGTATAAACTACTTTTGTGGATTTAATAAAACAGCAAATTATTAGTCAAACTGTGAACAGTATAATTACGTCCATATTCGTCGAATAGTATGCCCACAGCAATAACAGTTAATCGAATAAAATCTAAAAATATAGTTTTTAGCACTTCCTTTTGCTCGTTTGTTTACTTTATTCTTGTAAAATATTCTGTGTTCTTCATGTTTCCTGATGTACTTAAAAAAGAGGTTAACTGTAAAACTATCTAATAAAAATAATCGAACAATTGTCCTTGTGAATTTCCGTGTTTGGTTAAGTCCATTGCCAGGATGCAATTTCTATAATCGCAAATGCAAAACGTTTTCAGTACTAACGACGGATAAAGCGGTTTTCAACTACATTCTAATGACAAAGTTCATTTCTTCAAAATTGATTGAAATCAGAGGCGTAGTACATAGAATTAAACAATTTTTAGTTTATTTTAAACTATTTTATTTACTGATAATTTCTTTATTTTTTTTAACATTTAATCTCCCATGTGAGGTCTCCTAGAAATCCCAGACCTGTTAATCGTATGATATTTTGATTATTTCAAGCTACTGCCACCATTGCGTGTAGTTCTTATATCTTCATATAGTGGGAATAAGCACATAAGTCACAAAGAGTTACTTTTCAAGAGGAAGAAAAAACTGGTTTATTCAGAAATAAGACAACATAAAACTAACACTCCATCATGAACTAAACATTTTTAAATTTTTTACCGAATACACTAGATTAAAATAAAATAAACAGTATAAATATTGATTTTGTTGCATTTGGCACTAGAAACAAATACATAATATTGACTTATGTGATCTGCCACACAGTAAGAAACAAAAATGCCCTATACTTTTCTTAACATTAACCACAAAACAAGTAAGTTATTTTAGTGATAAGAACTAAAACAATAAAAGACTTAAACAAAAATTCCAAATTTTTAATTAAGAATGTCAAAAGATGGAGTTTTTGGAATTTTTCAATTTTGATTATTGTCAGAATCGATTTCATTCAAATCTGGATCTGTCGATACAGTTGAGTCGGATGAAAGTAAGCTCCTATAAAACTGATGAAAAACAGGTGAAATTAATTATAGTAGAGACAATAGATCAGCCTTCTTTTCTTTTGATATTGACAGTAACGTGTTTATTATTTTTTGAACGTTGCCACTATCAGCTAACCATTTTTCGGATGTTTTCTGTCCCACAAACGACACCTCCTGGTATGGTTAATAATCATCCAAGCTAGTTTTAAATTGAATGATACCAAACCGTTTGCTGTACATTCAGGTACGCACAGGTTTTCAGTTAAAATTGTCCTGTGCAACGTCTTTTTTCTTTTTACTAAAGGACCTTTCAACATATTTAAAAAGTCTAAAAAGTCGTCCTGGATCATCTCGATAACCAAAAATCTAGGACCGCACGATCGGACAAGATGATACCAATCATGGGGATGGGGTATCAAAATACTGCTTTTTTGTTTTTTTTCTTTCAATTACAGCATGATCAGCATCCACTTCCATGTGTGATTGTCCAGGCAATATGAATTTATGTTCCATTGTGCAAATTCTTGAAGACTTTTGCAAAGCTAACGTTAGCATTGCCGCTACATACGAGTTTTTGTTTTGTACTTCGCACGTATCCCAATATAGTATTAGTAATTCCATCAGAAAGATTTTGGATATGTTTAAAAATACATGAAGTTATTTTGTTGGCCCCGCGAGCAGCAGTAGACTCATGCCACATGTAGCAATGTGATTGGTTACTTTTATTGTCGTGAATTGTTAAATTATAGGTCCAAAGCTGGCGTTTGTAAAAGACAATGGTATTTGACAGGAATGGTGTAGCTAAGCACTGCTGTAGATCCAACGTTAAACATTGGACATTTTCATTTTCTTTTGCTACTTGTTTATCTCTTTCTTTTTGTTTCTATGTTTCATCGGCTAAAAATGAATGGTAGTCTCGCTCATTAGTAAGTTCTTCAGGCAGATTGTATGTAGATCTGAACGCGAATTCTGAGCACCCAGGTCATGTGCGGCATACATGGCTCGGTGGCCAGACCCCACTCGGACACCCAGCCGGCCCGGCGACGAGAACAAAATTTATTTTGCCAAATCGGCGACTGAGTGGACAAGCACACACTTTTTTTCAGACAGAGAGTCATTAGCCTAGGCTGGTGGCTCCCTATTCGGAACACACACTTTTTTCTTTTTTTAGGGATACCAGTCCCGATGTCAAATAAGATTAACGTCTATAGAGTCAGTAAAGTAAACAGGGAGAAAAGCCGATATGTGTGCTACCCCTACAGTTAGATGGCTTAACCACAGTCAATAAAAACAGGGTGTTCCCTTATCCAGGGCACCCAAAGTAACTTTCAGATCATAAGCCTCCTCACGTAAGTCACACGATGAGGAGGGGTGGAGGAAACGCCTGGGGGTCAGATAGGTACCACTTCAATGGCGAAGTGTGACCGGTTTGATCTTCGGACATGTGGATCCTACTTTACAATGGTATACACACACATATTCCTAGGAGCAGGTTTGATCACTGTGTGTGTATGTGTGTTTTAGTTTTAGTCAAAACTTTTTTAAATAATATATTTTAATGTAGAATTAGTTAAGAACGAAGATTCAACAATTTGTAACACGAATTTTTAGATAGATAAAATATCCTAAGAATGGCAAATGATTTAAAAAAAAATAGCAATAGTAATAATAATTAAAATAGGATACCCGATAAATTTTATTTTTTGTGAAAATGTCTATATTATATTCTGTCAAAATTGGAAATCAAAATATTTTAACTGAACCGAGATATAGCAAGTTAAATAAAATTTTATTAAAATTGTGCATTAAAATGTTCTTTCAAACTTCAAACAAAGAATTTTATTTAAAAAAAGTGTTAAGATCTTTATTAAAAAGTGAGTTTATTAAAAACCAAGGCACTTTTTGAGGGTTTGCGTTTGTCTATAAGAGTATCTACAAATTTAAACTGAAAACGTACCTATATTCTAGTTTTTACGAAAATTTTTTAACATATAGAATGTAATTCCGTAAATCATATTAATTTTAATCAGATTTCAGTTAAGGAACGAGAAGCGATGCTTAACCACCTAAAATTCGACAGAATGCATTTTTTTCTTTATAGTTTTATTTTTATTTGAGGCTTATTAAGGTATCTTATTTCAATTTCTACTTAACTATAATGTAAAATCTTTTATAAGTGTAAGGCATAGTGAGTTTTTGCCGTAGGATGCATAATGCCAAAAGTGGAAGCAAGAACAAACACGTAAAGCAAATTCAGCGGCTGTCTCAACGGGTCACCAAAATATAACATTTATCAGTTTCATGTTAAATTTAACAACTATTGATAATGTAAGAAAGTTCAAGGCTTTTATTGCCTGCTTAAACGGAAACGTAGCTAATAACCGAAGATGTAATTGAATGTTTTGTATTTTGTGAATGATTTCCAAGTGGAAATCGAAACGTCAAAATAAAGTTATTTTAAAGTAAAATTATGGTTTATTTTTAATAAAAATAGTAAACATTAGCTTTGTGCAACTACCAATTCGGGCAACTTTATAGATAAACAAGAGTTAGATTTTCGTAGACATCACGAAGAAACCAGAGCTAGCAACGGTGGGAATTTTAAGTCCTACAGGTATTACAAAAAAAATAGCACCCCTATTTGCAGGTAACTCAAAAACCATACAGAAATTATTGGAAAAGTAGTAAAACGATTTTTGGGGTTCGTCGACGTCAGACGAAATCTGAGTGCAGATACTTTATTTAACCTCATGTCCAATTGCCTTCAGAGATTTTTATTGTATATCTAAAGTCATTGACTAGCGCTTTAATATAGAAAGTGTAATTTAAGGGTATCTTAACGGTCTTCAGGTAAAAAGGTAAAAATAAAAAAAGTTGGACCGCAGGCCATTTTTCTTCCTACACTGCTTAGGACATCGCTTGAATTTGGTGCTTCAAAAAAGCTGTGACTGTAATTGTAACTGCTAATTTTTTTTGCAAAAATTTGTTACAATCTGACGTTATTATTGGAAAGAGGAATAATACATTCGCCGTAACGCAATGGACATCTAATTCCAAAATACTTGGCCAGTGAAATTGTTTCAGTGGTTTTTGGAGTAAGTTGGAAAATTTTGAGTTTGATCTCTAGGTGATCATTTTTAATAATATCTTTGGCTAGATGGATATATTATTCGATTTGCTCTAGAAAAAATCTTTAGACATAATCTTTTGTGCTGGCCAGATAAGAAATACGATTACACTGCTAAGAGACAAACGTTGTTAAGAAGAATTCAAATTTTTTTTTGACATATCTGCATTATCAGCAAGGGTCCCTACTGAACATTGTACTGAAAGCAAAATAATTTCGATAGATATAAACCATTTTATTATGAAATTCTAGATACTCTGAATCAACAAATAACTCTACGTTCTCCGGATCTTAAAAAGAATCATATTATTTGAATATTGGATACATCATCCAAGAATTACCAGGAATTTAAAAATGTTTTACCGGGATTTGTTTACTGATTTGTATCGGCTAAAGAATAAATTGCAGATTATATACAACGACGATTAGTACGTATTAATGGAATTAGAAAATATTCAAAAAACATTAAATGAAACTAGTTCTATTTTCAAAGAAGCTTAAAAATAATGTGCTTGACTGCGAGCATTTCATTGTTAAGTCTGTCGATATAACGAAGTTTTCGAGCCTTAAGGAAATAAAAACGTACCTCCAAAATACATTGATGGAAGATAAACTTTCAAACTTATCAAAAAGTTGCATAGAAAAGAATATACTGAACGAACTCATAAATTCACACCTATTTTATGTAGACATCATCAAGAAATTTGCAAGTCTGAAGGACAGGAGAATCGACCTTATCTGTAAGAAGTTATCGTTTGATAAGTTAAACTTGTTGATGAGGAGTTGTAGTTGGGTAAATTAAAAACGAAAATTAAATAATAAGAAAGTGATGTATGAGTTAGCTAGTTTAGGATAGCTTACGTACGTTTATGTTAGGTTAGGTCAGACAGGATTTGCTTCACCTCTTTTGAGACTCGCGAGCATACAGATACTTTTTGATGTAAAAAACTTACAATACAATTTAAGCTTCTATTTGTAAAATGGTATAAAATTTTATTATTAAAGTTTTTAAAAAATTATCCAAAATGGACTTATAAATTTTTAGAACGTTTTCGTTCCTATCAGATCATCATTAGTGAAAAACGTAAATAAAGTAGTTGAAACTAGCCAAATAATGAGGTCAGATGGTTTGTTACTTAAAGTACATAATTTAAGTAACAAACATTACAATAATTATTAAGACACTAGGTTTTAATGCTAAGGACCAACAACAGTTAGTCGTTAGTTCTCAGAACATAAAATTCCCTTTTTCGAGCTGGGAAATTGTATGTTTCTTTAAACAATATATTATTATTGATTTAGTGTCTTAATAATTTTAACGTTTGTTACTTAAATTATGTAATTTAAGGGTCATCTGACCTGGTTATGTGGCTAGTTCCAACTACTGTATGGATGTTTTTCACTGATGATGATCTTATAGGGTCGAAAACGTTCTGATCATTTATAAATCCATTTTGGATAATTTTTAAAAATTTTATTAATAAAATTTTATATTATTTTAGAAAAAAAAGTTTTTACTTTATTGTAAGTTTTTTAAAGTATGGTATACAAACAATGACTGGGAATTTCCTTTTTAAATAATTTTTTTAGTTTGTTTGAAATGTTAGTGAAATATAGGTAGTATTAATAACTTCCACAAACAGAAACCTATTTAAATTTTCATACCTCTACCCGGGCGCTCACAACTAATCTTATCAAAATCAGGGTGTTAATGACAGGCAATTTTAAAGTAAACCACAAATTTTGAAAACTACTATGTATAAAGAATGGTTTCATTTACATACTTCACCTCTTTTCACAGTAGTATAAATTTATTTTTTTGTGGATTGATACTCGTAGCTGGTTTATTAGAAATTAATACCAGTATATGGATACTCACAATCTTAAGTAGTTTTTATTGTTTAATGATGGTAAATTATTGGGCTACCGGTTTTAAGGCTTACAATATTTGCCTCATCCTCGGGCCCCAGTACGTTAGTCTTATATAGTTAAAACCTACAACATATCGTATACAGGAAAGCTCTTTAAACTAAAGTACTCCTGAAAACCACTTTCCCCCTAAAATAATGCATTACCTTTAGCCCAGAATCTTTAATTTATTTATCATATGTATATTAGTGTATCGAGATGTTTTTTTTTTGTTTTTATGTGTTTCTTAACTGTTATATTGTTATAATGTAGCTAAAATTAATATTATAACTTAAAACTTTTATTTTCTGTTTTCATATATGTTTATTGTGTATTAGGAATTTTTTATGGTTTTATTTATGATTCACAAATAATCTTTGTAACCTTAAGAAATTTTGTTGATAACAGTTGTATAAAAGGCTCACTGTTATTAATTAGTATATCTTTTCCGAGTTCTTTCATTATTGCCCCTCTCTTTTTTTCCTTCCAACGGATCCATTGAAATAAGAGTATATCTCTTCGACTTTTAAAAGAAATTTACCTTATTATTTAAAAATATTATCTTATATATTTTTTGTGACGTGATCAGTTGGAATGTATATACCCAGTAATTTTTGGTCAAGTGCTATTAATTTTAATTTCATTGTAATTATTATTCAATTTATTCATATTAACTTTTATTTGTAAAAATTATTTTTAATGCTATAGCGACTACAGCTTTTTTTTATACTTATATGAAGAGCAAGAATGAAATCTATATTTTGGTATTTACAGTTATTCTACAATAGCTAAGATTAACCCTCCGTCACTCGTACCTCAAAAAATTACGCCATCACTCGCGTATTAGATTTTATCTAACATATGGATATAGGTCAAATAAATGAGTCATAAGTTTATTGGCTATTAACTCACAAAAAACGGTAAACTTAAATTTTTTTAAAACAAAACTGCAAAAAAAAACTACTAGGTAAACTAAAAAAATATACCCATTACCTAGAACAAAACCAATAAGGGGATTTATTCCAAAAAATGTACGTATTACGCATAAAATTAGATTTCTTCCTCTTCTAGGTAGTGGTGGAAAGTGAAATTTGTTAAACCAGTGTATTCTTTATAAATATCGGCAACATACAGTTAGTACAATAATGTTGGGTAAACCTGTTCTTCCTTACAGGGCAAAAAGAACATCTTGTTTTTATAGTTGGAGTTGGCCCTTGAGAAACTGATGGCTTTTCTCCGGTTATATTTCGGATCCTGAGTCTCAACTGAAAAGGCAGATTTGGGATATTGCAACGTCGTTGAAGATGAAACATTAACAGTTGCTTGCCAAGCTCCGCAATGTAGCTTTTTCGAGATGTTACAATATTAGTGTTATTGTTGTAAATTATTTGGCTGTTTATAGTTAAAATATTTAGTAGGCTGCAAAAAACAGTAAACGGTCAGCGATTGCTAATCAGTAATAATCTCTGGCTTCATAGTATGCTCTTTGGTGTTTTCATCAATGAAACCATCGCTGTGTAGTGTTGAAAGTAGTAGTACATTCTTATTTTTTTTTGGCACATATGATACAAGTACACACTTGTTTTCATCGTCACCATATGCAAACATGTTACTACATAAATTTCTTCGTTTTACGTTTGTCAACTAAGGGGGAATTTGTTGTTTGTTTTTACGCAAAGTATTTATCGTTGTCAAGAAATGATCGTTCAATAAAGAGTTGGCTAAGGGTACAGAGGAACAGTAATTATCCGTAGTTACATTTCGACCGGTTCCACTTATGGGTAGTATAAGTCTTTTTACTATACTAGATGCATCGTTTGGTAGTTGATATGGTCTTTCAGGTTGTTTGCCGGGGTAAATTTCGAGATTTTGTGTGAAAAATGTTCTGCGTTTACCAAGGCAGAAATCTTGACTTTGTATAACGCTGGCTTATTGGCTTTAATATATTATACTGCCTAAATTTGCATCGACCACGGAACGCTTCCAACATTACATCTATGGTCACATAGAATCCAGGAGTGTATGCAGATAAACTTACTTTTACCCCAGGTAAGTTCGTAACAGTATTACAAGCTTTGGTTTTTCCTTTGGGAATGTGTTTCTTATGTTTCAACCATGGTGTTTTATCTTTGCCATAAAATCTTGGATAACCATCATCTTGGCCACTTTCTTCCATGGCATCTTCAGGATCACTGGGTAGATCTTGTGTGGACTGCTCAGAATCTGTATTGTGGATACTGTGTTCAGAACGAAAATGACTTAAGTCCTTATCAGACTCTAGTGGTTCCACATCGTTGTATATCTCTTTATACCATTTTAGTAACTAGTTTTCCATTTTCTTGTCCATATTTACCTGCAATAAACCAAAAAAGCCTTATAATAACGGATGTTCAACAATCTATAGGTATTTCACTAAAAATCTTACCTTTTATAATAATATTATAACTTTTCTTAAGTGATCTCTCTAAAAATCAACACATGCCAACACTCGTGTACTTAGATTTTTTCTAACGCTCCGACGAACGCGATCACTCGCGTGTTAGATTTGAACTAACAACTGCCTGTCGGCTATAAGATAATAGGTACTCCCACCATTTTTTAACATAGTCTTATACGAGTCTTCATAGGAGTATTCCTGGTTGCAGAATACAAAAGAAGCAATATTTCGAAAATTATGGCGAAATATTTAAAAATGTTAGATTTTTCTAACGGTGCGAGTGATGGAGGGTTAAATGTGGCAAAAAGTATATATGACAAAGACAATCTCCTCTGGTTTTGCTACATAAGATGCAATTTGAAACCGCTTTGCGCAGATAAAAGTCTATAAAAATTACCATACCTTGAGGCAATGTTTTGATAAACATTAATCGAGAGAGTTTGGCTTAAGCAGTCGGAGGAAAAGACGTGCGTCCGACAACAGAGACAAAAATAAATTCGCGTTCACACACAAAAAGTAAGCACAGTTTCTTATTTATCGATTACTGAAAAAAGTTAATAATAAAACAAACAATAAAAGAGGAGAATAGTAAGTATAAAAAGTTTTGTAGAATTCTATTAGAAAGAATGTAAACATATAGTCAGGGCCTTCGCGTTGTTCTGTTTTCTACTTAGGCATAAAAGTATTGAATCATTGGAGACAGCTAGCACAAGAGTGAGCGAAAATTAAATTGATTAGATTTAGATATTCAGATGAATATTTAAATAATTAAGGGAAAAGAAGCAGAGAAGATAATAAAAATTATACCAAAAGAAAACAATTGGAAGGCAACAAATGATCCAAATGATAAAAGAGTTAGCAATGTATGTAAAAGACGTGGTGATTAAATAACTGTTATTGGGTTATGTTGGGGTTCAGAGCAGTCGACGCACTGAATTCACTGAAACACTAAGAAATATACATGCATAACAAAGCCTAACCAACGAATCCTACCTCCACGTACTCCCCATGACCATAAAGAAATCAATTGTGTGACTAGGTTTACACCATGGAACTAAAAGACGAGTTACCGGTGCTTAAAACCGGAACAGATATGAAGGGGTTTTGTGGCGTAGAGTCTGTTTAACATGCACTCGAAAAATGCGTTTTTCAAAAATCCCCAGCACAAAGCCTCGGACACATGACGGTCATAAACAAAGACGACATAGCAAACAGAAAAGAAAATTAAATTTGGTATACGAAACATAAGGGATGAAGCAATAAAATAACAAATACTGATAAAATAAAAAAAAATTAAAGAAAAATGTTAGGAAGAAAAAACGATACAGTGTTGCTGGTAGAAAAATCTGCCAGCAACACTGTATCGTCTGCATATCTAATGTTGTTTATAAGTTGGCCATTTACAGCAATTTCATCTTTTGATTCGTCCAAGGCTTCTCTAAAGATTTTTTCAGAGTATATGTTAAATAATGCCGGTGACAATATGCAACCCTGTCTAACTCCTTTTTCGACTGTGAAGATCTCGGACAGTTCATTTTCTAATCGTACTGTTGCTTTTTGTTGTAGATTTAAGTTTGATATCACTCTTATATCCTTATCATCGAGTTCTGATGTTTTTATCTATCTTAGATGCTAGTATTAGGCTAGTTGTTTATTTTGTAATCAGTCATAGGCCCCTTTCAGGCCAGTAAAACAAATTTAGCTTATATTTATCTTATGCTTTATATATAGAGCAAGTATGTCTATTATCATCCATAGTTTCATGTGATATGTCGTATGTCGCTATACGTTCATTAATAACGAAGGCGATGTGTAGTTGCCCTTTAGTGTAGTCTCTTATTGTTTATTTTGTTTTCAGTCTTAAGTCATAGTAAATCTATATATATATATATATATATATATATATATATATATATATATATATATATATATATGTATATATATATATATTTATATATATATATATATATATATATATATATATATATATATGTATATATATATATATGTATATATATATATATATTTATATATATATATATATATATATTATATATATATATATATATATATATAGTGCCCTATGATTTTATTAAAATGGCTTTAAAAAATCAAAAATTGATACTATATGTTGTAATTCTGGGAGTGGAAGCACAGCTTTCTTGTCTACGTAGTGAGCCATGGTTTTTAATTTAAATTATTTTATTTTATTCGATTCGAATTTACTTAATTTAATATATTTCATTTTACTCAATTTTATTTTATTATATTTTATACAGATATTTATATAAATATTTTAAAATCAAAATTACCCAAGTCTGTAGAAATAAATCTGTTTCTTTTATTTTTTCTTTATGACACTTTTTGCCGTTATTTTCCAAGGAGAATAATTTATTATACATACCACCATCAAAAGCATTAAATACGGCTACCACCCAATTAACCAGAATAGTATAGGTACAATTTTAGATCATAAATAATAAGGATAAAAAACGTTTATTGAAAATTATAATTATTAAAGGGTAAATTTTTTAGTTAAAATAAACGAGAATGTCAAGTATGGTTAATAAATTATAGAGGTTTTTTATCTGAGTTTAGTACAAGCCAGTTATTTTTTGTTTGTCCCGTATATCAGTGACCTGGTATTTCAGTCGATGGTTAACTACGGGTTTAAATACAACTGGAGGTTAAAATAACAAAGGGTAGTTTAGTTAAAGAATTAATATTATTGCATAAGTTAATTTTCAGATTAAGTAAACATAATATTTGTGTAATAAAATGATGGTACATTCCTTTTTGTAAGAATAAAATCCGCTACTGGTGCAGATGGTATTCAATTAACTTTTCTACTAAACTAACCAGAAAATGAAATACCTCTGTTGTTACACAATTTTATTTGGGCAAATCAGGTTCTTCTATTTCAGATAAGTTTGCTGACTAGTGACTGACTTGGTGGTTTGAAAATTGGTGACAATTGAAAAATCGTGTTAAAAGCATATTAAAACATTAATGCAAGTGAATAACCAGTATTTTAGAACTCAGACTAGTCAATAATTTATTTATTTGACTGATAGTAGTAAAACCATATCGCAGCTACATAGAGACTATTATAAATAGGAATTTTACTCCCAGAAAAACCGTCATTTTTTAAAATATACCTGTGTGTTAATTGTGTTAAGCCACGTCTTAATTTAACTGATTCTATTAGTCATTATACTTTTATTCTAATTCAGTCATTTTTGTTTTCTTATGGTTATCTATAGTACATGAGACTGTGTTATCTGCTTGTTGCGGGACAGTATACTGGTTTGTTGAGTTTTCATAACCTTTTATATTTTTAAACAGAACGTCTGGTATCTATACGTCTAATTATTTTGAAATATTGCTATATATCCCTTTTTGCACTTATTTTTTTAATTTCAATTACATCTGATGAAATATAGACATACAAAATACAAGACGTCTTCTACAATTTCTGCATGAAACGCATACTATTAAAATCTCAGCGAACCGTAACAATTTCATTTTACGTAATAAAACAATTATTTATACTTATAAATAAAATGAGAAAGATCCAGTTTGCTGCCAAGTTCAAGGAAGTAGTAAATGCGGTCGTTGACTAAACGACCTTGCACGTTGGATAGCTCCGTCATCTTCCTCGCACTCTTGTTCTTATCTTCTAGGGTTCTTTTTGCTGCCGTTTGACGATGCATCAGCATATTATGCAGTTCAACAATTAATACCATGGCCAGAGTGAGTTGCAAAGTATTATGGGTTCGTGCAGTGGCAGGCGGAGAAGGTGTAAAGATTATAATCTGGCATTTCATAAAATGTACGAATATATTTCTGCACAATTTATTCTTCAGAATGTAAGTATCTATGTGGAAGTACATCCTACAGTTAAAAGATTATGATCTTTTTGAATATATAAACAGAAAAAGCTGACTTAAGCTATATATATATATATATATATATATATATATATATATATATATATATATATATATATATAAATATATATATATATATATATATATATATATATATATATATATATATGTATATATATATATATATATATATATATATATATATATATATAAAATGAACCAGAAGTATTTGCTGACAACGTAAGGACGTAAGCGTTAAATAGTGGGTTTGCAGCAATAAAAAATGAAACGTGTACTCTTTTAAATTTTTATTCCAAGCTTTCGGACATTGGTTATGTCCTTCATCGGGGAGCTACAAATGTGATGAATAAATTGTTGGCGTTGGTATAATTAATTAACAAATTCACTAGGTACTTACAAACTTAATGAGGTTGTATCAACCAAGATGTACTATAATCTTGATAAAATTTATCATAGTCTCTCATCTTTTTTAATATATAAAAACTATTTTTATGTTTAAAAATTTTAAAAATTACTGTACATCCAAAAACACTTAATTATTCTAAATAAATACATGACATTATTCTGACAAAATTATTTTAAATGTCAATTGATAAATTATTGTTTGTGTTATTATTGCATTTATCTAGTAGTAACAAATAGGAGAACATTTCATTTAGATGACCAATATCTGTTCTATGATTCGTTGCATTATTATTTTGGCAAATGTAGGCCATTTCAAGAAAAAGTCTTTTGGTGATGTTACTTTCCTGTTCTACTACTTTGATGTTATTATAATCTATCTGATGTCCATTTTTAAATACATGTTCACCCAAAGCACTTTTTTCAGGATGCAGTCTATTATCTGACTTGTGGGATGTAATGCGGTCTTTAAGGCATCTTGATGTTTGACCATAGTATACTTGTTCACATGATCCGCACGGTATACAGTAAACAACATCCGTTAAAGACAAGAGTGCGGATTGGTCTTTAAGTTTAGAAAAAACTTTGTTAACTGTTAGTACCGTTTTATGTGCAATTTTGATATTATTAATTGATGAAAATATTCTACTTAGTTTCTGTCCAATGTTCTTAATGTATGGAAGATATACATATCTAATTGTAGTTTGTTTTGGTAAAGGATCTACAGGTCCAATTCTATCTTGTGATACAGACAGATTTTTTTCGTTTCTTAAATGACTAGTTAAATTTTGTGGAGTGTTAAACAAAATTTTCTTTAGTAGTATACTTCGGTATGAGTTTTCAATGAATAGGTTCTAAAGGATTTTTAGATTTTTTGTATGGAAAGCGGTATTGCTGATTTTAAGGATACGATTTTTCATTTCTTTAACTAAATTAAGTTTTATTGAATATTTATGGTATGACCAATAATTGAGATATCTGCCTGAACTGAGAGGTTTTCTATACCAATCAACCAGTAAATGGGTACCTTTTCGTATTAATTTGGTATCTAAAAAAGGTACTGAACCTGTAGTATCTCACATTCTAATGTGAATTGAATGTAGGGGTTGTAACTATTGAAATACCAAAGTATATCATTTATCCCTCTGCTTGGTAATGCTAATATTATGTCATTAATATATTTTTTTATAAAATGTAATTTATAAGGTAGGACAAGGATGATGGTGTCTAATATGTGGTCCATTACATAACAGGAAATTATTGGTGATATAGGGTTCCCCATAGGTGTACCAAAAGTTTGTTTGTAAAATTTGTTGTTAAATGAAAAATAATTGTTTTCGAACAGAAAAGTTAACAGTTTGAAAAATGTGTCCTTATCAATGTTACAATGTTGAGCAATAATCTCCCATTTATTACTAATGGCAAGTGTACATATATCCAGATAAACATTGCTAAATAAGGATACTACATCTAGGCTTGCAGTCACGTAGCCTTCTGGCAATTGTATGTTATTAAATAATTGATTAACTTAAAATGAGTCTTTAATATAGTATTCATTATTACAATTATATGCATTCGTTAAAATATCTGTAGTTAGCAATGTTTTCTGTTAGACCCATTTTAGCCTCTATTGGCACACCTACAGAATGATATTTTTGTACCCAAGTATGGGCATTGGAAAGTATTGGCATTTGGTGGATTGAGCCGAGGATGTTGATAGCTCAACAGAAAATTACGGAAGGGATTGAGAGACGAGAATAATTTTGAAGGAGAAAAAGGGAGCATCCGCCTTTGGACGGCAAATGAGGAAAGATCAGATCAAATTGAAAAGTGTCTGTTTTTTTTAAACCTTGAAAGAAAAGTATAGATTTTGTGAAATATTAGTGTCAGCAAGTTTTGAAAGCTGAATTGCCGGATGAAAAAGGTGCAAAATTTGTAAGCACAAACAGATTTTTATTCCCGGAGAGATTCATAGTTGAGCAGATAGGGTCAATCCAAAAAGGAGATAGAAACGGGAGTCAGGACGTTTCTTTTGACTGACAGAACTATTTTTATAAGCAGAACCAGGGAAGCAGTTTTTCGATAGAAAGTTGAAAAAAGTGAATCATGTTCATAAAATGCAGAGAAAAATCTATTGAGATGAAACAATAGATTGGACAAATTTTTATTATTGTAATTTTATATGTGAAAGCTATATGATTTGGGAACATTTATTTCTAAGGGATTTCATTAGTTGTATAAACCGTTTTAAAAAGTTTATTTTACTATTATATTTTAATTGTATTTCACAAATTTGAGTGTATTTTTATTCATTCCTTTTACTCCTTTTCTTACACTATTGAAGGTAAAGGTATTTTTTGAACTCAAATAGGAACCCTGAGATAAGAAAACATCGTCAAAAACGGCGTCGTTATTAAATTTATTCACATATTCGTAATAAAATTCATTAAATAAATTTTTCGTCTCAATTAGGTAATTGCATCAAAATTAATTTAATTATTGTTTTATCATATTTCAAAATTACAATATCCTATTAATATATATATATATATATATATATATATATATATATATATATATATATATATATATATATATATATATTAACATCAACATAGATAACCAACAACATCAAAATAGATTGGTATCAAAAACCGACCCATTCTGGTAGATACCTTAACTACAACTCATACCATAATAATTCTACCAAAGTCAACTTAATCAAACAGATGAAAAATAGAGTAACAAAACTATCAGATCCTTCTTTTCATACAAAAAACCTACAAATCCTACAGAAACTTTTTATTTCAAACGCTTATCCAACACCATTAGTTAACAAGATTTTGTTTAATACTATCCATGACGAAGATATTTCACCTTCCTTCGCGACTAACAATGCTGATCCTGATGTCTTAAGTGGGAACCCAGTCTCGGATACTCCTATAAACAAATATTTTTCATTACCATATTTCAGAGATATCACTCCGGGGTTAACAAGGATTCTGAAAAGTGTTGAAAATAGCTTTGGCAATAATAATAACTCCCGAAGCTCTATAAGATAAAAGATAAGACTCCCATAGATAGGCTTAGTAATATTGTCTACAACATTCCATGTCTCTCTTGCAACAATTCCTACATCGGTCAAACATCTCAATTATTGAAATCACGTATTACACTACACAAAAGTGATTCTCGACTTCACCCTGACCGTTGTGCATTAGCCAAACATGTCCATTCCACTGGTCATCTCATGGACTATACTAACACCACAATTCTCCACCGTGAGAACAATAAATCTAAAAGAGAGTTCATTGAAATGTCTTATATTTTCCTTAACGATTTCTCCATTAATGTTAAGAGTGACATCAAGAATCTAAGCGATATATACCACCTTTTACTTAAATCAGATACCAAGAACAATACTATATCACAGATAACTAACTTGACTGATATATCCATTAACAACTAACATACCTTTATAATTAATTTTCATTAACAAAAAATATATAACATTCCCTTGCTTTTCTTAGATACGTCTCAATAAGATTCAATAATACATGAACAATATAATATAATTAAATAAAGAAAATCAAAATAATATTTCCCTTTACTGGGACTTAAATTCATTCGTTTTTTACCAATGAACCTTAACGACATAAAGATTCATACGACCTACTGAAGTTGTCTGCGCTGGCGTTCTGGCTCACTTTTAACTATATAAAAATCAAAAATTTAGTTATTGCCGACAATTCAAAGAATTATTATACCTCCGTTTAAATGTAGTTGCATTGGGTTTTTCGATTAACCTTGGGTAAGCCTTTACGTGTCAAGTTCGAAGCTACCATACATTTCAATCCTTATAAAAAACTTTTTTTTTGCACATAGTAACAAAAAACACCACTATGTTACTAGCAAAGTTTTTTAATATTCTAACTCTACAATTCTAAGTTACGGTAAGATCAATAATGTTTTAATAGATAATATATGGTAGCTAATTATAATTTATTCTCTTTCAGCCCTGAAGAAGCCAAATTAATTCTCTTTGGCGAAAACGTTCGGCGAAACAATTGATACACATTAGAGTATTTCTTGCAGATTTCCCCAATATTTAAGAGTTTACTATATTTATATATATATATATATATATATATATATATATATATATATATATATATATAAATATATATATATATATATATATATATATATATATATGTATATATTTATATATATATATATATATATATATATATATATGTATATGTATATATATATATATATCTACGGCATTAAGTGAACTCCGCCCATGTTAAAATTCAGGTTCAATTGAGCTCCGTGGTCAAGTGGATACCGATATACGGAGCTCACTTGACAATTCCGTAATATTGGTTCAGTCGATTCATTAACATGTAGAGTTTAATAATTTATAAAAATTTTTTGGAGCCCGTAAATACCCCTGTATCATAAATGTATATCGTTTAGTTCACGTGTATATATTATAGGGGTCGTTCAGATCTTTTTCATTGTATATTTGAACCATACGTTTATATACCATCAGTACTAATAAAATGAAAACTATCAAATTAATGTCAATTTCATTGAATAATCAAAACAATCGAAAATATATACCAAAACAACACAATAAAAGTAAAAGTAGAAGAAGAACTAACCGACCCTATTGAAGCTGGTAATGGGATAAGACAGGGAGATTTCCTGAGTCCTTTATTGTTCAACCGGATTATGGATGAAATAATAAAAAAGTAAGAAATAAAAGAGGATACCAAATGGGAGAAAAACAAATTAAAATAATCTGCTATGCAGACGACGCAATACTATTCCTTCAAAGTGAAAATTTAACATGTTAATTTCTTCAAAAGAGACAAAATGCATGGTTTCAACAGCAAGTTTACTAATATGTTAATTGGAGCTGGAAGGTCAGATAATAGAACAAGTGATGGAGTTTAAATATCTAGGTATCACATTATCTAGCTACGGAAATCTCGAAACTTAAGTGGAAGATCCACTGAATAGAGCAAACAGAGCCGCAGGCTGCTTAAATGAAACAATATGAAGAAATAAAAATATCGGGAAAGAAACCAAAGGCAGAATTTACAAAACAGTTATCAGACCAATAATGACATACGCAGCAGAAACAAGACCTGACACAGAGAGGACAAAAAGGATGTTAGAAACAACAGAGATAAAAACACTTAGAAAAATTGATTGTAAGACACTATGGGACAGAGCTAGAAGTACAGATATACGATGTAGATACAAGGTGAAGAACATTAAGAACTGGTTAAGAAATAGAAGAGTAGAATGGAACGATCATATAAGCCGAATGACAACAAATGGAGTAGTAGACATGGCAAGAGACGGTTACCCAATAGGAAGACGATCAGCAAGAAGACCACGAAAACCATGGAACGGCAACTTACTGGAGACACATTGAAAAACAGACAGAGTAATGTCTATATAAAAAGAAGAAGAAGAAGAAGAAAAAGATACACAGGATTGACAGGATAAACAATAAAATAGCTGCAAGAAAGAGAAAATGAATCAGTCATATTAATGTAGAATAGCAGAGGACAGAGTATTTGTCATAGCCTTAGACAAGTGCCCAATTGAAAAAAGACCACAGGTCGTTCAAAGAAGACGGAACTCTAGAAAGAAAACAGAATAGATTTAAAAAATAAATAAAAGCATAAACATGTCTTTTCCTACTCTTTTAATATTGAAAATACGCAAATAGAACCTTGAATTAAAATGTAACCTTTGATATCTGTGATAAACCCATCATCACCTGAACAATGGCGCCATGTATGAAGTTGAAATTTTTTACACCTATTTTAACTGTTTATTTTTTTATTATCTATATATGAGTTACGAACGATATCACAAACTTATTTATTTTCCACAAACAGGCTCTTTAATACCTTAAATTATTACTATACAAATCTGATTCGAAATATCGTCAAAAAGTAATACACGGCATGTAAAATTTAAATTTTCAATAAAAAGTAAAATATTAGGCATTACTTACGGGGTTCAAAGAACGAGCCTTTACGAAAATTTAAGTACTAAGAAGATCAGAACAATCGGGCATACCCAGGGTAATGATTAAATAATTAATCGGCTAATTCGTCAGTCACCCCTTTAATATGATTTTGTCAAATTGGTCCTTTTTAGGACCAACTATTCTAATAACATATGTATATAACTGTTAAGGGTATATCTCGAGATCAAGAAACTTTATTTTACTTAAACTTATCAGACATATGCGCTAAATACGAATCTGACTCATTTCTAGTGCAGGAAACACATATAGGGCCTAACGTAGGGTATTTGGTATAAAGCTTATCGCTGAAAACCACATTATAGATATAGACATGCTATCTCTGTCGGAAAAAAAGCAAAGAATAACTCAAAGTAAGAAAGGACAACACCAGTCAGCTTTCAGAGAACCTTTCAACGATGTTCAGCTTGGATCCACCATCTACATATTTAATTAAAAATAATACAACTACCTACATTGAGGATCTGAGCACTATTACGAAATCTGTAAACAAAAGTGGCTATAGATAGGGAAGATCATGTAGATTACAAATGGTAAATCTTACCCAACACATCAAAGACGGGTACGAAAAATATCGGGTATCAGGGGTGGTATTTTTCAATCTAAATGCCGCTTACAACACCTTAAATTACCAAATATTTCTCGAAAAACTATATGATATCCCCTTAGATAACAAACTCACTTATATTATTTGCGTATGCCTACACAAGAGAATATTTTTTGTATCACTCAATGTTAAGAATAGCAGATGAAAAACGGTCTTGCTTGGGGTAGCATAAAAGCACCTACACTGTATAACATTTACCCAAACGATCAACTCATACCGGTAGATAATAGGACTGATATTATAAAGACGATACACCTATTATTGCACAATAAAAATAAACTATGAATCAATTTTCAGCCAAAACCCCTGAAAAACTCATGTGCGCTCCTCAATTTCCCTAACATAGACGCTTTCACAAACTGAACATCCAATAATGTCATGAAATTGTTGAACTGTAGACTTCCTATAAATTTCTTGAAAATAGTTTGTATCCCACGGGATCAGTCACAGATCATTGTTTAAAACTAAAAGGTAAATTGAGGACCAGAAATAATATTCTTCGCAAGCTTGTCAGCTAAAAATAAGGCGTACTACGTCCTTCCGCCTTTAAAACATAGACGCTTGCACTATATGCTTCTGCTGCCGAATATACCTTGATAGACAAATTAACCATTCTTTTTTTTTGTGCACACTACTACCCATTTAAACACAAAAATATCTATTGCAGCACTTAACCATATTTATTTTGAGATAACCTTCTATCGAGATATCATATGAGTATACAAATAAGACCAGAACTAAAATAATAAAAAAGCTTTATACAAGATATCGCAGAAGAGTAGATGAAATAAAAGTAGTTTTTATTAATCGGGTGCTTACATAAAACGTACAAAGACATACTCACGTAAACAAAATACATTACGAAATTTCTGTAATAAAAAAAAACATCGAATTCGGCATTGAACTAATAAAATTATATTAAATAAAAAAACAACATTTCTAAAAATGCAGAAAAAATAAAATTTTCTATGCAAGCGAACATTCCATTAAATAATAAGCCGAAATCCTTTTGTATCTATATACCTGTTTTTTAAAGAACCAGTTACCTTTTAGTACGTAGTTATACCAGGTAATAAGATATCCTCTGTTACACAGTGTAATGCATATGACATTACACTGTCTACAAATAGTAGATAAAAATAAGGAGCCCATATAAACCGTTCAGGGTATATGTTGAAAATATACGGTATAATCGCACAGTTGCCAAACTCTCAGAGCTTACTTAAACCGATAAACGTATGGTTCAAATATACAATGAAAAAGATCTGAACGACCCCTATAATATATACACGTGAACTAAACGATATACATTTATGATACAGGGGTATTTACGGGCTCCAAAAAATTTTTATAAATTATTAAACTCTACATGTTAATGAATCGACTGAACCAATATTACGGAATTGTCAAGTGAGCTCCGTATATCGGTATCCACTTGACCACGGAGCTCAATTGAACCTGAATTTTAACATGGGCGGAGTTCACTTAATGCCGTAGATATATATATATATACATATACATATATATATATATATATATATATATATATATAAATATATACATATATATATATATATATATATATATATATATATAAATATATATATATATATATATATATATATATGTATATATTTATATATATATATATATATATATATATATATATATATATGTATATGTATATATATATATATCTACGGCATTAAGTGAACTCCGCCCATGTTAAAATTCAGGTTCAATTGAGCTCCGTGGTCAAGTGGATACCGATATACGGAGCTCACTTGACAATTCCGTAATATTGGTTCAGTCGATTCATTAACATGTAGAGTTTAATAATTTATAAAAATTTTTTGGAGCCCGTAAATACCCCTGTATCATAAATGTATATCGTTTAGTTCACGTGTATATATTATAGGGGTCGTTCAGATCTTTTTCATTGTATATTTGAACCATACGTTTATCGGTTTAAGTAAGCTCTGAGAGTTTGGCAACTGTGCGATTATACCGTATATTTTCAACATATACCCTGAACGGTTTATATGGGCTCCTTATTTTTATCTACTATTTGTAGACAGTGTAATGTCATATGCATTACACTGTGTAACAGAGGATATCTTATTACCTGGTATAACTACGTACTAAAAGGTAACTGGTTCTTTAAAAAACAGGTATATAGATACAAAAGGATTTCGGCTTATTATTTAATGGAATGTTCGCTTGCATAGAAAATTTTATTTTTTCTGCATTTTTAGAAATGTTGTTTTTTTATTTAATATAATTTTATTAGTTCAATGCCGAATTCGATGTTTTTTTTTATTACAGAAATTTCGTAATGTATTTTGTTTACGTGAGTATGTCTTTGTACGTTTTATGTAAGCACCCGATTAATAAAAACTACTTTTATTTCATCTACTCTTCTGCGATATCTTGTATAAAGCTTTTTTATTATTTTAGTTCTGGTCTTATTTGTATACTCATATGATATCTCGATAGAAGGTTATCTCAAAATAAATATGGTTAAGTGCTGCAATAGATATTTTTGTGTTTAAATGGGTAGTAGTGTGCACAAAAAAAAAGAATGGTTAATTTGTCTATCAAGGTATATTCGGCAGCAGAAGCATATAGTGCAAGCGTCTATGTTTTAAAGGCGGAAGGACGTAGTACGCCTTATTTTTAGCTGACAAGCTTGCGAAGAATATTATTTCTGGTCCTCAATTTACCTTTTAGTTTTAAACAATGATCTGTGACTGATCCCGTGGGATACAAACTATTTTCAAGAAATTTATAGGAAGTCTACAGTTCAACAATTTCATGACATTATTGGATGTTCAGTTTGTGAAAGCGTCTATGTTAGGGAAATTGAGGAGCGCACATGAGTTTTTCAGGGGTTTTGGCTGAAAATTGATTCATAGTTTATTTTTATTGTGCAATAATAGGTGTATCGTCTTTATAATATCAGTCCTATTATCTACCGGTATGAGTTGATCGTTTGGGTAAATGTTATACAGTGTAGGTGCTTTTATGCTACCCCAAGCAAGACCGTTTTTCATCTGCTATTCTTAACATTGAGTGATACAAAAAATATTCTCTTGTGTAGGCATACGCAAATAATATAAGTGAGTTTGTTATCTAAGGGGATATCATATAGTTTTTCGAGAAATATTTGGTAATTTAAGGTGTTGTAAGCGGCATTTAGATTGAAAAATACCACCCCTGATACCCGATATTTTTCGTACCCGTCTTTGATGTGTTGGGTAAGATTTACCATTTGTAATCTACATGATCTTCCCTATCTATAGCCACTTTTGTTTACAGATTTCGTAATAGTGCTCAGATCCTCAATGTAGGTAGTTGTATTATTTTTAATTAAATATGTAGATGGTGGATCCAAGCTGAACATCGTTGAAAGGTTCTCTGAAAGCTGACTGGTGTTGTCCTTTCTTACTTTGAGTTATTCTTTGCTTTTTTTCCGACAGAGATAGCATGTCTATATCTATAATGTGGTTTTCAGCGATAAGCTTTATACCAAATACCCTACGTTAGGCCCTATATGTGTTTCCTGCACTAGAAATGAGTCAGATTCGTATTTAGCGCATATGTCTGATAAGTTTAAGTAAAATAAAGTTTCTTGATCTCGAGATATACCCTTAACAGTTATATACATATGTTATTAGAATAGTTGGTCCTAAAAAGGACCAATTTGACAAAATCATATTAAAGGGGTGACTGACGAATTAGCCGATTAATTATTTAATCATTACCCTGGGTATGCCCGATTGTTCTGATCTTCTTAGTACTTAAATTTTCGTAAAGGCTCGTTCTTTGAACCCCGTAAGTAATGCCTAATATTTTACTTTTTATTGAAAATTTAAATTTTACATGCCGTGTATTACTTTTTGACGATATTTCGAATCAGATTTGTATAGTAATAATTTAAGGTATTAAAGAGCCTGTTTGTGGAAAATAAATAAGTTTGTGATATCGTTCGTAACTCATATATAGATAATAAAAAAATAAACAGTTAAAATAGGTGTAAAAAATTTCAACTTCATACATGGCGCCATTGTTCAGGTGATGATGGGTTTATCACAGATATCAAAGGTTACATTTTAATTCAAGGTTCTATTTGCGTATTTTCAATATTAAAAGAGTAGGAAAAGACATGTTTATGCTTTTATTTATTTTTTAAATCTATTCTGTTTTCTTTCTAGAGTTCCGTCTTCTTTGAACGACCTGTGGTCTTTTTTCAATTGGGCACTTGTCTAAGGCTATGACAAATACTCTGTCCTCTGCTATTCTACATTAATATGACTGATTCATTTTCTCTTTCTTGCAGCTATTTTATTGTTTATCCTGTCAATCCTGTGTATCTTTTTCTTCTTCTTCTTCTTCTTTTTATATAGACATTACTCTGTCTGTTTTTCAATGTGTCTCCAGTAAGTTGCCGTTCCATGGTTTTCGTGGTCTTCTTGCTGATCGTCTTCCTATTGGGTAACCGTCTCTTGCCATGTCTACTACTCCATTTGTTGTCATTCGGCTTATATGATCGTTCCATTCTACTCTTCTATTTCTTAACCAGTTCTTAATGTTCTTCACCTTGTATCTACATCGTATATCTGTACTTCTAGCTCTGTCCCATAGTGTCTTACAATCAATTTTTCTAAGTGTTTTTATCTCTGTTGTTTCTAACATCCTTTTTGTCCTCTCTGTGTCAGGTCTTGTTTCTGCTGCGTATGTCATTATTGGTCTGATAACTGTTTTGTAAATTCTGCCTTTGGTTTCTTTCCCGATATTTTTATTTCTTCATATTGTTTCATTTAAGCAGCCTGCGGCTCTGTTTGCTCTATTCAGTGGATCTTCCACTTAAGTTTCGAGATTTCCGTAGCTAGATAATGTGATACCTAGATATTTAAACTCCATCACTTGTTCTATTATCTGACCTTCCAGCTCCAATTAACATATTAGTAAACTTGCTGTTGAAACCATGCATTTTGTCTCTTTTGAAGAAATTAACATGTTAAATTTTCACTTTGAAGGAATAGTATTGCGTCGTCTGCATAGCAGATTATTTTAATTTGTTTTTCTCCCATTTGGTATCCTCTTTTATTTCTTACTTTTTTATTATTTCATCCATAATCCGGTTGAACAATAAAGGACTCAGGAAATCTCCCTGTCTTATCCCATTACCAGCTTCAATAGGGTCGGTTAGTTCTTCTTCTACTTTTACTTTTATTGTGTTGTTTTGGTATATATTTTCGATTGTTTTGATTATTCAATGAAATTGACATTAATTTGATAGTTTTCATTTTATTAGTACTGATGGTATATAACTAGCATCTGTTGGTACTATATATCAATTTGAACATGTATAAGTAAGAGCACTCTCTTGTTAGTAATTTCAGTGTAAATTATGACGAAACCAGAAATAACCCATAATATTATCCCACACCTCAAAGGTCTGCCTGGCGGTATCTGGGAGACGCAATAATTCGCTTTTGATAGATAAAAACAAAAACCCACTAAGACGAACACAACATAAATCAAAAAAATCCGTCAACCTGTCAATAGGGACATACAATATTAGATCAATGTCTACAGATGAAAAAGTACATGAATTGGAAGAAGAATTAACAAACATAAAATGAGATATCATAGGCCTATCAGAAACTCGACGAAAAGAAGAAACCCGAATACAGCCTATGTCATACTTAAAATAAGAAGAACATCAATTAAAATTATCCAGGTATATGCCCCCCCGACAGCTATGATGACGAAGATATCGAACTATTTTATGAAGATATATCAAAGGCTATGGAAGAACATAAAAATCGTCTTATACTACTAATTCGAGATTTCAATGCCAAACGGGGTAGAAAACTAAACAAGGAAGAAACTAAAACAGGAGATTTCGGGTATGGTCAGAGAAATGATAGAGGTGCTACTTTGATGAACTACCTAGAAGAAAAGCATCTATACGCAATGAACTCCTTTTACAAAAAGAAGCCCCAACGAAAGTGGACATGGATCAGCCCTAATGGATCCACAAAAAATGAGATCGACTACATACTGTCCACGGAACGATATATCATTAAAGTTGTAACAGTTCTTAACAGATTCACAACAGGTAGCGATCCCTGGATGGTCAGAGCAAAAATTAGTGTAGGACGGTAAATACGAAATGAAAAGAAAAATAATTAAAACCTGGGATCTAGTAGATAGAAACAAACTAGGGCAATATAAAGAGATATACAAAGACCTATTAAAAGAACAACTTACTTAAAAATTAGACAGTGATGACAAAGATATAGATGAAATAGACAACATACTTACAGCAACGATGATTACATCAGGAAAAGAAATAGCAAAAAAGGATCTAAAAAAGAACAACTATATATCAACAGAAACAAAGAAGCTTATGGATAAAAGAAGGAAGCTATAGAATATGTAGAAATCAATAAAACAATAAGCAGAATGATAAGAGAAAATAAGAGAAAAGAACAAGAAATAAAAATAGAAAAAGTAATACAAAACAACAAAAATATGAAATGCTTAAGACCGAAATTAGGTAAGTGTGAAATAAACAAAATAAAAGATGAAAACGGACTAGAAACAAACATTAAAGATGACATTATAAATATTATCCACCATTTCTACTCAGAATTATATAAAACAAAAAAGGAACCACCAGAAACAATTAAAAACCAACTTAAAGCTAAAGTAAAAAATGTCAACTCAGAGCTACAGCCAGAAATAAGCAAATCAGAAATAAAGAAGGCATTGAAAGAAATGAAAAACAACAAATCGCCTGGAAAAGATGGAATATCTGCAGATATGCTGAAATATGGTGGAAAAGTGGTAATTAACACTCTACATTCCCTTTTTAACAAGATATTAAAAGAAAAAAGAATCCCAATCAACTCGAAGGAATCCGTAACCATTATCCTACACAAGAAAGGGGATAAAGCAGATATAAAAAACTACCGTCCCATAACACTCCTCAATGTAATGTATAAACTCCCAACAAAAATTTTAACCAATAGATTGACGACAAAATTCGATGGAAACCCAACAAGCTGGTTTTAGAAAGGGATTCAGCAAAAGTGACCATTTACTAAGTATGAAAATACTTATAGAACGAGCAAATGAATACCATATTCCTCTATATATAGCGTTCATACATTTCGAAAAGGCTTTCGACAGTGTCGAACATTGGGCAGTGAAAAGTTATTTGATTAACAGCAGAATTTACCACAGATATACGGAACTAATAGCCAATATATATAAGGAAGCCAAAACAACAATTAAAGTATATGAATAAACAAAATCAATACAAATAAATAGAGGCGTGAGACAGGGTGACACAATATCACCGAAACTTTTCAATCAGGCTGTGGAAGATATTTTTAAAAGATTAGAATGGGAAGAAAAAGGTATAAAAATTTGTGGACAACACTTGAACCATTGTTTAAATAGAACTAGTTAGCCAACGCAATGTATAAATTTGTTTGATTCTAATTGAGACAGTCACTAGATGTCACCACTCTTTCTGTCTCAATAGATTTTAATATACCATTGTTTGTTTGATATACGTTATACTAGATGGTGCTATGTGAAAAAGTTAAAGACTAAACTTAACGTCCATTTTTGATCCATTGAATTAAATTCACCAGCGTTGCAATATTTCACTGACATAGTAGCAACAGGTTTATTTACAAAATAAACATGTAACAAAAAACAGACCTTGAATCACTTAAGATATTCATTTAAAATAGAGTTATTACTATCAACTAGTAAATATCGTGTCAACTAAAATTGTACATAAACGTACTGTGGCTTCTAAATCTTCCTATATCTAAATAAGTTTAAAGAATTTAAATATTTTATTTTATTTGGAAGTGTATTACAAAAATTTGGTCCGAGGTAAGTAAAACATTTTAATTCTGTGTGTTTAAAACAAAAAACATTTGTATGAGAAATGAACAAATTAGGTATTTAGAAATAAATTTTAGCGGATAATACATACATTCGATAATATTTAAAAAAAGTGATTTTAAATTAAAATAATGTTACTTCCATAATAAATAAATCGTTTTTTACAGATGGCTGGAAATATTTGTTGTTATTACAAATGTGGTTTATCATCTTACAAAATTCATGGTTTAAGAATGTTCAGATTTCCGACAAAAAACCTTTCGGCTTGTCAAACATGGATATTACACTCTGGTAAGTAAATAGAAACTTTTTTTATATTCTTTTATTTTACACCGTTTCCGTTACGTAATTAACTTAAAAAAATGTTTATTTTTTTTTTTCATTCATCATTTGAATTTTACGTTTTCGTTGGTATTATAATTATGATATAATAAACTTCGGAAAAACAAATAAGTGAATAAATATCAAGTTAATAAACATATATAAACAAAATATTAGATATTTAAATATGTATTTCTTTAGCTACCTATTTTTAGTTATTGTACTGAAAAGTAGAAATAAGTTCATCTTTATCGGAGAACTAATTTATACACCAGTCCATCTGTAAAAAAATCATTGATTACACGTAAAAATCTTATAAAGATATTTGAAGGTTCTAAAAGATATACGAGTGTTAGTTAATAATAAATCTGTGAAGACATACAGGTATTTTGGTTTGTTTTTGTTTAAACAATTTTAAAAAGTGAGAGGTCATTCTTTTGCTTATAAAACGTTTTTTATCCAGTTTAGAGAAAAATAGTTAAAATAAAAATTGTAGATCTCAAAAAGTTCTTCCTTTTGTGAGTTTCTAAATTAAAATATATAAAGAATTCACCAAAATAGTTGCAAAACCCTTGATTTTGCAGAAATTTATTAATTTTAATAACTTTGTTTTTGCATAATGGTATGTAATGTAACTAATAAAAATAGTGACGATTTGTTTATCATGGAAAGCGATTATTTAAACAACTTTTTGTTGAGCTACCCCAGTTAAAAAAAATTATGTTTTACGTGCCACAGAAGCCAAGATATTGCAAATTTTACAAGCGCGATTTATTTTAAAAAAGTTCAAATCTAAAAAAAAACGGAGCTCAGATGGTTCTCCATTCTACTTTTCCGAAGAGGTATTTTACGAGTACCATCATTTTAACGGGTTATAAATTTTTACTTCTTTACCGCATATGCCATCTGTAAGCTGGATCGCACAATTCAGATCTTTATTTAGAGTCCCTTCAATTTTCATCTTTTACTGTTAATAGACAATGGAAGTATGATTTTAAGAATAAAATGCTTTGGTTTTAAATATAAAATGCTCTCTTGGCTCGTAATGGTCATAGAAGATTCTTTTTTTTTTTTAGGAAGTGTGTTTTTCATCAGTTTTTCATTAGCCTCTATATAAGTTTGTGGCATAAACGATATCAAAGATATAAATGTTTATAAACAGATTAAATAACCTATAAACTATTTGCTCTGATTGACATTTAGCGCACTGTAATAACTTATTAATTTCCATAATTTCAAGGAGCTATGTTATATGTTTTTGCACAAAAAAGAGTTATTTTAATTTATAAATAACTGCAAAAATAAGGTTTTTTGCAACTATTTCGATTAATAGTTTCTTGTATTTTAATTTAGATACTCTCAAAAGTTACATTACTTTTTATGATCTACAACTCTAAAAAAGCTGAAAAAAATCTTAAACAGATATTTAAAGTCTCTAAAAGGTATATGAGGGGTAGCTGATGACAATTATGTGAAGACTTTAGCTAATTTTGCTTTGCTTTTTTTTTTAAACAATCGTAAAAAGTGAAAAAAGTTTATGCGCATAAAACGTTAAAATAAAAGTTATAGATCATAAAATGTTCTCTAATATTGATATTTTTATAATTAAAATACATAAAGAATTGACCGAGATAATTTAAAAACCCTTATTTTTAAAGTATAATTTATAAATGTTAATAACTTTCTTTTTGCATAACGATATGTAATACAACTATTTTAAATTATGGCAGTTAATGAGTTTTTAAAGTGTGCTCAATGTCATACAGAACGACCATACAGTTTATGAGTTATTCAGTTTGTTTATCCAGGAGACCGATTATTTAAACAACTGTACTTGTCCAAACTCACTCTAGGGATATTTTGTAAATAGCAATCGATTTTTTATGGCTTCGTTTTAAATTATTTAAAAAAATACATCAAGAATATAATAAATTTGTTTTTAAAAATCAGTTTGAAGAGTAACAAATTTTTAGCATATAAAAATTTCTAATAACTTTGACTTTTTTATGTCATACACTTGTATGTAGGCTCAATATAAAGCTAATAAAAAAAACATTAAAAAAAGAACCAAAACCTTCTATGGCCCAGAGAAAATCAAATAGCATTTTTTTTTCTTGTTTAAGAAATTGCAAATATTTTCATTGTTTATTAACATTAAGAGCTGAAAATTGAACATTGTAAAAGAATATCTAATTTTTATAATTCCATTTATCAATAGCATACACAGTGAAGAAGTAAATTAGTTTTGAAACAAAAAAATAATGGTACTCGTACAATATCGCCACAGAAAAATGCAAGGGAGATCTGTCCGCTGCAATATCTCAGCTTGTTTCTTGTTAGTGGTTATAGAAAGTTCTGTTTTTTTTTAAATTGTGCTTTTACGCCAGCTTTTCATTGAGCCTACGTACATCGTACAGCCGTATGACATGAAAAATATCAAAAGTAGTATAAATGTTTAGAAGCTAAAAAGCACTTTTGCAAACCGTTTTTTTAATAATAAGTTTAATAAAATGGTGAAGTTTATAAATAAAGCTTTAAATAATCGATTCAAAAAACATCAAATAACTGTCAAAGGTTAAACACCCTTGTTAAAGTTCCTAATGGATTTTAAAGATTTAAACAGTGTTAAACAGATAAATTCATCGACGAGTTAACAATACGAAGCGAAGTTCTTTAATCACAATGTGATAAGAAGACGAGTATCAAATTTGGTTTTATATTTCAATAGTCGAATTTAATTGTGGCTATATTGGTTTAATTAAAGAAAACCAGAGAAAATCCCAAGAAATAGGTGAGATCCTTTTTTTCTTTCTTTCCAGTTTGGGAGAGGGTCCTTTAGGTACTCACGTTTAGGTATTGTGTTACGGTCTGGGTAACCAGAACTACACATCATGAACAGTAATTAAATATTTACATTTACACAAAACAACTCCAGTTTCAACCCAAAATCATATGTCGTTGCCGCAGTCTCTAGACCTCCTTCCCGTTCGTTTTCTAAAAGGGGACAAGTTATTGTCATGCACTCCATTTTGAATACTGTTTTATTTGAATATATTAAAGAAATTGGTAAAATAGTTTATCCAAAAAATATTACTTTTAAATCTCGCATTTCGAATAATCGAATCTACATTTTCCTCACTTCTACTGACATCGTTGATCAACTAATACACCGAACGTCATAATTAATTTCATCGTCATCTTTATCTGCAGGCTTCTTTCTGCGACCAAAAGAATCCTTATTTCAAATGTATCTCCTTCCATCCCGCATTCACTAATCGAACAGTCCCTAAGAAATACGGAACATCAGATGATCAATAGGCATATATCATGAGTTTTCTGCTCTTTGTATATTTTTACTTCATCTTTTGCCAAATTTAGACACGATATTTAATTAAGTAAGAAAACTTTATGTACTTCAAATACTAGCCCAAGTCTAGTTTAAAAAATAAATTGTTAATAAAAAATAACCTTAAAATATCCAATCCCTTTTTTAATCAAAAGGTTATACTTGATAAAATAAAAGTTTTGGAACAAATCTGGACCTAACCATATATACTCTTTTCTTCCTTCACCCTTTCCTTATTCATCCTTAGTTTCACAAGATACCAATTATCCGAACTCTTTTATAAACTATTTCGAACTAAAAGCTGCACTCAAATCCTATAAATTTACAAAAATTAGGGTTTTCTAGAATTATCTTGAAAAATTTCTCGAAAATTCCTTAGGCACCAACGACCCTCCAAATGAAGCCAGTAAATTTACCACTGACATACCGCTGACAATCGTTAATGAAAGATCTTGCCTAATCTATACTAATATAAAAGAAAAATCATTACAAAAAAAATTTTTGTTAAAATCCGTTAAATAAAAGGTATAGAAATTAAAAAACCCAAATGGGCTATGTCATGAAGACAAAAGGTTTTTGGAATCTATATTCCATCATCGGTGTCTAGGTGAACATGGTTTGAGCCGCTAATATCTGGGTAAAAACCCGTTAAAAGTTATATGTTACAATTTAGTTTACATTATTTTGTCTTATATATTAGGATGTTAAAGCTACCAGTGGATATAATAACATGGCAAATGTTATCATATCCACTGGTAACTCAACCCTGGTGAGGTCTTAACCTCATATAAACTTATACAAAGTGTAGTAAATCTACTTCAAGATAGACCTAACGAACTAGGATTATCACTCACTGAGAACAAAACCAAATTAGTAAAATTTTCCAGAAGAATTTTCACTCCCTTAACCAAAATTTTATTTAACAATTCTCTACTTTCTGCTGTTAATTAATGTAAAATTCTCGGTTTTATGTTTGACTCCAGATTAAATTGAAAGAGTCAAATCTCTGAACTTAAAACCAATTGTTTTAAAAGTTTGTTTGTTTGTTTTAAAACCCTCAGTCATCTTCAATGGGGTGCCGATAAAACTTCTTCTAGGTCTGAGCGCTTTTCGCTTTAGTCCTATTGAGAGTGTATACCGTGAATCTAATGAACTTTCTCCTACCCTAAGACGATAATCACTTCTACTTTCGTATGCTGCATCAACATCCGCAAATCCATTTAATCCCGTTCATTCCCTAATTGCCACAATGGCGTCTTCTTCCACTAACAATAACCAACACCTTATCATAAAACCTATACCTCAATTAATTTGTCCACTACTTAAAAATATTGACCTTTTTCAGACTAGTTCATTTCCTCTAACTTTACTTCCCCTCTGGGCTAAAGATCTCTCTTCAATATATACCTCACTCACCATTTTTAACAAACTTGAATCTTCTAACCTTCTTATAAAGAAAGCATTTTTAGAGTTGAATTTTTTATACAGATGCTTCTAAAACTACCACTGGTATTGGTTGCGCAGTAACCACTAAACATGAATTTGTAAGATCATCTCGGTTACCCTTAATATGCAACGTTTGCACAGGTGAACTATATAGTATTCTGTTGGCTTTTAAATGCATCTCCCATCAAAACAGACATATTGCCATTTGTTCAGATTAACTTTTATATATCCATTTAGTCAATACAATTTTCACTGACCACCTATTAGTTCAAAACATTCATGACATATACCAAAATCTCTCTGCTTACGATGTAATTCTCTCTCATATGGCTGCCTTCTCACACCGGAACTACTGGTAATAAAACAGCAGATAATTTTGCCAAAGAAGCTACCAACCATGGGGTGACTGAAGTCACCCCAATTCAACTAGCTAACGAATCTCGAAATTCGTTTTTAAAAAGTCAGTAGAGGATATTTGACAAAACTTATAGCAAAAGAGCAAAACAACTTTTTATAAACTTCAATCTTTTATTGGTCATCTCTCCCTAGACTTCATAACTAGAAGAGAAGCATCGACTATTAGAAGACTACGAATCAACCATACCAAACTTACCGACTGCAAACATTTCACCAACCTGTATAAAGCACTGGACTTGAAACCTTCTCTAAGGAACTAGAGAATCATCTACCTCTTCCTCAACTGTAAATTGTATATGTTGATTATGATTGTTGAAAATGTTGACTATTTCATTAATTTTGTGCTTAGGAAGTGCCAAAACTAAATCATCTACATATCTTTTAATAAAAGGAATGAAAAAAGTGTAATTGTTGATACAATCACTGATAACATCATCCATGACTAGATCCCATAGGACTATCAAAAATTTGTTTTTGGTAGTGATATGGGATCTTTTTTTCCTAATATTGTTCTGAAGCTATTTTCTTGTGGCATTTTAAATTAATTACTATTTAAATGGGAATAAGCCATAATTAAAGGTTAAAATACGTTTATTGACGTTTCAATTTCCACTTCGGAAATCGTTCTAAAAAACAAACATGTTTGAGAACGATTTCCGAAGTGGAAATTGAAACGTCAATAAACGTATTTTAACCTTTAATTGTGGCTTATTCCCATTTAAATAGTAATTAATTTCTTTTTTTTCCTATCTAAAAATTTTTTTTCTTACTCTTATATAATATATATATATATATATATATATATTTATATTATATATTTATATATATATATATATATATTTATATATATATATATTTATATATATATATACATACCTATATATATATATATATATATATATATATATATATATATATATATATATATATATAGATATAAACATATATTGGCATAACTGCCAAGTTATCTATATCTTAAATACAGAACTTATTTTTTTAATTTATTGTGCAGAAAGTTGCTTTTTTTCAGTTGTGTTAATATTAATATTGTTGTAGGTAATGCTGCATTGGAAAGTCTGGAGCTACCCGATTTAAAAAAAAAATCTATGCAGTAAGCATTTTGACCAAAAATATCTAAATGCAAAATATTTACCCAGTACTGCTATACCAAAAAAATATAGTGAGGTAGAAGAGGAAGGTTCGTTAACGACACCACGCGTTTTTCATACGTATTCAATAGAAAAACAACCATCAACCAGTGCCAATACTGTTTCGCACAGTGATAATTCTGAACTTGACGATTTTGTTGATGAGCTTTTTAGATATGCCGTTATCACCATTGGTCAAGAAAAAAAGATTTCATAATTATCACACACTTTAAAGGAGATTACATGCATCTCGAATACGGATTAATCTTCTTAAAACTCGCATAACAGCACTAAAAAAAGAGACTGGTTAAGATTAGGACAAAATCTGTACAAACTGCACGAAAGCCACAAACTCAGTTTTCTGCTGCAGTTTTTCTTGAACACTTTGCTGTCATAACGTTTGTTGGACTTGATACCATTGTAGTTAAACATCGATCTAATATTTTTAAACTAGTATTGCTGGTTCATACATAGATCCAACTCATACATTGCTTATTTTAGTTCATGCAAACAATGTTACAATCGATTTCTATAACTATTAATGTAAACAATTTTGTTTTGTTTTTTTACCTTGAATTATTATTTTGTTAATATTGTCTATGGTGTAGATATTAGAATTTTCATAAGTGTTATCTAACTATTAAAATAACGCGAATTTAATTTTTGCATAAACAGTCATATCGGGCGAGTTGATTGAAAAAAACATTCTCATTTATGTAAACAGAAATACAAAAATGGTGTGTATATTATAAAATACATAAATAAATAAAATAAAGGGTACTATTTATTAAAGTTTTGTTAATTATTATTCCTTTTATCCCAACACATAGATTAATTTGTCCCTAAATATGTGTTGCCTCTTGTTGTGGCATATCGATCTGTTTATTTGTTTCAAAACCATTATCAAAAAACCATACCCATAAATTTACTATATTTTCAAACGTCATTTTAACGATTAAAAGATTGAAAATTTAATTTTCCTAAAACATACATAAAACCATTGTTTAAAAAGATTTTTTTAAACAATGATAAAACTCAAGTCTTGACTAAAAAATAAACCTCCGCATGAGTGTTCTAAGACGATAGCAGTCGAGTCTATTCCAATTAAATATTTAATCCTTTTCTAACAAATCATATAACCAAATTAAATATCTGGTAAACTAATGAAAATTAAAAAAAGGCAGCATTTAACTGCTTCATTTAAATAGATTACTAACCGGTTTAGATTTATCAAGTCTCAAAGTAGAAAAACAATTTGAAATATTCGCTCGAAATAGTCAAGTTATGTTTCACAAAACGCATACAACTATAATAACAATAAGCATTTTATTAAAATCTTATATTTTCTTCACAATCTGGCACCCGTGTACAGGTTTGCATAAGTTACCAGACAGGTAAAAATATACTTGAATAGAATCCTGCTGAGAATTAAGTTTCTGTGAATAGTTTTTTTAAATTTATGACTAGAGGCCGCCATATGACGGCAGAATAAAAATCAAACGTTTGTTCCATAAGGATTGTCTAACTAGTCCTATTTAAACAATGCTTGAACCATCTAATATACGCTGATGACATCGCATTGATGTCATCAGCGTAATTTGTGGACAACACTTGAACCATCTAATATACGCTGATGACATCGCATTGATAACAGATAAATGAGAAGAATTATTTGAAATGATGAAAGAACTGGACGTAGAAGCTGGAAAGATAGGCCTTATTATGAATTACAGCAAGACCAAAATTATAACAAATACAGATGAAAACATCACAATGAGGTTCGGACAAGATGAAGTAGAACAAGTTCAGGATTATATATATCTGGGTCAAACTATAAAACGTAACAAAGAAAACCAAACAGCAGAGATAAAAAGACGAGTTAGACTGGCATGGGCGGCATTTGGCAAACTAAGCTACATTCTTAAAAATAAAAGATATCCACAGCATCTTAAGACTAAAGTATACAATCAATGCGTACTCCCTGTTCTAAATTATGGTTCTCAAATGTGGACATTTACAAAAGCAAACATGGACATAACCATAAAAACCCAAAGAGCAATGGAAAGACAAATGTTGCACATAAGACTAATGGATAAAAAGAGAAACAAGTGGATAAGAGACAAAACAAAAGTGAGGGATGTTAGACAAGAAGTTGCAAAATTGAAATGGAGATTTGCCGGGCACAATATAAGACAAAAAGAAGACCAATGGAACAAAATTCTTATAAGTTGGAGACCGTGGGAATATAAACGAAGCAGAGGAAGGTCCCAAATGAGATGGGCAGATGATATCAAGAAGCACGTGGGCTCTAGGTGGATAACTATACCGACAGACAGAGAAGAATGGAAAAGGATTGGGAAGGCCTATGTCCAAAGATGGACCGAAAAAGGCTAATTAGATAGAGACAGATTCTCCCCGTGTGATCTTAGTATTTCCGTTGATTGAATAGTATAGGGTATCCAATATTTTAATTAATGGTATGTCAGAGTTTTATAAATTTTATATATATTTGTAAAATGAAGAAGAAAGTTAAGCACAGGCAGTTAAACAGCTGATCTGTCAATTTAGAAGTAAGAGCAAGTACCAATTTGCTGAAAAGCATACCATACACAAAAGGGATAATAAAATGTACTACACAAACTATAGCGATATGAGCTATATATAAGCTATATATCTATTAATTATTAGGATATACAATATTTTTTCTAATACACCTGGAACGATTGAGTGAATAATCAATTATTGACTATTAGGCAGTTAATTAGAAATGTTGGGAATACAAAAAGAACATTAAACTAGTTATTTATAGATTTTAAACAAACACTGATATAATCATAAGAATAAAACTATGAAATACCATGGCAGAACTAGGCTTACCTAATAAACTAATTAATAAAGTATCTTACTGTCGACTTATTTTCAAATGTACTGCAAAGAGCTTTAAAAAATGTGAACGAATTATTAACAGCTGTTTTGAAAACTAAATATTATGAGACGAATTGGGGATATTATATTACACAAACTAAACCGCTTGCCTACAAAAAATATTAGGAAAATATGATACGACGCGAAAGACTAATGACTTTACAGCTAATTGCCACATAAGTATCAATGTAACTATAGCTCGCAAAATGGGTTCAATTACATTGCAATTTTTAAATTTTTCGTGATAAAATGAAGTGATTGATTGTTGTTTTGAAAAGGTAAGTTGTTTTTTATTTTTGTATTCCTATCATCTGATATTGTAATATCAACAACATTTTTCATAATATATTCTGAAATGCGCTTTCTCTTACTGATAACGAACAAAAGTTTTATTAACTTCTCGTTAATATAATTATGTAGGAATTAAGAATTTTATCTTGTTCTTACTATAGTGCTAAAGCACAAATGTAGTCATAGTCTACCGTATTTTTTTCATAGTGGTCATAGTTTTTAATTGTAGTGTAGCTTATGTGTTTATAATAACTAGTGCAGAGAAAATAATAAAAAATTTTACCCTGTGCTTTATGTTTATTATCCTTTATTGTATTGGAACATCTAGAAATATAGCAATACATTTTAATTGTTGAACAAAAGAGAAAATAAAAACACTTTTTGTGGTGTGCCACTTAACCATACACAAAATTGTACACAAATAGTCAAATGGTAGTAAAAGTTTCCGATATAGGCCGCCAGACGGTAGAGGCACCGCCGCGCTCTATGTCTATACTATGAGATGTTTTTCATACAGTTTTCGGATCAGATTTTTTCAAAACATCAAATTACATTTTCTTTTTGCCTTTCTTTATTTAGGCTAACCGCTACTGTTTTTTTCTTCAGCGTTTCTTCTTAATCTACATTAATGTTATTATATTTACAATTCTTTCTGGAACGAGCTATAATTTTTCTCAAATAACCATTTTGTGTGGTTTAGTCGCCTTAAGGTTTAGCATGCTTTGTCAGATGCTCTTTAAAGTCCCTTTTAATATTAATATCGTTTGAGAAATTTTTCCCAGATACTTATATTTCGTTTTGATTTTCAATCTTCTTTTAATGTTAGTTTAAATGGTCCAGTAGTGTGTTCGTACAGTTCAGTTATAAGCAAAATTAGGTGTTGTTGTACACCTTATTCTTTTAGTATCAGTCATAAGTGTATCCATTTGACTCTGTCGAACGCTTTACGATAATCTATAAAACAAATCCATAGTGGGATATTGAATTCCCTAGACTTTTATACTTTTTATTTGGACTATTATAATAATAGCTTTAAAATTAAATGTTTAGTGAAAATCTCTACGCGACTTTAATGCATTAAATATTTTAATTAAAAATCGACATATCCATTGAAATTAGGCAGTAAAAAAGTATGTTATTAAAGATTGATTTATAAATTATTGTAGTTTAAATTCAACTACGCTATAAAACAAACATTGCATGTCATAAACTGCAGTAATCCAAAAAATACAAAGATCTCCCTGTTGTTTGAGTTTTCTTTAATTATATTAATAGGGTAACAAGCATTATAATCCTACCGAAGGGGCGTCTACTTTCATAAACTGTTACACGATTACTCTATCCGATGTACGTACATTTATGAACTAAATGTTTTAGTGACAATGCCTTTTAATAAAAAATACTAATTAATAAAAATGGAAACTTAACTTTTCCATGTTTATAATAGACACTTTCTTATGTTTAAAAATATATAAAACAAGTAATATAAATTACCGCCTTGTTTAAAACCGCTGTAAAATTTGAAAATCTACTACTAATACAATTATTGGCAACATCTCAGGAGATTAGAAGTGTACGCAAAATGGTAAATACGGATCCCACAAATGATTTATCCTGTTGTGGAGTCCACTTAATCCTACATGTTGGTCGGAGTCTAAATAAAGCGCTACTTAGATAATACTATACACGGTGTATATTCTACTGGAGTTAGTATGATACCGTTTTAGAACGGAGCTCAGATTAACCGCTAGATGTATATATATATATATATATAAATATATATATATATATATATATACATCTAGCGGTTAATGTAAGCTCCGTTCTAAAACGGTATTATACTAACTCCAGTAGAATATACACCGTGTATTTTATTATCTGAGTAGCGCTTTATGTAGACTCCGACCAACACGTAGGATTAAGTGGACTCCACAAAAGGATAAACCATTTGTGGGATCCGTATTTACGATATTGCATATACTTCTAAACTCCTGCGATGTTGCCAATAATTGTATTAGTAGTAGATTTTCAAATTTTACAGCAGGTACATTCTGGAACTGGAAATTTATTTAAATATCCATTAATTTAATCATGGAGGAATTTGAGGACTATTTGGCTAATTTATGTAGTTAAATATAAATTGTTAACCGACATATACCTTTATTTTACTTTTTAGTTTTAATAAACAAGGCGGTAATTTATATTACTTGTTTTATATATTTTTAAACATAAGAAAGTGTCTATTATAAACGTGGAAAAGTTAAGTTTCCATTTTTATTAATTAGTATTTTTTATTAAAAGGCATTGTCATTAAAACATTTAGTTCATAAATGTACGTACATCGGATAGAGTAATCGTGTAACAGTTTATGAAAGTAGAAGCCCCTTCGGTAGGACTATAATGCTTGTTTTCCTATTAATATAATTAAAGAAAACTCAAACAACAGGAAGATCTTTGTAATTTTTGGATTCCTGCAGTTTAAGACATGCAATGTTTGTTTTATAGCGTAGTTGAATTTAAACTACAATAATTTATAAATCTATCTTTAATAACATACTTTTTTTACTGCCTAATTTCAATAGATATGTCGATTTTTAATTAAAATATTTAATGCATTAAAGTCGCGTAGAGATTTTCACTAAACATTTAATTTTAAAGCTATTATTCTAATAGTCCAAAAAAAAGTATAAAAGTCTAGGGAATTCAATATCCCACTATGGATTTGTTTTATAGATTATCGTAAAGCGTTCGACAGAGTCAAATGGATACACTTATGACTGATACTAAAAGAATTAGGTGTACAACAACACCTAATTTTGCTTATAACTGAACTGTACGAACACACTACTGGACCATTTAAACTAACATTAAAAGAAGATTGAAAATCAAAACGAAATATAAGTATCTGGGAAAAATTTCTCAAACGATATTAATATTAAAAGGGACTTTAAAGAGCATCTGATAAAGCATGCTAAACCTTAAGGCGACTAAACCACACAAAATGGTTATTTGAGAAAAATTATAGCTCGTTCCAGAAAGAATTGTAAATATAAACATTAATGTAGATTAAGAAGAAACGCTGAAGAAAAAAACAGTAGCGGTTAGCCTAAATAAAGAAAGGCAAAAAGAAGATGTAATTTGATGTTTTGAAAAAATCTGATCCGAAAACTGTATGAAAAACATCTCATAGTATAGACATAGAGCGCGGCGGTGCCTCTGCCGTCTGGCGGCCTATATCGGAAACTTTTACTACCATTTGACTATTTGTGTACAATTTTGTGTATGGTTAAGTGGCACACCACAAAAAGTGTTTTTATTTTCTCTTTTGTTCAACAATTAAAATGTATTGCTATACTTCTAGATGTTCCGATACAATAAAGGATAATAAACATAAAGCACAGGGTAAAAATTTTTATTATTTTCTATGCGCTAGTTATTATAAACACATAAGCTATACTACAATTAAAAACTATGACCACTATGAAAAATATACGGTAAACTATGACTACATTTGTGCTTTAGAACTATAGTAAGAACAAGATAAAAATCTAAATTCCTTCATAATTATATTAACGAGAAGTTTATAAAACTTTTGTTCGTTATCAGTAAGAGAAAGCGCATTTCAGAATATATTATGAAAAATGTTGTTGATATTACAATATCAGATGATAGGAATACAAAAATAAAAAACAACTTACCTTTTCAAAACAACAATCAATCACTTCATTTTATCACGAAAAATTTAAAAATTCCAATGTAATTGAACCCATTTTGCGAGCTATAGTTACATTGATACTTATGTGGCAATTAGCTGTAAAGTCATTAGTCTTTCGCGTCGTATCATATTTTCCTAATATTTTTGTAGGCAAGCGGTTTAGTTTGTGTAATATAATATCCCCAATTCGTCTCATAATATTTAGTTTTCAAAACAGCTGTTAATAATTCGTTCACATTTTTTAAAGCTCTTTGCAATACATTTGAAAATAAGTCGACAGTAAGTTCTGCCATGGTATTTCATAGTTTTATTCTTATGATTATATCAGTGTTTGTTTAAAATCTATAAATAACTAGTTTAATGTTTTTTTTTTTGTATTCCCAACATTTCTAATTAACTGCCTAATAGTCAATAATTGATTATTCACTCAACCGTTCCAGGTGTATTAGAAAAAATATTGTATATCCTAATAATTAATAGATATATAGCTTATATCGCTATAGTTTGTGCAGCACATTTTATTATCCCTTTTGTGTATGGTATGCTTTTCAGCAAGTTGGTACTTGCTCTTACTTCTAAATTGACAGATCAGCTGTTTAACTGCCTGTACTGAACTTTCTTCTTCATTTTGCAAATATATATAAAAATTAATAAAACTCTGACATACCGTTAATTAAAATATTGGATACCCTATACTATTCAATCAACGGAAATACTAAGATCACACGGGGAGAATCTGTCCCTATCTAATTAGCCTTTTTCGGTCCATCTTTGGACATAGGCCTTCCCAATCCTTTTCCATTCTTCTCTGTCTGTCGGTATAGTCATCCACCTAGAGCCCACGTGCTTCTTGATATCATCTGCCCATCTCATTTGGGGCCTTCCTCTGCTTCGTTTATATTCCCACGGTCTCCAACTTATAAGAATTTTGTTCCATCGGTCTTCTTTTTGTCTTATATTGTGCCCGGCAAATCTCCATTTCAATTTTGCAACTTCTTGTCTAACATCCCTCACTTTTGTTTTCTCTCTTATCCACTCGTTTCTCTTTTTATCCATTAGTCTTATGTGCAACATTTGTCTTTCCATTGCTCTTCGGGTTTTTATGGTTATGTCCATGTTTGCTTTTGTAAATGTCCACGTTTGAGAACCATAATTTAGAACAGGGAGTACGCATTGATTGTATACTTTAGTCTTAAGATGCCTCTTTTGTTTTTAAGAATGTAGCTTAGTTTGCCAAATGCCGCCCATGCCAGTCTAACTCGTCTTTTTATCTCTGCTGTTTGGTTTTCTTTGTTACGTTTTATATTTTGACCCAGATATATATAATCCTGAACTTGTTCTACTTCATCTTGTCCGATCCTCATTGTGATGTTTTCATCTGTATTTGTTATAATTTTGGTCTTGCTGTAATTCATAATAAGGCCTATCTTTCCAGCTTCTACGTCCAGTTCTTTCATCATTTCAAATAATTCTTCTCATTTATCTGTTATCAATGCGATGTCATCAGCGTATATTAGATGGTTCAAGCGTTGTCCACAAATTTTTATACCTTTTTCTTCCCATTCTAATCTTTTAAAAATATCTTCCAGAGCCTGATTGAAAAGTTTCGGTGATATTGTGTCTCACGCCTCTATTTATTTGTATTGATTTTGTTTATTCATATCCTTTAATTGTTGTTTTGGCTTCCTTATATATATTGGCTATTATTTCCGTATATCTGTGGTCAATTCTGCTGTTAATCAAAGAACTTTTCACTGCCCAATGTTCGACACTGTCGAAAGCCTTTTCGAAATCTATGAACGCTATATATAAAGGAATATGGTATTCATTTGCTCGTTCTATAAGTATTTTCATACTTAGTAAATGGTCACTTTTGCTGAATCCCTTTCTAAAACCAGCTTGTTGGGTATCCATCGAATTTTGTCGTCAATCTATTGGTTAAAATTTTTGTTGGGAGTTTATACATTACATTGAGGAGTGTTATGAGACGGTAGTTTTTTATGTCTGCTTTATCCCCTTTCTTGTGTAGGATAATGGTTACGGATTCCTTCCAGTTGTTTGGGATTCTTTTTTCTTTTAATATCTTGTTAAAAAGGGAATGTAGGTGTAAGCTTCTTTGTTTCTGTTGATATATAGTTGTTCTTTTTTAGATCCTTTTTTGCTATTTCTTTTCCTGAAGTAATCATCGTTGCTGTAAGTATGTTGTCTATTTCATCTATATCTTTGTCATCACTGTCTAATTTTTAAGTAAGTTGTTCTTTTAATAGGTCTTTGTATATCTCTTTATATTATTGCCCTAGTTTGTTTCTATCTACTAGATCCCAGTTTTTAATTATTTTTCTTTTCATTTCATAGTTACCGTCAATACTAATTTTTGCTCTGACCAACCAGTGATCGCTACCTGTTGTGAATCTGTTAAGAACTGTTACATCTTTAATGATATATCGTTCCGTGGACAGTATGTAGTCGATCTCATTTTTTGTGGATCCATTAGGGCTGATCCATGTCCACTTTCGTTGGGGCTTCTTTTTGTAAAAGGAGTTCATTGCGTATAGATGCTTTTCTTCTAGGTAGTTCATCAAAGTAGCACCTCTATCATTTCTCTGACCATACCCGAAATCTCCTATTTTAGTTTCTTCCTTGTTTAGTTTTCTACCCAGTTTGGCATTGAAATCTCGAATTACTAGTATAAGACGATTTTTATGTTCTTCCATAGCCTTTGATATATCTTCATAAAATAGTTCGATATCTTCGTCATCATAAGCTGTCATGGGGGCATATACCTGGATAATTTTAATTGATGTTCTTCTTATTTTAAGTATGACATAGGCTGTATTCGGGTTTCTTCTTTTCGTCGAGTTTCTGATAGGCCTATGATATCTCATTTTATGTTTGTTAATTCTTCTTCCAATTCATGTACTTTTTCATCCGTAGACATTGATCTAATATTGTATAAAATCAAAATCCACAAGGAAAATAATTCCTGTAGCTGGCTGTATACCACGTATAACAAAAGAGGTTAGTCTTTGTATGTGGGTATATTTTATTTTATAAAAACCCTTAAAAGGGCAACATTACAAGCACGAACGTTTTCGGAACAACTGTTCCATCATCAGGTTAAAATGCAGGTTAACATGCCTGAGCCACCAAAATATTTGGGTAAAAACCCTTTAAAATGAAAAATGTTACCAAAGATTGTACATGATGTTTATAATATTATATGATGTTTAATATTTTAATTAGATTTTACTTCAGGTAACATACACCCATGCTTAAGTGAGTTCCAGTGTCCGGAGAGTAAACCTCTTCAAACGGACCATCTCTTGCCGTTTGAAGGGTCCGTTTGAAGAGGTTTACTCTCCGGACACTGGAACTCACTTAAGCATGGGTGTATGTTACCTGAAGTAAAATCTAATTAAAATATTAAACATCATATAATATTATAAACATCATGTACAATCTTTGGTAACATTTTTCATTTTAAAGGGTTTTTACCCAAATATTTTGGTGGCTCAGGCATGTTAACCTGCATTTTAACCTGATGATGGAACAGTTGTTCCGAAAACGTTCGTGCTTGTAATGTTGCCCTTTTAAGGGTTTTTATAAAATAAAATATACCCACATACAAAGACTAACCTCTTCTTTTAATATTGTATGTCCCTATTGACAGGTTGACGGATTTTTTTGATTTATGTTGTGTTCGTCTTAGTGGGTTTTTGTTTTTATCTATCAAAAGCGAATTATTGCGTCTCCCAGATACCGCGAGGCAGACCTTTGAGGTGTGGGATAATATTATGGGTTAGTTCTGGTTTCATCATAATTTACACCGAAATTACTAACAAGAGAGTTCTCTTACTTCCACATGTTCAAATTGATATATAGTACCAACAGATGCTAGTTATATACCATCAGTACTAATAAAATGAAAACTATCAAAATAATGTCAATTTCATTGAATAATCAAAACAATCGAATATATATACCAAAATAACACAATAAAAGTAAAAGTAGAAGAAGAACTAACCGAGCCTATTGAAGCTGGTAATGGGATAAGACAGGGAGATTTAATGAGTCCTCTATTGTTCAACCGGATTATGGATGAAATATTAAAAAAGTAAGAAATAAAAGAGGATACCAAATGGGAGAAAAACAAATTAAAATAATCTGCTATGCAGACGACGCAATACTATTCTTTCAAAGTGAAGATGATTTACAACGTATGCTACACCAATTTCATATAACCGCCAGAACATTTAACATGTTAATTTCCTCAAAAGAGACAAAATGCATGGTTACAACAGCAAGTTTACTAATATGTTAATTGGAGTTTTAAGGTCAGATAATAGAACAAGTGATGGAGTTTTAATATCTAGATATCATATTATCTAGCTACGGAAAGCTCGAAACTTAAGTGAAAGATCCACTGAATAGAGCAAACAGAGCCGCAGGCTGCCTAAATGAAACAATATGAAGAAATAAAAATATCGGGAAAGAAACCAAAGGCAGAATTTACAAAACAGTTATCAGACCAATAATGACATACGCAGCAGAAACAATACCTGACACAGAGAGAACAAAAAGGATGTTAGAAACAACAGAGATAAAAACACTTAGAAAAATTGATGGTAAGACACTATGGGACAGAGCTAGAAGTACAGATATAAGATGTAGATACAAGGTGAAGAACATCAAGAACTGGTTAAGAAATAGAAGAGTAGAATGGAAAGATCATATAAGCCGAATGACAACAAATGGAGTAGTAGACATGGCAAGAGACGGTTACCCAATAGGAAGACGATCAGTAAGAAGACCACGAAAACCATGGAACGGCAACTTACTGGAGACACATTGAAAAACAGACAGAGTCATGTCTATATAAAAAGAAGAAGAAGAAGAAGAAAAAGATACACAGGATTGACAGGATAAACAATAAAATAGCTGCAAGAAAGAGAAAATGAATCAGTCATATTAATGTAGAATATCAGAGGACAGAGTATTTGTCATAGCCTTAGACTAGTGTCCAATTGAAAAAAGACCACAGGTCGCTCAAAAAAGACGGAACTCTAGAAAGAAAATAGAATAGATTTAAAAAAAAAATAAAAGCATAAACATGTCTTTTCCTACTCTTTACTTGGATCCACCATTTACATATTTAATGAAAAATAATACAACTACCGACATTGAGGATCTGAGCACAAAGCTTATTACGAAATCTAGACCAAAAACACCACAATGGCTTATCCGGATGATGAACAACTGTATTCAAATTATGGAAACACCCAAAATCTAGAGACAAGCCAAAGTTGTTACTTCGCTTAAACCTGGCAAAAACTCCAACGAACACAAAAACTATCGGCCAATATCTTTATTTTATCAGCTATTTAAAATACTTTTGCACAAGATCGTTAATATGATTTCACCGATATTTTAAGAAAAGCTCAAATTAAAAGACAAAAGTGGCTATAGATAGGGAAGATCATGTACATTACAAATGCTAAATCTTACCCAACACATCAAAGACGGGTACGAAAAATATCGGGTATCAGGGGTGGTATTTTTCAATCTAAATGCCGCTTACGACACCTTAAATTACCAAATATTTCTCGAAAAACTATATGATATTCCCTTAGATAACAAACTCACTTATATTATTTGCGTATGCCTATACAAGAGAATATTTTTTGTATCACTCAATGTTAAGAATAGCAGATGAAGAACGGTCTCGCTTGGGGTAGCATAAAAGCACCTACACTGTATAACATTTACCCAAACGATCAACTTATACCAGTAGATAATAGGACTAATATTATAAAGACGATACACCTATTATTGCACAATAAAAATAAACTATGAATCAATTTTCAGCCAAAACCCCTGAAAAACTCATGTGCGCTCCTCAATTTCCCTAACATAGACGCTTTCACAAACTGAACATCCAATAATGTCATGAAATTGTTGAACTGTAGACTTCCTATAAATTTCTTGAAAATAGTTTGTATCCCACGGGATCAGTCACAGATCATTGTTTAAAACTAAAAGGTAAATTGAGGACTAGAAATAATATTCTTCGCAAGCTTGTCAGCTAAAAATGAGGCGTACGTCCTTCCGCCTTTAAAACATAGACGCTTGCACTATATGCTTCTGCTGCCGAATATACCTTGATAGACAAATTAACCATTCTTTCGTTTTGTGCACTACTACCCATTTTAACAAAAATATCTATTGCAGCACTTAACCATATTTATTTTGAGATAACCTTCTATCGAGATATAGTATACGAGATATCGAGTATTCAAATAAGACCAGAACTACAATAATAAAAAGGCTTTATACAAGATACCGCAGAAGAGTAGATGAAATAAAAGTAGTTTTTATTAATCGGGTGCTTACATAAAACGTACAAAGACATACTCACGTAAACAAAATACATTACGAAATTTCTGTAATAAAAAAAACATCGAATTCGGCATTGAACTAATAAATTATATTAAATAAAAAAACAATATTTCTAAAAATGCAGAAAAAATAAAATTTTCTATGCAAGCGAACATTCCATTAAATAATAAGCCGAAATCCTTTTGTATCTATATACCTGTTTTTTAAAGAACCAGTTACCTTTTAGTACGTAGTTATACCAGGTAATAAGATATCCTCTGTTACACAGTGTAATGCATATGACATTACACTGTCTACAAATAGTAGATAAAAATAAGGAGCCCATATAAACCGTTCAGGGTATATGTTGAAAATATACGGTATAATCGCACAGTTGCCAAACTCTCAGAGCTTACTTAAACCGATAAACGTATGGTTCAAATATACAATGAAAAAGATCTGAACGACCCCTATAATATATACTCGTGAACTAAACGATATACATTTATGATACAGGGGTATTTACGGGCTCCAAAAAATTTTTATAAATTATTAAACTCTACATGTTGATGAATCGACAGAACCAATATTATGGAATGGTCAAGTGAGCTCCGTATATCGGTATCCACTTGACCACGGAGCTCAATTAAACCTGAATTTTAACATGGGCGGAGTCCACTTTATGCCGTAGATATATATATATATATATATATATATATATATATATATATATATATATATATATATATATATATATATATATATATATATATATATATATATATATATAGTTAATATATAAGTCAAAGTAAAATCGCAAGTAGCGCAAGTATTATCCAAGTTTTCTATGTCATCTAAATAAAAAATGTGGATTTTATTAGTCCAAAATTTTATCCAAAGGCGACAGAACAAGTGATGAATTTGAATTTATGCACTAGATGATTATAAAAATAATATTTTTTAATCGTATTTTTGAGACTTGAAAATCATTATTTTGCGTATTGATTTTTTTCAATTTTAAATTATTTATGACTCCAAAACGACCAACTTAATAAAAAACTTACAATAAGTGATTTGTTTATTAAACCTTGTTTGTTTATAATGATCCAAAAACCCTAAAAAATTTTTTCTGTCACGAAAACCTTAGGGTTACAATTTTTTTTTTAAAATTTATACAACTTTTCGCCTGGGTGAACTTTTGAATCAGAAGTTGTACCAGAATATCAAAAATTGTATTGGGCAACTACAAAAATCCCCGATAGCTTCAAAATTAATAGCGCCACTTAACCTCCTCTACCATAATTCTAGTGAACATCTCGACAAAAAATCGGAAGGACAAACTGTAAAACCTGAAGATGTATTCTCCTTGACATCAAATGATTACGAGCGAATGAAGGTAACCCAACATTAAATAGACACTATAAATGCTGCTTCCTGAACCTGCCTGATTTCAGCGGCCTTAGAAGCTCTTGGAGAAGACGACCAAAGGAACACCCATTAGAATATCAAATTAAGGGAAGACACATTGAAACGCATAAAAGAAAAGAAAAAACTACACATAAAATACCTAAACACCAAAAAACAGGAAGACTTAGACCTATATAGAGCGAAAAACAGAGAGGTAAAGTAAAGAGTAACAAATGAAAAGAACGAACGATGGAAACAAGCATGCACAGAGATAGAACGACATATCGGAGGAACGAGAAATTCAGAATCATGGCGAATATTAAAAGCACTTCAACGAAATAAGACAGAGAAAACGAAGATCGGCAAAATTAGTGAAAACGAGTGGCAAGAATACTACGTAGAACTACTTACAGAAAACCGTCCCCAATTTCAGGAAGAGAATATAGAACATGCAGGAAATGGGGCATACGACCAGATAGAAATAAGCCTGGCAGAAGTTAAGAGAGCAATCAAGACATTGGAGAACAAAAAAGCCAAAGGACCCGGAGGAATACCAAACGAACTAATTAAAAACGGAACGGAAAAGTGATTCCGCATGCTACATAGAATGTTCGAAAGAGGACTAAATGGAGAAGAAATACCTGCGGAATGGACACAAGCATACATCACATCCATACATAAGAAAGGAAACAGGAAAAAATGTGAAAACTATAGAGGAATTAGTATAATATCGTCGGTAGGTAGACTTTACGGAAAAATTATTAAGGAAAAACTAGAAACTGAAATAATAGGAAAAATTGGAGAAGACCAAGCAGGGTTCACAGTAGGAAAATCATGCCTAGATCATACGTACACATTAGAACAACTGATAGAGAAGAAAATGGCAAAAGGTAGACCGGTCCATCTGGCCTTTGTTGATCTAAAGAAAGCATATGACTCAATACCTAGAGTCAAATTATGGAAAGCAATGAATGATCTCGGAATCCGACAAACACTAATAAAAGCAGTTAAAGCACTATACAAAGAAAACAAAGTAGCTATTAAATGTGTAAATAAAGCCTACAATCCATTTAAGACGACAAAAGGACTTCTACAAGGCTGTGCTACGTCCTCTACTCTGTTTAAAATATTCTTGGAAAAGACACTCAAACCATAGAGGAGAAAGTGCGAAGGAATGGGCATACCAGTAAGAGACGAATACCTATACACCTTAAGTTTTGCCGACGATCAAGTAGTCATCGCACAAGATGAAGAAAATCTCAGCTTTATGCTCAGAAAACTAGAAGAAGAATATAAAAACTACGGAATGGAAATAAACTTAGAGAAAACCGAATACCTAACAACAGAAAACAAGGATATGAGAAACCTAGAGATAGACGAGAGAAGACAAATAAATGGAACAGATAAATTCAAGTATTTAGGAACCATAATATCGAACCAGGGAACAACAGAAGAAGATATAAACAACAGACTGAGACAAACAAAAAACTGTATAAGACAACTAAACTCAGTGTTGTGGGATAAGAACATTACGATAAAGACAAAAAAGAGAATATATAATACCCTGACAAGAAGTATCCTGACATATGGGTCCGAAAACTGGACAATAAACAAGAGAAATAGAGGTAGAATAAGAGCAGTAGAAATGGAGTTCCTGAGGAAAAGCTGTAGACTTACAAAAAGAGAAAGAATCGAAAACGCAGAGATTAAGCGGAGAATGGGAGTGCAATCAGACATAATCGACTATATAGAGGAGAAGAGACTATCCTGGTACGGCCACGTCAGAAAAGCGGACAGAGGACGCTGGATAAACAAAATCACAGAATGGAGCCCGATTGGAAGAAGAAAGAGAGGAAAACCCCAAAGGTATTTTCAGAGATGAAATCGACGAGGCTATGGAGAAAAGAACCCTGCGAGATGAAGACTGGAATGACAGGGAAAATTGGAGAAAACGGTTGAGTGAAGGAAGACAGTGAAAACTGTGGAAATCCTTAGTAGTAGTAGTAATGCTGCTTCCATAAAACAAGCTCATAGAAGATTCCTTTTTGCAAAACAAGAAGAAGTCGAGACAATGTTAAAGAAAATGTAGAAACAAGCTGTAATAGAACCATGACAAAGTTCATGGATCTTCCCACTTGTCTTGGTGAGAACAAAAACAGGATGGCTCTTCTAGATTCTGTGTGTATTACAGGAGATAACTAAATGATATTACGGTCAAGGATAGTTATCTATTGCTACGTATTGATGACACCTTGGATGCTGCGACTGGAGCGAAATGATTTTCAACATCAGATTTTGAAAAATGGATATTGCCAAGTGAAATGGGTTTAGTAGACAAAGCCAAGACAGCATTTTTAACTGTTTAAGGCCTATGGCAATTTATTGTCCTACCCTTTTGTTTTTTAATGTCCCAGCCTCCTTTGAACGTTTGATAAAGACGGTATTAAGGGGATTTAATTTGAAGATTTGTCTCATCTATAAGTTATTTAGTTAACTTTATTGTTTTTAGTCAAACTTTTGATAAACATATCTACAACTTGTTTTCAAAGAATTGAGAAGTGTAAATCTAAAATTTATTCCTAACAAATGTAAGTTATTCCAAAAGCAAGTGGCCTTCCTTGGACACGTGATTTCATCTTGGGAAGTCAGCACCAATACTAAGAAAATAAAATTCGTGGCGAGTCCCTGTAGACAAACATTAATTGTGATCCATTCTGTGCTTTTGTTACTATCGTCGCTTTGTAAGAGGATTTCTTCACATTAAAAAACCTTAACATAAGCAAATGGAAGCAGACCAACAGTTTAACTGGAATAAACAGTGCCAAAAAGCTTTTGATATACTCGAAACTCCCTCACCACTACACCAATACTGTCATCACCACATTCCAATGCAAGTTTCACAGTCAACACTAATGCTAGCAACGTAAGCCTCGATGGCGTTCTTTCGCAAAATATGGATGAGATAAAACGATTTATTTGATAATTTAATAAAGTCCTCTCTAAAGCCAAAAGACATGTAGCACGAAGAGCATTACTTGCTAAGGTGAAGACATTAAAACACTTCTATAAGTTTTTATATAGACGTAAGTTATTTATTCGAAATAATCACGCCTCTCTTCAATGGATGCTTTAATTCAAGAACACCTGAAAAAACTGCAGATATATGATTTCGATATTGAACATCGTAAATGTATTCAACATCATAATACCGATACCCTACGTAGACGACCTTTTCCCGAAGACTGCAACCGCTGTGGCAAAGTTAAAGCAAAGGAAACCTTAGTTATAGCCAAATGTATAAGGACGCAGGATAGAAAAAGATACCATCGACCAATCCGGAGTGAGATTTCTGACTGGTTGTGATACTAAAAAGTTATTGGGCACAATGGGATTCCTTGGAAATAGTAGATGGTGTTGTACACGCACAAATTTCAACGTATTATCCTAAAAAAAACATGTTAATGAAGTACTTTTGGAGTGCCACAGCAGTGTATCCGGAGACTTAAGCAAAATGTCGTCCTGAATGGTCGTTCCACTGGATGACATGTCGTCCGGATGTTAAAAGGTGGTTCAGTGAATTTACAGAATGTGCGGCTAGTAAAAGTCCTAAAGGTGGGTACACATATGCTCCAAATGCCGTCTCGAACCCCGTCGCACAATTCATGTTTGGACTAGCTTGCGAATCTTTTATCGAATCTCCAGTCATTTAAAATAGTCAGTCTGTTATTTTGAAGGTTACAGGTGTTTTTAAAGTTGAGTGCATCAGGATGGAATGGACGGAAGATAATAGTTTACTCTTAATCGAAAATTATCGGGAAAAAGAGATATTATGGGATACAAATAATCCCAGATACTACAATAAAATAAAAATAAAAACGATGCATGGGAAGAGATTGCTTCTAAAATGCAAATTACAGTGGATGAGTGTAAAAAAATGAACAATCTTCTATCTGGATTACGAAGAGAAAATCTTGCATCTTGCACATGCAAATTCAACTCAATTACTGCTGGAACGCTAAAATGTTTAGTACAAAGTACGAAGCGGTGTTCGGTTCGTTACTTATTTCAATGCCCCCTGTAACAACGTCGCGAACTTCTGTTGATCGCGTCGCTGTACGCGACGGGGTTCAAGACGGTATTCGGAGCATATGTGTACCCACCTTAAGACGAGAAGCAAAGGCCTGATGAGAAATATTCAGTCAAAGCTCCTTTCGAAAGGGTCGCTGTGAACATCACTGAACCATTTTCCTGTACAATATCTGGTAACTTGTACATTTTAGTGGCCATGGATTATTTCAGTAAATGGCCGGAGGCATATGCTCTTCATGATCAAGAGGCATCGACAGTCGCTAAAGTACTGGTTAACAATTTGTTTTGTCGTTTTGGAGTTTCAAGAAAAAACACGCTCCGACCAAGGTCGAAATTTTACATCGAATCTCTTCGAGAAAATGTGTCAGATGCTGGAAGTTGTGAAGACCAGAACCACACCTTTCTCAATCGGATGGAATAGTGGAAAGATTCAGCCGAGCTTTACTTCAGCATCTTTAATTTATTGTCAATGAACATTAAAATAACTGGAACAACTATATTCAGCCCTTCCTTCTGGCATATCGAAGATCCATCCATGAGTCGACAATCAGTATGACAGCTTGGCAAATGTGCAATTCTTTGCATTAGGTGAAGAATAGCCACCGGCAAAGAAATACATGGAAGGTCAGTCTTATAGTTAGTAGACTTTTAAAAAGTGCCAGGCTAAAGAATATAATTTAGGGTTAGAGGTCTTCAGCAGGTCTCAAAAAGTTACAGTGAAATAGGCCAAAAGCCATCTTGTTAAATATATGGAAAAGAACAAAAAAAACTAACCTATCTACTACAATCAAGAAAAAAAATGTAAATGGATTAGTCATATCTTGAGAAAAGATCAGAACAACATAGCAAGACAAGCACTTAAATTTTAACCAGAGCTAGAAACCGAGAGGAAAACCAGACAAGTCAAACATAGAGCAAGAAATAGAATGGAATGGAAGAAATTTGTTGTACAGTTTATCCAGAGATGAAAAAGATAGAAAATGCGCTAATCCAGTCAGTCAGTAAGACTTTTGGCTAAAAAACGCATTAAAGCCCAATACAAGTTGGGATAAAACTAGAGTGAAAATGCCTATACGTTCCACTAAAGCTCCCAATTTTTTGCAAAAACGTAGCATTTAAAAATATTAATTAAAATTTCATATCAATCATGATTGTTGAATTAATCCATATATTTTACCGTACGATGTATAAATTGGGCTAAAGTACTGCAAAAACAAGCAGTAATCAGCTCAATGTCATAACACGGTTCCTTCTGGACATGCGCCAGTCAAGACATACCTGTATAGAGTGGGACTTGTTTGAGTAATGATATTATATAAATCATGATTAAATGAAAGATGTACAATAAACCAAATAGTTAAATTACGACCGATTTGCAATGAACTTCATGCATAAACAGAAAAGTTTAAACATTTTGGTTCCAATCTTAAAGAGTAGACTTTATTAGCTTAAGAAACAAAATCTACGACTTTACTTCGACAACGAAATGCTACTTACATTTCTGTACATCATACTAAGGATAAATAGTTATGAACGTGCAGTTAATTCGAGGAATTTATGCAGAAAATAATTATTAAATAATCTCTTTGTGCGCAGTGCTTATTTATAAACTCATCTTATTATAATTTAAAAGCTGTGTTGCTACATAATGAAAATTTTAAATCATTGAAACCATTTTCCAATGAAAGAAACGTGAAAATATATAGGATGCATCTACATAGATACAATAAACTACAATCGGCACAAAATGCAGATATCGGGATATATTTAAAGTTATAATTTTACTGCGACTTCACTAAGTGTGTACAAAGGATTGTTGTTTTCTTAGTTTATCGTTCGAGTCGGGCAGTGCGTGGACAAAACAGTATGATAAATTTTGCCAGGATCACAAATATCTTGAGGATCTACTCTTTAAAAATGCAAAAATCGCTAATCGCATTAGTAGTGCTAACATTTTTAGAAAACTCATACTCTCTGGGGGATAAACCTCCAGACCTCTTAATTGCTTTATCAATTCTTCCTCATTATCTGGAACAGTTTACAAATGGATATTATTTCTCTTCTTTATGTGGGAGTATCGGTTTCGATGTTTTTCAGTCTGCAGGAAAGCTCTGTCCAACGAAGACAGTGTTCATATATCCCAGAAGTTATGCCGCCTCCAGTAGATCCAGACGTCTAAGGCGGTATTCGATCTAAGCCGCGGGCTTTGCTGGACTTAAGGGCCCCCAGTGCTTCAGTGAGTTCTTCTAAAGAAAAGGCTTCATCTTGTTCAGCAAATGCATCCCTCCTCACTTCACGCCATTCGCCAGAGTTAAAGAGCTTTTGCGTTACCGAGAGTTTCTTATCCACCGATATATCGTACGAAGGGTACACGTCAAAACACTTCATTAAAATTTTTTACCTTGTAAATTTGATAGACGAACCTGTCACAGAATTTCTTCTGACAAACGTGGGTTCTGAACCCCTGTTGAATACAACAAGATTCAGTGTACGAATTTATTTGCTCTGCATTTGACCTCTAGTGTAGTAAATGTATGCGACCCTGCGTGATGAATTCCCGATTCCTGACTAGCGAAGTATTCGGATTCGCCACGATAAGTATGTCGAAATTCCCTCTGAAGCGGAAGCCATAGCGAGAGTATGTGCTAATCTCGCCAAACCCAAGTTAGTCTGGAGTATTCTCAGATTCGGTCTCTCCATTCTGGTAGCTATTGTATACATAAGACATTAATATCACATACACATGCGCACAGTCGCATTTACCCTCACATCCAATGACATCCACGCATTTAACTGCTCCAGTAATTCTAACTGCGCCACGTGTTGTATACTTGTAACACCTGGAGATGCGGACTTTTTCACTAATTGTGCAAGATATGAATCTCATCCTAAGACATCTTATTCGTATAAGGCGCGCCGCAATATCTTTATCGACCTTAACTGGAGCGTTGAGATCTCCGACGTATGCCTTCCGAAAAGGTCTCCTGACTTGACATGCTCCCTTACGTCCCGCGAAAGTGTTAATTGCGCTAACAATGTCACTATCTTTAGTCAGGCCGTGTGCTTCATCTACAAAAAGCGCCCGTCTGGCTGTAATACTTTTCACCACTGAATCATCGGACTCAGTGGTGCATTTTTTGCTTTGGTCGCTTTTTTCACTTTTTGCTATTGTGACGGTGCCCTGTCTAGCAGAGACAAAGCCCTGCGCCGTCTCCGTCATATCTCTTCCTCCGACAGTAGTTTATCGAAGGACTTGTCCTTCAAGTTAGTGAGCACTACTCCCTTGCTTTCTCTGCCCTTGACCATCATTGCACAGGTCTTCCTTGGTCCATAGACCTCGGCCTTATCTTCCTTACCGTCAGAAACCCATTCCAGCAGCTTTCAGGTAAGGTTTGTCTCCAGGCACGTCGGAGCGAAGAGCCCAATTCTCTTTCTTCGTAACTCGTCCATTTTATGCAAAAGTTTACAGCTCACCGCTAAGAAGCTAACCGCCTCAGGTACATTTGGTTATTGGATAGGAGCTTGTGAATGCACCATTCGGAGCAAGCCCTTGGCCCATCACCATCAATATTGCAATATTGTGATAACTTCACCCTTTTCGTCCTCAGGAGTAACCAGGAGGTCTGTATACCTCTCTTTAAAACGGCCCAGCACCTTTTCATCAGCTTGGTCGGCGGACATATACACAGCCGCGTCCGCCTGATAGTCAAGCAGGCTGCCATCCATAATAGAATACGGGGTAAACAAGGCCAATCCTTGCTTAGGAGATCAGCGATCTCCTCATGGTTTTGTTTTAGCCATTCGGATCCTACTGTTCTGGACGCGGCGTTCAATTTTCACAGGATCCTCTAGGGGAAACATCTCTACATCCGTGTTTTTTGTTACTTGTCTGATCATTGTGACGTCGATCTGTGTGCCGATAGTCGTCTTGAACACATTGACCGACTTACGGGGTTCTTTCGTCAACGCCGCTTTATACTGGAATATATCCCCTTTTAATCTATACATTAGATTTATCAATCCTCTGACACCGGACTTTATCTTCAATTTAGTATTTACTTGGACCTTTTTAAGGTTCAACAACTCAAATGGGGCCACGTTTAGTTTGGTCATATCTCTCTCAAGCTTTTCCAGATCCGCACGTGGGTGATCCTCTCTGAGGGCTTCCTTCTTTTTTTCACTGTTTGTGCTTCCTTCACAATATTATGGACCAAGACCAGTTGCTTGGCCCTCCCACTAGCATTGTGGTAAATTAGTTCCAGGAGGGAACCTAACCCAACCTAACCTAACCTAACCCAATATAACCTAACCTTACCTAACTTTTTTTTTTGCTTGCTTACGGTGGTGGAAAGACTTTATGTCCCAACTGCAGAGCTGAAGGCTCCGCAGAACAGTGCCGGACTCGAGCCAAAAGTGCTCTCTACCAGCTAAAATCACCACCGCCGTATTATCCAGAGAACGCCAAATGGAACCATCATGTGTGGATATTACATCTCTTTGAGGCCTCCCAGACTTATTCGCTCACCTCTTTGCAGGAATTTCCTCGCTCTATCAAATAATCTGCAAGGTATCAATAAGATGTACCCCTGACAGGTACATATTCACAACTCTCTACTATAGAATGAACACTCGACGCTCTGGAAAAAACCACGAACACTCGAAGTCCTTACTCTCTACAAACACTCTGGGTATATGCGCAGATTTAACTGGGCAATACCTCTCTTTGGTTACATGCACATGCACACACACACGGACAGGACAACGTATATGTATAAATGTAAAATAAAATATTGTATAAATAGATAAATGTAACTGGTGTACAGAGAGAATGTAAAAATAAAATGTAAAAATGTAAAAAATGGGTGTAAAATACAGTATTGCTCAAAACAAACACTAATGAAACTGAAACATAGATGTCTCTTTGTGCGTTCGTATTCAAAGCGACTAGTATAGACATGTTAAGTAATCCTTAAACAATTAATTATTTAGGTCTAATTTAAAAAAGTTTAAAGCCTAGTTTAAAAAACGTTCTAAAAGTAATGCTGTAATTTTAAAGGTTGTTAAAAAGTTTAGAAGTACAGGTAATGTATTGTGCCAACGAAAAGGAAACTGAGGGTGTCCCAGGACAGTTAACAACAACGATAACCATGAACATGTTTTTGAGCGAATCTTGGAAAATCCGAAAGCCAGCCAAACCAGAACAGCGTTGCATCTTGGCTTAAAACGAACTTACTTGCACATAATCCTGAAGAAGCTGGGTGCATTTTCGTATGTGATTCAGTTACATCAACAATTACATCCCAGGGATTAACACAGTAGAGTGGAATATTGTTCCAGAATTCTTGCATTATAGTATGAAAATACTGAATTTTTCAAAAATGTATGGTTTTCAGACGAAGCATATTTTTATTTGTCAGGCCATGTAAATCATCGCACAAATCGATTTCTGGGCTTTGCCAGACCAGAGGAAGTTCAAGAAATTCCTTTACATAGCGCAAAAGTGAGTGTCTGGTGTGAAGTTTTGGGACACGGAATCATTGGTCCATACTTTATAGAAGAAAATGGTAGGCAAGTCTCACTTAATCAGCATAGGTACATACAAATTTTATTAGGCTTTATCTTTTATCTACGTCAATTCTGTCTCTGACTTCCCCTCTCCTGCACATTCTTCAGACACAACATCTCCAGACGCATACATTTAGGTCATTGCTAAAACTGCCGTTTTTAAACGTGCACCACAAATCATCAACGAGTTAAAGGATGCCGTTAAAGCCTTCTTCGTGGGCTTGAGACAACCTTTATTCCATAATATTACGAGAAATCTGGAATATCGGTATGAGGTCTGACTTGAGAGAGGAGGAGCTCATTTAGAACATGTTATAAAGTGTCAATAGTATGTATTTTTTAAATAAAACAATAAAATAATTACAGGTTCGGTACTGTTTATTTTGTGTATATAGAAAATTTTATAAATAAAATGTTAAAAAATAATGTAAATACTAAATTTATGTGTACAAATAAAAGTATAAAAACAAATAAATAAAATAAATACCACACATGTGTACGTAACCTTTAACGCTCGTCCTCTTTCTTCCGAAAAATCGCCCTGACGAACCTGTGGATGCTGTTCCACAGTCCCGAGTCCAAGAGCATATTGTCCACAAGACTGATTACGGACTGGAGGCTCCAGGCGATTGCGTCCCGCGTAAAACGGGCGCAATGCAACAGTGTGTGCGACACACTGTCCGAGCCATCCCCGTACTGGCAGGCCTCAGAGGCTGCCCTCCCAAACCTGCGCAGGTAGTTGCGGAAGCAACCGTGTCCTGTAATCACCTGCGTCAGATAATAATCTAAACGCCGATGCTTACAGGCCACCCATCCGCTCAGGTTTGGGATCAGAGACTTCGTCCACTGTGCAACATCCACCGTTGCATCCCACTCCCGCTGTTACAAGAGCAACGTGTGGGCTCGCTCTTTGGTTCCGTCAGGGCGACTCCGATGAAGGCGTTCCCTTTCTACCACCATAAGGTGTAGGGAATCACATCCTGTGATCGCCCACAGGGCCACCGTAGACACAGTCCTATAGGCACATGCTATGCGTAGTAGGCTGGTCCTATTTACGCGTACCAACTGCTCCTGGTAGGCGATGTTTCCATCGCCTTATACCAGACTGGGGCTGTGTAGAGAACGGTTGAATGCACACCATGCAGTTACTGTTATTGAGTTAGGGCCCTTTTCATTAACCTTTAAAATTACGTGCAACTAAATAAATGGCTTAAATGAATTAACACGTACAAAAAATGTCTATAACCTCTATAAATATGATATTATAATAAATGTTTAAAATGGCCCCCATTTTCTTTAATATATATTCGGTATCGTTTTAATAAGGAAAACCGAATACGCTGAAAAATCATATTTTTCTGACGAAATTGATTTGCATCTTCAATTATTCTAACCCTTAATTGTTGTTCGTCCTCTATTGTTACAGAATACACTTTCTCTTTCATAAACCCCCAAAAGAAAAAGTCCATGAGGTTAAGACCTGGACTTCTGGGTGGTCAAGAAATAGGTGCGTCACGACCCCTTTTAATCCACCGACCAGGATACTACCTGCAAAGGTATTCCCGGACTTCATTACTGTAATGCGGTGGAGCGTCATCTTGTAGAAACCACATATTTTGCCCTATTGCAATATTCACTTCTTCCAAATCGTTTGCCAAGAACTGCAAATAATTATCACCATTTAAATTGTTGGGAAGAAATACTGGGCCTATTAGATTGTTATATACAATTCCTGCCCAAATATTAACTTTGAAAGTCCTTTGGTAATGAGTCGTTTTTTTGGCGTGAGGATTTTCGTCGGCCCAAATGTGCTCGTTATAATGGTTTGTTATTTTATTTCTACTGAAGGTAGCCTCGTCGGTAAACAAAATATTTCTACTAAAATTAACATTTCGAGTGTTTTCCATTTACAACCACTCGCAAAATCCAATCCTTTTAGGATAATCTTCAACCAATAACTCTTGAACCGTTGTTAAGTGATAGGGTTTAAGCAGCTGATCCTTCAAACGCATCCAAACCCTTACATTTAGTTTAGCAGCTATTACCCTTCTACTTGCTCTAGGGACTTCTTCAATAATTTCTAAAATGTCTTCCATTATTGGACGACCACTATTGCCAGCAACTTGCTGTTGGAATGTACCCGTTTCCCGTAAACGACGATCAATGGTCAGAAATAATCATCTATCGGGTGTATTTCGATTGGGTATTTTACTGCATAACGACTTACGGCTGCTGCACTATTTTCTTGACATTTACCTACGATATTCCCGATGGTTAATTGAAATCATAATTTAATCTGATCCAACTTACCCAGATTTAAATGCATATCGGCCATTTCCTGAAATGTGTAGGCCATTGTAATATCAAAATTTTTAATATTGATACTTAATATAATATAATATTTAATTGATATTTAATATAATACACACAATAAATGATAGCTTCAAATTATTGACTATTATTGATGGAACTGTTTGTAAATATTGTATCCGTAGAAACTAATTGTATTTTTATGGCCAACTGGGAAAAAACTAGTTTTTCGAAAAAGTGATAGGAGGCAAAAAGTTTTATTAATAGTGTGTTTAATGATGCCACAAAATTCATTTAATTTGAACGTACTCAAATGTTTGGGGGGATTTAGGGCTGCATACCCCCCTTAAATTTTTTCTGTGCGCTTAAATTTTGTTGTTTCTTTTGTACGAAAAATGCTTTCAGAACAAGAAAGTAACGTGTCTATTTTTATTACAAAATGTTGAGTAGTTTAGAAGATAATGCAAAAAAACAATTTTTATTTTGTAATTGGAGGACTGTAACTTTTTTTGTGTCCACTTTTTTACTAAGGTAAGTTGGATGGATCAATTTATTTTTGTCCCCGGAATGCGTGATTTAATTTATGACATACCTTTTTGTAACACCCTGTATAACGGAAAGGATGCCATATTTTTCAAAGAATAATACCTTAAACAAAAATACTTTGTAAACGAGGCCTCGGATAGAAAAAAGTCAATGCTTATCTTTTGTCAATAAAGGGAAACTGAACTGTTAACTGTTAACTGTTTTGCAACGTCAGAAAGAGGGTAATCTGATACCAACTATCGAACATTTTAGCTAATAGGTAGGTGAACTGTATTTGCTATGTCTAAGCAGAAATGCACAACGTTTTTTAGAAGAAAAAAAACTCTTCTTTTTTTTAACTTAATTTGCTTTCTAAGCACACTTATCCAAACGACAATACTAAGACGGAAGGACTAAATTATCATATCCAATATAATTCCAGTCTTAATGATAATATTAAGGACACGTATTGTAAAATAACCATTAATAAAAATTTCTCTCACGCATATACTTATATTCTAAGCTATTTGTTGCTAGAAAATTCGCACGGTGGTATTAAAATAGCAGTGGTTTATACCGGGCACTTCCTTGAACTTCACTGTAAACTGGATCTGATGTGAATAAACAGATCCTAGTCTCATCGTTGTTAATAGCGCCGTTTTAATATGCAAAAGATACTATACGGATAGTTGTTTATATCATATTTTCGCTTAGAATATATTAGGAAAGGCACGTCGTTAACGCATGAAGTGTTTGAACTTTAATTATTTAATAATACACATAGATTCTCAAAAAATAACTGATTTTATCTAAATTAGTATTGATTTAATCTTATTAGACTAAAAAAATATAATAACTAATCACGTAAAAAGTTAAACGACTACCAAAAGAGAGTACGGAGATACGAAAAGAGTAAATTTATATATTATATATATATATATATATATATATATATATATATATATATTTATATATATATATATATATATATATATATATATATATATATATATATATATATATATATATATACATTGTATATATACACTTTGTTTTTGGCCTACCTTTTTAATATTTCCTCCTATTTCTTTAATTCATATAGTTGGTGTTTTTATTTACATTCCATTTAATAGGTTTCTGTCTTTGAGACTTTTCTTTTTTTATACTTCGGGCATGACTTATTTGGATTTGTTCATCGGCCATGTTTCGCTGGTCATATGGATAGGTGATGTTACTGTTTATATATTCTTATTTTATTCAGCCATAATTCTATCTTGGATTTCTTTCCTTATATTTAGTTTTGCGGTAAATGTCGCTCATAGACAATTTTAGGTCTTGCAGATTTTTGAACTTGTCTTCTGATATTTCATGAGGTATCTTAAAGAGCCAGTTTTCATAAACCGACAGGTCCCTGTTGTCTCTTCTGTGTCGTAGTAACTTTAAGTTATCTGCATTATCAGTGGTAGAGTATATCTCTCCATTGGGGCTAATTTTAATTGTCTTATGTCTGCAACTTGTGGATCTGTGGCTTTTCTTCCAGGTCTTATTAAACAAAAGTTACTGTAAATAGCGTACTTTTTAAAGAACGTAAAATCTGCGTTTTTACAATTATACGGATGTTTTGGCCGAGCAACATGCATTCTAGCAATGTAATGCATTAGTGAATTAATTAGAAGTTAAAAGTAATATTCCAAAGTTGAACGAACCGAATTTGCTTTCATCATCTTCTTCTTAGAGTGCCATATCCCTACGGAACGTCGGCGACTACCATGCTTATAATATTTTTATACAGATCTCGGTCTTGCGCTACGTGTAGCAATTGGTCCGCTGTCAAACCTGTCCACTGCCGCAAATTCCTCAACCAAGAGAGTTTCTTCCGTCCTATCCATTTCTTTCCTTCGATTTTACCGTTGAGAATTAGCCGAAGGAACTCATATCTTGGTCCTCTGATTATATGTCCAAGATATTCTAGTTTATGCCTCTTAATAATATTTAATAGAGTTCGTTGATGTCCCATTCTTCGAAGAACTTCTTCGTTTCTGGTTCTGCTAGTCCATGGAATTTTTAGTATCCTTCAATACAACCACATCTCAAACGCCTCGATTTTATTCATGATATCGGCGTTTAAAGTCCAAGTTTCACATCCATACAAAAGTACAGACCACACGTAACATCTTGTAAACTTTTCACGGATTTCCAAATTTAATGAGTTATTGGATAATAGAGGCTTGAACTTTTGAAATGAGTTTCTTGCCTGTTCAATTCTACATCGAATTTCGAAGGATGGATCTAGATTTTGGGTAATCCAACATCCAAGGTATTTGAATCTCTGAACTCTCTGCAGCGGTTGTTGGTTTAATATCAGTTGGGTTGCGCCGATATCCACTTTACTGGTCACCATGTATTTAGTTTTATCGATATTTATCGACAGTCCCCAATTTGTGCATTCCATGTCTACTCTATTGATTAGCTCCTGCAGATCGTCGATGTTTTCAGCTAGAATCATAGTATCGTCGGCGTCGGCTTTCATCATAGCGTGGGCTTTTTTACGATATAACTGCTGTATTGTAAGGGATTTTGCTCTTGCTGCATCACTTAAAGCACTAGCTAGTGTTCTGTTTTGATTTTGGTAGTTGCATCCATGTGAGACGAATACAACAGTTTAATAGATAGGAGGAATACTATTTATATAATCTATAAGACAAGACGGAAATTCATTGCTACTGACTTCACCATTTGCTTCACGTCAAACATACAACTGGACATCTTCATCATTAAAAAATAAATAGTGAAGTTGTGTACTTGGAATTTGAGCTTATAATACGATTGGGAAGCTAATACCTTTGAACACGTTAAGACACTTTGAAGATCAACGATAAGAAAAAATTGGCCAGAATTTGCTCTACTTTTTAATAATTCTTTTGCCCTTCTTTCTTCTTTCTGCTTAGACATGTGCTGATTATATTCTTCAGTAGTTATTGTCTTGATCGTTCCTTAGTTATGTATAGATATTTTTTTTGTTTCTAAAATAGCTTTAAACAACTTGATATGAGCAACTGACTGCTTTATGTTATCGCACAATTCCTGATATATTCTGTATATGTAATTTTTTGTTAGGAAACTGTTGTCAACGTATAACCTGCAAGTAGATATTATACAATAGTTTGAAGGAAATTTAGGAATCTTTCTTATAACCATTCATTAACATAATTTTCTTTCAAATTTGTCTCATTTTTCTGGGAGTAATCTTGTTTTTTGCTTGTTGAATATTGGAATCTTGTAGTTTTTTACTTGAAGTATCAACTTCATGAGTGGCTGGTTCCCTTGGGACCCATCATTTCAATATGTCTTCTCCTAAATTTAATGTGTTTAAAAATGCAGCATACCTTGAGGTAACTTCCATCTTTAGAAATCTAAAGTCATGAGCACTCTTCTTTTTGGACCTTTTGTTCGAATTTGGAGTATATTTTCGGCGCCTTCGCACTGCAGTTGTTGTCCGAATAAGATTTTTCACATAATTTCTTTTATGTTTCTACGACTTTAGTGTCCAAAATTTATTAGAAATTTGTAGTCTATCATATTTTGGCGTTATATTATGGCTACATCGCTCGTTTATTGACTTGGCTTCTCTTTTGCCATTAGGTGTTACTACATTTAATATCTTAATCGCATTTCCTTCTTTTGTTTCTAATATTCGCTTTTTTGGGATGTCTTGCATTGCTGAAGATATGAAGGACAGGTGCGAATAAGGTCCAACCAAATAAGTACCCGCGGATAAACTGAGGGCATGACATAGGGCAGCAGCTATGTCATTATTGCACTGGGGCAGTATGATCCATACAGGTCTAGTGTAAATTACTCACAGGCGACAGCTACATTTTAGTTCAACCGGCTGTGAGACTGCTAATAGGCAGGCAACGAAAAACCACCTGATTAATTTCCCAGAGAGCGTTATAAAATGACGATTCAGCAAGAAAATTCTGTGCTCTGCAGTCCTAAAAACCGGCGCCATATCGACTCCGGATCGAATGGTGTGAAATCGGTGACCAAGCAGATGATTGTGTACGACCGGGCAATATCTGCGAAATGGGATATTGGAAGATCAAACTTAACAGTACGTAAAAAATACCGCATCACAACATGAAATGTTGAAGGGCTAGTACAGAGGTAAACACAATGTTTAAACATCATCCGCGGAGAGTAACAACATGGCCTTCGCCGGGAGGACGATACAAGAATTAAATAGATAATATTCTTGTCACTAAACGATGGAGGAGCTCAATAATCAACGTGAAGACAAAATAAGCTGCAGACTTTGGTTCCGATCACAAACTGATACAATCAGAATTTAGCATTAAGTCACACAGTAAAACAATCACAAATACAAGACAAAAATTAATTCCAAAACACCTGAAAAAGTTTAGAGAAGCATTAGCAGAAGCTGACCTACCAGTGACTACCGGAGACCCTGACAAAACGTGGGAATACACAAAGAAATGGATCACTAAAGCCATCGACAATACTAATCCCAAAGACAAAACAGCTACGAAAAAACTTTGGATCACTGAAAAGAGTCCCAATCTTGTAGAAGAAAGACTTATTAGAAACGGTTCATCAAATTCAAAACAAAAATAAATAGAGATATACACCATAATCACAAATACAAAACACTTGTGCAAAAGGGACAAAACTAATTATATTTTAAAACATATGTGTACAAACAGATGTATTGAAATTCATATCACATTTACATTCAAATTTATATTCATCATAATATTGTTCATGTCTAAACTATATTATTAATGAAATAGACTTAAAAGTGCTCTGCCGTATATTATTATTTAAATTCAATAGATCTGTCGCAAATATGACGGACTGCGACACTGGTATGTTCGTTCATATTTATCAGCTATTTGGCAATTTAAAGTATTTGAAGCTGAGCTGTAGCCGTTGGTATTTTAACGCTTTGACGAATGTATTTTATTGTAATTTTCATTATTGTAGAAAATATCTTTTAAAACCGACAAGCCCAGGAATACTACACAAAACTATATTGCAAATTCAGGATCATAAAATAAATAGAAAAATATTAAATTTATATTTTAAATTATATTACAAATAACATCTTAAAACATAATATATATTGAGACTACGTACTTATTTTCATGAACCTGATTTTCGATAGACTAGCTCCCCTACCATACACCTGATCCAACGAAATGGGGAAAAGTTGATGGATATAAAGTTGCTCGGGTGTTATTAAGAAGTTGTGGAAAATTGGAATTGATTTTAGTATATAATTAAATTTTCACACGTAGCTGAGTTTAGGTATAAAATAAAAATATTATTATTGCAAGATTGGAAAAGTTGTTGAGAGAAGAAGTTTATTTAAGTGGTCTTTGTTAAAGTAGAAACTTGAATGGAATTAACGAACACTTAATTTATACTTGGAATAAAAAGTAAATTTCAGTAATGTAATCGGTACTATGTGGAGAGATACATTGTCTTATGTGATAGACGGAAGATTCCAGTGCCTTGTAAATTCATACCAGAGTAAATTACATATTTTTTGAAACAATTTAATAAAACTTTTGGAATAAAAATTGACTAGACGCCAAATAACATATTATGAGAATTTTTTAATTTTATAATAATTTAATTAAACAATTTCTTTGCCATTAGACAGCAGAATTTTGGTTAATGTTTGAATTTTAAACAAGTTAATCCATTCAAAAATTTGCCAGTGAAATAATTATTACCGATGGTTTACTTTTGATACGTTAACTTAATACATGTTTAATAAAATTTACTTTCACTACGACAAACTTATTAAATCACTAAAATTATTATTTTCGAACAATAAAATAAATTCTAGACAAAGTTAATAGCTTCTTAATATTGTTCTGAAGCTATTTTCTTGTGGCATTTTAAAGTAATTACTATTTAAATGGGAATAAGCCACAATTAAAGGTTAAAGTACGTTTATTGACGTTTCAATTTCCACGTTCAATCCATTAGACGTTATTCTGAAGTGGTTAGTTAATCTTGTGATCTATTATCTTAATGGAACAAGTTTAGGATAAAATCAAGATTGTTAAACTTTTATTGTAGGAAGGTAGTCCTGGCCTACTTACAAGACCTTGTATTACAAAGCTTGTCTGGCTATCATTATGAAGGAGTGCTTGGACATGAACCAAATTTAGTCTTTGTCCACAAGTGTTACAAGAGCCAATACCATATCATTAGTGACCGAAAGAGCACATAATGACTAAATTGTATCTTGTAAATCTAATATAGGGAAATAAGAGCGAAATTCAAATTTAGATTGAGTGTATTGTGGATTATAATTGGAAAATAAAGTACAAGGTTGATAAACCGAAGCATTATGTTGAAAAACATGATAAATATTAGATCAAGTACATAGGACACGTGATGAGAGGGCAAAAATACGCATTATTACAACTTATTATGCAAGACAAAATCCGAGGAAAGCGAAATGTGGGGAGACGAAGAATATCCTAGCTTAAGAACTTAAGGGAATGGTTTGAATGCAGTAGTGCAGAACTTTTTAGAGCGGCATTCAACAGAGTCCACATAGCCATGATGATTTCCAACCTTCGATAGAAGAAGGAACTTAAAGAAGAAGATAAGATCAAGTAATATCTGTATTCGTGTAAATGAGAGGAGCTTGGCTATTAAAGAATGAGATGTAGGTATTAGATGTTAAGGATGTTAAACATTTCCACAAAGGTTGCGGTCACCATTTCTGTCCAATTGTATTATGTCCAATCATATTTTTATGAACCAAGTTCATACTCATATACTTTGTGTGTATCATAATTATCTTTGTCCAAAATTAGTATAATCAAAATGAGATCCCAATACTGAACTCGAATTTTCATGTTACTGAGATAATGAATAGTTTATTTTACACTAGTGAGAAAATTTTTCAGCGCTTGTAATGATCACTAGAGATGGAAGTTTTAATAATATTTCAATCAAGTTACTTTCAATGTGTGTTTTATTATCATACCGTTATTTTAATGGATTAATCTCAATGGTAATGTTTGTTTCAATGATTTCTAAAATTTTGATTATCTCCAGTGGTTCACAACTAACATAATTTTTAAATGTATTCATTTTTACAAATAATTTAAATCTGGATTTTATTTCGCTAAAGTACTAATCAGTTGAATTGATGAATCCTCTCCTGAGAATTACCCTGTGAGCACTTTTATTGAAATTATGAATGATAATGTCTATTATTTAAGCTTACCTTAAATAAATCGTTAGTTTCGTTAAATAATCGTTAAATTTTCAAAGGTCTGTCAGACTGTTAATATATTTAACTTCAACATCGTCCCTATCTATTGATTTATCAGTTTATCCAGAGCATTCGACTTGATATTAAATGGTTTCTTATTGTTTAAAATACGTCTTAATCGTTTTTTTTTCTGTTTTCAGAACGCAGAACACCAAGTTCTGCAACTTTGTTCAGGAGAAACCAATTACAAATTCTGGTAATACCCCTTTTTAATGCTTTTCTTTCATTTTTAGACGGTACAAAGCCATAATAAGAATGTATTGTCCTAGAATAATTAACGAACAAAATATAAACACCTTCACGTTTGACAACAAACTGTCAACTTCAGACTTGTTGACAATGTCAATTTGTTGTTCCCTTGCGAAACTAAAATTCTGTCCTTTCATATATCGTCAAGAATTCGAAGGTAGAGAGCTTATGCCGCTTACTTTAAACGTTCTAACATTGAATTTGTTTTACTAAATTTATCTATTTTTAGTTTAAACATAAATTAGAATTATTCTTCGTTTCAAAATTATCATATTATTGTTCTGAAGCTATTTTCTTGTGGTATTTTAAAGTAATTACTATTTAAATGGAAATAAGCCACAATTAAAGGTTAAAGTAAGTTTATTGACGTTTCTATTTTCACTTCGGAAATCGTTTTCAAAATACAAACAATTACAAAAATTTCTTCTAATAATTTAATTTTTTTTTGGCTCATTTATATTGACAATTAGACATACATTATGCATTTTAAAGTAGACAACTTTAAAAGGATATTGCCAATATGGTTAGTTGCGTTCCTGGGATGACTTTACTTGTAAGATAGTTCATTCGATTACATGAAATCAACTTTCAACTTCAGAATATGCGTTAGAAAATGCGACTTGTTAGTGATTCCATAGTAAATCATGGGGAAAAAAACAAGGAAAAAAACTCATAATACTACCCCGACATGGTAAGTATTTGGTCTTACATTTAGTTTACTCTCAATAAACACCAAACTCTGATTTTATATGTTTATTATTTAAAAAAACATAAATGATGTATCCTCGATATGTTACTCAGTTACTAATAATGGTATCTTTCTTTTAATAACCTCCAATTTGCGACACAATTGGTCAAATTTAGCATACTTAGAGCCGCTTCTTTGTTTTTTTTCTTTTTACCATCCGTTTCTTTTACTACTATACTTGAACCATTCCATTGAACCCTATGTTTATTATCCCATGCGTGTTTACATATTTGAGATCTATCAAATTATCTATTTCTAATATAAGATTGATGTTCACTTATTCTCTCAACATTTAATGGCCTCGATGTTTTACCTAAATAAAACTGATCGCATTCACAAGATATTTTATAAATACAATTCTTTGTCCTTTCTTGTTCATTGTTAGGTTTGGTTTTAGACAAAATAGATCTCAATGTGTTTGTTCTTTTAAATGTTGTTAAAATGTTGAATTTATTTCCTATCCTTTTAAGTTTTTGTGATAATCCTTTTATGTATGGTATTGTTATTTTCATCGAATTATTCCTTGTGTATGTTGTAGGATCTTGTTCTTAGTTGTTCTGTTCTATTCGGTCGATTGTTGAAAACTCCTTATTTATAAACGATAAAGGATCATTTTTTAATAAAACAGATGTTAACAAATGTTTTTCCTCCAAGAACGAATTTTCGTTAGAACAAGCAATTTTGGCTTTATCGTATAAGGATTTAATATTAATATTAAATCCTATTAATTAATATTAATATTGTGATTTGATTTGAAATTTAAATATCTGTTGGTGTGTGTTGGTTTTCTATACACCTGAATCTCATATCCAGTATCGTTCTTAGAGATTAAAATATCCAGGAAAGGTAGTGTGTTATTATATTCCTTTTCCATGGTAAACGTTATTGTCTCTTTTTTATCGTATGTATCATTTAGAAATGTGTCCAACAACTCTGATCCATGAGGCCATATTAAGAATACATCATCTACATTTCTCCACCATACTGTGGGTTTTCAATTTTGTTTAGAAATAATATATATTTGTTACCCATTGCTAGACCAAAATTTGTTTATACATTTTATTATTTAATTGAAAATATGTATTATTAGTAATGTTAATAACTCCATTATAGCTGATATGTTTAGTAATGTTCTAGTTGCTAATGTATCATCATTTTCTAATTTTGTCTCGACTTAATTTTAAGTCTTATCTATTGGCACATTCGTAAATAAACTATTATGTCAAAACTTACCAAAATATTATTTTAATTAAATTCAATATTTGATAATTTATTAAAAAAATGTTGTGTATTTTTTATAAATGTGTCATTTTTATTTGCAGATGGTTGTATATTTAATAAAAATTTTGATAGTTCACTACAAGGAGAATTCATAATACTATGGGTCTAAGAGGTATATTCGTTTTATGAACTTTCGGTACTCCATAAAAATAAACTTAAAAGCATAGGAAATAAAATCAACATTTCAACAACATTCTAAACAACAACCACATTGAGATCTATTTTGTCTAAAACCAAACCTAACAATCAACAAAAAAGGACAAAGAATTGTATTTATAAAATACCTTGTAAATGCGATCAGTTTTATTTAGGTAAAACATTAAGGTCATTAAATGTTAGAATAAGTGAACATCAATCTTATATTAAAAATAGAGAATTTGATAGATCTCAGATATATAAACACGCATGGGATAATGAAAGTAGGGTTCAATGGAATGACTTAAGTATAGTCCTAAAAAAAAATCGGATGGTAAAATGAGAAAAAACAAAGAAGCGGCTCTAATTATGCTAAATTCCTTGGCAGAATGTAGTAGGATCTAGTTGCCCATATTAAAAGAGGAAGTTATTAAAAGGAAAAAACCAGTATTAGTAAGTCAGTAACATATCGAGGATACATCATTCATGTTTTTTAAATAATAAACACATAAAATCAGAATTTGGTGTTTGTTGAGAGTAAACTAAATGTAAGACCAAAAACTTACCATGTCGGGATAGTATTATGAGGTTTTTTTCCTTGTTTTTTCCCCATGATTTACTATGGAATTACTAACAAGTCAATTTTACTATCATCATGTCATGTGGTTGTCTTTTTAAAGACGAATTACATGCTATGATTTTTTCTGGCGGATATTCTCAAGTTAAAGTTGATTTCATGTAATCGAATGATCTATCTTACAAGAACATGCGCGTTGACTTATCTTGTTAGTTATAGTATCATGAGTTATTGTAAACAAGTATTATTAATTATTGGTATTCCGAATAACGATATTTTAAGAAGTGTAAAAATATGTTTAAAAGCTAAATATATTATTTTTTGTTCACTGACCTTAAAGTCTAATTTTTTACTTTAGATAAGATAATATATTCTGGTTACTAGTGTTGGTCTTAGTCTTACATTGCTATTTTGTACTTATTAATTTTATAAATTTATAATGTATGTAATCTGTGCATCACATTTATCTTTGGTTTCATTTATGACAATAATTACTTTTCCTGTTCCTTTTGAACATAAATTTCTAGTTAAAGTTAGTAATTAGAATTAGTAAAAAATGTACAACTTGTAAAAAATGCCAATAATGTATATTATCAACGCAAAAAAAATACACAAACAAGGTATAATTACGTATTTTGCACTGAATCAGAACATTATAACCCGTATACTAATCAGTCGATCCGACAAATTGCTACCCCTATTTGCGTATCTTTCCGCAACGTGAAAATACTCCGCTCAGAGTCAATTCCAACGATAGCCAATTTTAGCGTTTATCTCAGTTCACAGTGGATGCCCACCGTCGATCTTTGTATTGAAATCAAGGCCGTTGTGGCATTATTAACGAGGGCTCAATACGTATCAGATAACAGCAGACAGTGTTGTGCGGACCCCCAGGGAGCTGCATCTCATTAGGCCTTTATCTTTTCGCCTTTGGTCTAGCAAAAAATGGAGCATGATTGTGTATGGGTCGTCTGTTGTGTTAATGTTCTAAAGAAAGCGTACGTGTACGAGAACCTTTAGTATGCTCGATTTATATTTAATCAAATGAGAACAACAGAAGAATGGATTTCAAAAACTACTAAAGCCTTTCTATAAGATACATCATAACTATGTATCTCCATATAAAACTCTAAGAATATATTAAGGGACCTTTTCGAAGTAATACAAAATAATAGAGTTACACTATGTTTCTTTACATAACAGTGACAGAGATATTGTAATAAGTTTGCTAACGGTTTTTTATTAGAATTGTTATCCCTAAAGTTGCTAAAATTAAGAAGAGGGAAGGAGGGACATGAAAAGTATGATCATGTTAATTTAATTTTTTTTATTTGCATTATTAAAAATGAGCGAACAGATTTAAAATAAAACTACTAAGAAGTATTTCTAAAGAAGGAGTAAACAGGACAATAAAGAGATCACTTAGAACGAAAGGATTAGCATGCAAGTGCATAGTAGTATTTAATATTAGATACCGTAAATCAGACGCCCAAAACTAATAAGAGGTTGGATGTCCTAATAAACTAATAAAAAAGGCAAAACTAAATAATTCTAGTTAAAAAAACTGCAGTGAAAAGTTTCTAATGGAATAAAGACAGTGCGCATACAGATAGTGTAATATGTTTTCTCAGTGGGAAAAAAAATCAAATTAGAAATATATTGTAGCTTATTTTTATTTGCTTATTGCTTATTTGCTTATATGCTTATTTTAGTTTGGTTTGAAGTGGTCATTAAATACTGTTGAGTTTTGCTATACACAATATTGTTTTTAAACAGGATATTCATTGCATACTACTAGTTTCAACAGTTAATATATAATTTTTAAAAGAAAAATATTCCTTACCACTAAGTCTTAAACGGCATGGGAAGACAAATGGCATTAAAACTTTCATATAAAATTAAACTAATTGCATACAGAACACTAATAGTTTTAAAATAAGGAACTGATACGTGTTTCACGTGGTCACGTGGTCAATTTTGACCGACATATTCTAAGAAAATACCGAGAACTAAAAGAGTAGGGTTTGTGGTGCAGACGCTACAACTTTGGGTTATAAAGAAGCTTAGTTGTAAAATTCATTAGGGTACCGCACTTTAAAATGATTGGGCATATAATCACAAGAAAGGAAGATGCAACGGTAAGAAAAGTATTGAACCGAGAAGACCAGTGTTACGACTTACTAGAGCTAGACCGAAACTTGGGTACCTTAACAACTTAAACTACAACTTAAAATCTATCGAAGTTAAAGGATGGAGAAGCGTTGCTGGAGAGATGATAGAATGAGACAATGTTCTAAAGAATTATACGGCTCATAAAGAGCTGTAGTGCCATTGATGATGGTAATGAATGTTTAATTCAATAAACAAATACCCACTTTGTAGTAACAAAATATTTTCTGCGATGTTCGATGTGTCTCAAATAGGAGTCATTTTAATAAGTTGAAATCAGGTGTTCGGAATGTTACTTTTTTTATTTAAAGAACATCCACTCGAATGTTATTAGCGGCATTACTGATGTAATGTAAGATGCAACTTTTGAATCGCTAGCGACACCACAACACTCGGTTGCTGATGCATCATTGGTGATAGCGTTATGCGTACTAGTATCAGCTTGTTGACTTCCTTCGATATACGTATGATATGGTATCCACAGAGAGTGGATTTTCTAAAATTTTCTTGAGCTTGCATTACTTGGGCCTTGATAGTTTTTTCAATGGGGTGTTTAGAGTATATGTTTTGTATAGCTTTGAATAAGCTGAGCATGTTGAAAAGGACAAGATAACAAGGTATATGTTTAATATTACCATGTTTGATGGCTTTAAACAAACCAAATAGTTCTTTAGTATGGATGCCGGAATTTTGAGGAAGTTTAAACTAAAAAGAATTATTTGGAGTTCACACACACACACACACACACACGCAGTGATTAACCCTGCCCCTTGGAACATGTGTATACCAATGTAAGAGTGGAATCCACATGTCCGAAGATCAAACCAGTCACACTTCACTAGTTGAAGTGGTACCTATCTGACCCCCAGGCTTTTCCTCCACCCCTCCTCATCGTGTGACTTACGTGAGAAGGTATGATCTTCTTATGATCTGAATGTTACTTTAGCTGCCCCGGGTAATTGGACACCCTCTGTTTTTATTGACTGTGGTTATGCCACCTAACTGTAGGGGTAGCCACATGTAGGCTTTTCTCCCTATTTACTTTACTAACTCTATAGAAGTTACTCTAACTTTACGTCGGGACTTGAGTCCCTAAAAGAAAAGAAAAAAGCGTGTGTTCCGACCATAAAGCCGCTAGCCTGAGCTGATGACTGGTGCTGGTGCTTCCAGGCTGATGTCCGGAAAAGAGTGTGTGCCCGGCCACTCAGCCGCCGATTTGGGAAAATAAAATATTTTGTTCTCCTCGCCAGCTGAGCATCCGAGAAGGGTCCGGCCACCAAGCCCATGTATGCCGCACATGACCTCAGTGCTCGAATTTCACGTGAGCACCAGTTCACTTGATCTGCCTTAAGGGGCTAGTCCGCAGTTGCGGTATATAGAAGGCCAGATGGGCCTTCTATATTTAGGGTTATAAGATTAAAGTTACGTTAAACGTTATAATGAAAATTTCAAAAGTTTGTAAAACTAAGTAAATTAGTTCAGAAAACACATTTTTTTTGGGTCTTCCTTGGTGCTTCGGGACTATAACATGCCCGATCTTTTTTTCTTATCCTATGTGTGCGTGTAGTGGGGTGTGCATTCCCAGGTGTATACGGCCCTCACACACCCCGTGTATATTGTTCTTAACCTAAGCGTACCCTCTCGCCAGAGTGACCTAAAAACCTAAAAGAAAAGCGTACCCTCTCGCCAGAGTTTTTTTGTCGTGTTTTCTAACTCACTGCATGTCCGTTCCGTCTTCTTTGCGACCATTTCGTTCTTCATTTATTTATTTGGGTTCTCCCTATATCCTGCTATCTGCTGTTTTGGTCTTCTGTCTACCGTCCTGATGTTTTCGTTGTAGTTAGTCAGCTCTCTTAACATTCTACTTGGGTGGTTTCTTGGTCCGTTAAATATTTCGTATGCTCTCTCGTCTAGCGTGCGTAGGATTCTTGTTTGTCCTGAGTCTCTGTCTTACTGCATTCTGTACTACATTCTGCCGAGGAATTCGCGACACAATTGGTTACCCATATTGAAAGAGGAAGTTATTAAAAAGAAAATACCAGTATTGGTAAGTCAGTAACATATAGAGAATACATCATTTATATTTTTTAAATACCAAACATATAAAATCGGAATTTGGTATTTATTGAAGGTAAACTAAATGCAAGATCAAATACTTACCATGTCGGGATAGTATTATGAGGTTTTTTTCCTGGTTTTCCCTCATAATTTACTATGGAATCACTAACAGGAGAATTTTACTGTCATCATGGCATGTATTTGTCTTTTTAAAGACGAATTACATGTTATGATCTTTTCTGACGGATATTCTCAAGTTAAAGTTGATTTCATGTAATCGAATGAACTATCTTATAAGTAAAGTCGTCCCAGGAACGCAACTCAACAATATTGGCAATATCATTTTAAAGTCGTCTACTTTAAAATGTATAATGTATGTCTGAATTGTCAATATAGATGAGTCAGATAAAATTAAATTATTAGAAGAATTTTTCACTAAGTAACAAAAACAAAATTTGTTTAATTTACTAATGTTTGTATTTTGAGAACGATTTCCGAAGTGGAAATTGAAACGTCAATAAACGTATTTTAACCTTTAATTGTGGCTTATTCCCAGTTAAATAGTAATTAATTTAAAATGCCACAAGAAAATAGCTTCAGAACAATATTACAAAATTTATAAAAAGTAACCAAGAACTTTTGTTTAAATAGCATAATTAACAATGTTTTGCACATTTAGAACAAAATCATACATTATTTTTGACATTTTCTGTCCTTTTCACGGGAACACCCCCCACATCTGGATGTTGTTCGTTGTTTCTTGTTGGGAGTTCCCTCAGCGTCCTCTGGAATTCTGAAAAAATATCTTAATTTTCGTTTTTTAATTGGTTTGTTATGTTGATAAATAACATAACTATTTATTCCTGCATTATTAAGCAGTAAAAAAAATTTGCGAGGTCATCGTTTGTTATAAAGTAAAGTTCCTTCTGGCTAGGGTCTGGCGTTAGGGTTTTTAGTATAAAAAGCGCCCCAAACGTGACTTAACGACTAATTTCGTAGCCGGGATCGACGGCTTTACGTACCTTTCGAAGCATGGTAACAGCTCAGTTAAATTAGAAATTAAAAATTTTGCCGGTGCCGGGATTCTTTCTATTACGAGATCGTTTGCTATTACGAGACACATTTTTTTTTATAACCCTTTTTCTATCCAAATTGTCGAATAAAGGCCTCTCCCATTTCTCGCCATTCATCCCTGTTGTGTGCTAGGCGTTTCCGACTTCTTTGTTCCATCTACCATCTTGGAGACGTTCGTTGTGTCCAGTCCATTTCCATTTTAATTTAGCTGCTTGTTTCGCGGCGTCCTTTATTTTTGTTTTGTTCCGGATTGCTTCGTTCGTTTGCCGATCTATTAGTGAGATACCAAGCATCTGTCGTTTCATGGCTCGCTGAGTTTTTCGAATCTTGTCCATGTTTTTTTTTGTGAATGTCCAGGTTTGAGCTCCGTAAGTGAGAACGGGAAGGATACAAGAATCGAACACTTTGGTTCGAAGGTTTTGGGGTATCTTTTTGTCTTTCAGTGTGTATGAGAGTTTTCCAAATGTGGCACATTATAGACACATTATATAACGCAAAAATTTCATCAACCATATGCACGCTACGTTTTGTGTGATTATAAAAGTCTATATTATCAGATTTATTTGATTTGTGATCAAACTCTGTATCACGATGAAGTCAAGAAGCTACTAAACACTATTTTATTTTTCTTCGGGACAAAGGACACGAAAGAAATGTCTTTTTTAATTCCAAAAATTGCATGGTTTTCAGTTCTGTTTTTGGAATTCAAACAGATTGTCTGTATTTCGCTCTTGTTTTTACGAATAGTTTCACCAGATGTTAACCGATGTTCAATAAACAAATGTTTTATTAGAGGGATACTGGTAAACCAGTTGTCGAATATTATGTTGCGTTTCGTACAACGTATTGGATTTACAAGCCTGTTTACTACATAAAACGGTCGATTACTGAATTGAAAAAGTCATTCAGGCTTATATATAACATCTACCTCTAAATTTAAAATGTAGAATGTTTTGGTATTCATAATGGCAAATATTTGAATGTTATGTTTGGACGGCTTATTAGGGATGTATTGCCGAAAGAAACAACTTCCCCAAAAAGATTATAATTTTTCGTCGATCATCAAGTATGAGACTAGGAATAAAATATTGTTGGCACTTGAATACAAATTAATTAAAAACAGCTTGTATAGCTGCCAGTTTATGTACTCTTTTTAGTTCTTCCCTATTTTTAATATTGTCGAATCGTAGGCACTGATCCTATGATCCATTCGTAGGTAGTAATATAAATCCAAACGCAACCATCTACATGTTATATTTATTAGTAAAACAAATCTTTGCAGGGACATTGTTAGCCTGAATGTCAATTCTTGTCCCACCTGTAGTCCAAAAATCCTCCAGATTAAACCTATTTGCTTTTTAAATGCCTGGTAAATATAATAATCTTCTGCATCTGTAGGCTTGGTGATGTACTTATGTTGATCATTATAATTTTGAGCATATAAACTGATTTTTTTATTAGTGCATTGGCTAATATCTTCTACAATTATATTATCCATAAATAATTCCCAGCAAGAAATGAGAAACGTGCAATGCTTTGCATTTTTTTAAATAACGGGAAGTGGAGTAATTAAATTTTCTCATATTCCCGTCCGATAAAAAACTTGTCTTACTCTATCATCTTCAAACGTATTGTTGTCTTAAGAAGATTCTTCCGACGACAATTGACTTTCCTGATTGAAAGTCCCGGGCTGACAATGTTCCACTGATTGAAGTTGGTTTTCTAAAACATCCTCACTGGGACGAATGCTAACCTGCTGACTTTCATTTTTAGATTCGCTTTCTGATCCTACTTCTTCTCCAGATAATTCATCCTGTCAAAGCTTCAAGAGGGCTTATTGTTCTTTCTGTGTGTTCTGTGTTAGTGTTCTTATATGTCTGAAATTGATACTATCTAATTAATTGTCAGTATTCCTACCAATTTAATTATGTTTCTGTTAAGAAAATCACAATAAATTGTTGTAGTATAAGAACTTATCTGTTAAAAACGAACCGGTGTTGTGAGTTAAAAATTACCAAAAACTAAATAATACTGAACTTCAACTGTGTGGTGGGGTCAAAATGATCCACAAGTCCAAAGAACGTGCCACCACTCATTCAAATCTTATTTATATACTGAAATCTATGATGCAATACAAGGTCTGTTATACACTCACCGGTATGAAAAACGGAGCACTTGCATTTTTAAAATTTTCTAAATTTTTAATAAAAATTTAACTTATAATCAAAGAAGGAAAAAAACGTAAGTAAATGTTGTAACAAAATGACACTCAATTAATGAAAATTTAAATCATGTGTCCGGACAAACTGATTTTAATAATGCTTGTTTACTCCACAAATATTATTGCCTGAATTCTCCTTGGCATGCCTAAAATTAAACGAGAAATGTCCTGTTAAGGAATAAGTTCCCATTCCTCTAAAATGGCTTCTTGTAACAAATGTAAGGATAAAGGGGCAGGAACACGACTTCGTATCCTTTACCCAAGAATGTCCTAAACATGTTCGATTGGGTTTGCGCCTGGACTCAATGTTGGCCAATCCACGACAGGAATGTTTACTTCATTTCAAACCTGTTGAGTGAGTCTCGCTCTGTGGGGTTTGGCATTATTACACGTCAGAACAAAGTCTTTCCAACGAATCCTGCATAATGCACAACAAAATCTTGTAGAATTTCATCAATGTACAAGGCAGCTGTTACGGAACCTTTCAGAATGATGTTTAATTATGTACTTGCCTCTAGAGAAATTCCAGCCCACAGCATAATTGAGACCCCTTGATGGCATATCCTACGGCTGAAACACTTATGTGGTTTTGGCCATGCTCTTTCACTACGGTCTGGAAACCGCAAGGTAAACCTGGACTCATCGGTAAATAAAACGTGCCTCACAAATATTTACAGCAAAACAAGCATGGTTCCTGGCAAACTGACGCGATGGCGCATAAGATGTTGTAGGCATAATGCAGATCTCCGATTGATTAAATTTGCTTTTCCAAGTCTTCGTCTAATTGTATACTCACTTACGTTAATATTCCGGACGTACTGAAATTAATTTCGAATTTGTACAGCCCTGGCATGACGATCTCGTAGACTGTAGACTTTGTAAGAGAATGAAGCGATCATCACGGGCACTAGTTCTTCGTTGGGGACCGGCTACAAGTCGTCTAGTGTAAACTCCGGTTGCCAAGAAACGTGCAAAAATGCAGTGCACAATAGTAGTAAATATTTGTAACTTTTACATACTTTTGTAAATATTTTTATATAAATATATATATATATATATATATATATATATATATATATATATATATATATATATATATATATATATTCGGAAAGATTTCCGCAGTTAGTACAATTAAACCAAGAGCTAAGATTAATATTATCATAAAAATTAATATTAAACTCACCAGTCTTCCGGGTTGAACCGCGACGATATCTATTGGGCCGAGCTTTCGACATCCTCTCTGATGTCTTCTTCAGGGCTTCCGAGGTCTCAGTCGCCCAAGCCCCCAGACACTACTATACTCACTAGTCACTGAACTACTGATTCACTGAACTACTGAACTACTGAGTCACTGAACTACTGACAGTAGTTCAGTGACTAGTGAGTGTAGTAGTGTCTGGGGGCTCAGGAGACTGAGACCTCGGAAGCCCTCAAGAAGACATCAGAGAGGATGTCGAAAGCTCGGCCCAATGGATATCGACGCGGTTCAACGCGGAAGACTGGTGAGTTTAATATTAATTTTTATAATAGTATTAATCTTAGCTCTAGGTTTAATATATATATATATATATACATATATATATATATATATATATATATATATATATATATATATATATATATTGTGACAATTAGGGTTTATAGAAAATAATTTATAAGTTATATACTACATAATATTAGATATAAAAAAGTATTTGATTATTTTAAATAAGTTATATACCAGAGAATTTTATAAAAATATATTTATGTGAGGGAATTTTAATAAATTAGCATATAATAATTGTAAAAAGTTCTATTTTAGTAATTTTAATGTTGTAAATAGATTTAAGTGAGCCATGTGCCTAGGCAACCAACTATACAGTGAGTGATAGACAGATATTTATACTCTGAAGTGACGTTTAAGAATATTTACGAATATAAAGTGGGGTTATAATAATATATTGTTTGAAATGTGTATTTTATTAAATTAGAATGTTAAGTTACTAATTTAATTATATATTCTGATCTGAAAAGCCTAAATGTAAACAAAATTATTAATAGAAAAGAATGGAATTCTCTGGATCTCCGGAGATGGCCATGTTTGCGAAATGGTTTGTTCCAGAAAATTTAGACAAGTATTTGATAGAACAAATTGGAACATGATCTATTACCAGATGGTTCTGGAATATCCAAAAGATATAAATACCAGTGATTTGGATTCAAGATGGCAGTTTTTAGAAGTTTTTAGTCTAAAGTCAAGCAGTCAAAAAGTTTTTAGTCAGAAGTCAAGCAGTTTATTATGAAAGTTAGTAGATTAGTTAGTGAAGTCAATTGTTCACAGTTTTAGTAAGTCAGTCAAGCAGTTTAATAAGAAATATGAAAGTTAGTTGGAGATAGTCCAATTGTTTAATATAGTGAGTTAAATGAAGATTAAAAATTATGCATATATTTAATGCACATTTATAATTATACACAAATAATTATTGAAGATTATAAAAGTATATTAGAAGAATATTGGATGGACATTGGAAGGAATTAAAATTATATTATGATTGGAGGTTAGTATAAATCAACCTATAATAATTGTATACTGGTATATTGAAAAGAAGAATAAATATAAATGCTGTTTGCTGGTTTGGTTGGTGGTGTATAAATGCTGGTGAAGAAAACTATATCTTAAATTGGTAGAAGCTGATAATTGGAAAAAGTAATTTCACAAAAACAAGGATAACCGAAGTACGAAGACATTCAGTGGTGATTAGAATCTATATAGTGGAAAACAGTTCATTTAGGCATTCAGTGAAAGAAAGGTACAAAATTTTGTTAATATAATTTAGTTAGTGTCATAACAATTTCAATTTTGAAGATAGTTTGTTTAAATTTTACATTGTCTATAGAATTTAATTAGTTTTATAAGAATATCAATTTAAAGATAGTTTATTTTAAATTTACATTGGCTAAGTTAGATATATATGTGTGTTTTATAATAGTTATAATAAAGATAATTTAAAAAAGTACTTACAAGCTAATTCTTTGAGAACCGCGATAAAAACCCTATATATTATATTATTAAAAATACTCATTGCTCATCATTCAAACAAAAAATACATCATAACAATTTGGCGCCCAACGTGGGGCTCTCTATTTAAAAGAATTAGTTTGGGAAGATAAGTGCTCTCATATAATTAAATTAATTATCAGTAAAAAGAAAAAATTATAGATTTTATTTTTAATTATATTTGAACAAGTAAAGTCTCAAAATGTCTCAAGGAAAGAAAGGTACAAGAAGCAAAAAGAATGAAGAAGATGTGGAAGTAGAAACACAACCTATACAAGAGGAGAGTTTAGTTCAAGTTCCACAAGATACTGCAGAAATGAATCCAGAAAGAGAGGAAAATGTCAATATGGCAGCTTTGATGTCATTAATGATGCAGATGAACAAGACAATAGAAGAGAATACAAAAAAAATGGAAGAGAATTCAAAAGAAGTCAAAAAAGACATAAAAAAAATAGAACAAAAAATGGAACAGAATTCAAAACAAGTCAAAGAAGACATGAAAAAAATGGAACAGAAATTGGAAGAGAATCATAGAAAATTAGAAAAGAAAATAGAAGATAATAATAATAAAATTGTAAAACAAATGGATAAAAAACTTGAAGCTGCAGAGAAAAAAGTAGCAAATGAAATAAAAAGTATACGGAATGACTACAAGAAAAGGATAGACAATGAGAGGACAGAAGTAAAGAGGATTATTCAAGATAATAAGATAGATATAGAACAGAAAATAGAGTTACAGAAATGTAACTTAGAAGTAAAAATTAACGAAGACAGGAGAAACACAGAAGAAAAATTAGATGATATACAACAAAATATCCAAATAAATAATAATCAAATAAGAAATGTGGAACAGAGAATAGATGATATTTCACAAATGAGAGACATAGGGAGACCTTACTTAAATTTAACAAATGAGACTGGGATTAAATTCTCTGGTAATATAAAAAATTTGCATCCTAGAGTATACATAAATAGTTTAAAACATAAATTAAGATTGGTGAATAATATTAATGATATTAAAGATTATATTAGAATGACATTAAATGACAATGCAGCAACTTGGTTTGCTAGTATTGAGAATGATTTAGATAATTTTCAAACATTTGAAAATAAATTTTTAAATTGTTATTGGGGTGAATTAGAGCAAGCCAAGTTTAGAGAAATTCTATATTTTGGAAAGTATAATCAAAATTTAAAATCAAATATGGTAGATTATGCATTGAAATTGATAACAGTTGCAAAATATTTAGAACCACCACTTAGAGAGGATGAAACAGTCTTAAATGTATCTAGACATTTTGATGCTGATGTTGTGCAAACCGTAACTGTACAAAATATTCAAACAATAGATAGTTTTATTAATTTTATTCAAAGAATACAAAGAGGCAATATGACAAGTAATAATAACAACAGAAAAAACAACAATAACTTTCAATATAATAAAAATGATAATCAACAATATAGACAATCATATAACAATAATACTAGGTATGGTGAGAGTTTACAAAATTTTAATAATACTAACAGTAATCCAAATAGACAGAACTTTAATAATAATACTAGTTATAATAGACAAAATTGTAATAATAATACTAATTATAATAGACAACATTTTAATAACAGTACTAATAATAATAGACAAGATTTTAACAATAGAAAAAATACAGAGCGACCTAACTATAACAGACAGGTAAATTGTGTTCGAAGGAATAGGAGCTGCGAAGACAGGGAACGAAATCGTACAAGGCAAGAAAATGTGAGTAGAAGTCATAGTAGGGAAAGACATAGTACATCAGATCCAAGTGGTCAGATACAATCTGACAATTCTAATAATCAAAATTTTGTGCAGTAAACTTTCTGAATTACAAGTTAGGCCATTGCTATTATGAAAAACCTTCTGAATTTATTTCTTTAGATGAAGATAAAATTATTGAATCTATTAATTTAATTTATATAAATGCTTTGGCCAAAAATAAAATGATTAAGATTATGATAGATACTGGTTCAGAAAGTACTTTAGTCTCGGAGAATTTTATTTTTAATACATTAAAATTATCAGATATAATAAAGATTCCAAAAATTAAAATTGTTGGTGCAAATAATAAGAAGTTGGGTGAAATTGATAAACTAGCCAATTTTAAAATTAATATTCTTAATAAAGAAATTAATATGCAAGGATTTATTGTCAAGGATTTATGTGTTGATATATTAATGGGAAATGATGAATTGGAAAAGAAGAAAGTAAAGATAGATTTTGAAGAAAAAATGGTAACTTTGGAAGGGCAAATAATTAAATTTATGCAGAAAGATGAGGTGGAAGAAGGAATAAGAGTTGATAGGATATTATTAAAAGAAAATAATGATGTTTATGAAGAAGAAATGTATTTTGATGATAGGGAAATGTCCCAAAAGAATGTAAAGAATAATTGTAGTGAATATTTAAGGAATGGAAATTTTAAGCAGATGGATGCCTACGAGGCGGAGTGCGTAAAATTGGAAGCAAGGAATAATGAGTACATAATGAAGAATAATGTTATTTGTAAAGAAGAAGATATGATGAAAGTTTTAAATTGCCCTGAAGAATATAAATCAATAGTCATTTCCATATTGCAGCAACACAAGGGACTTGTCAATAAAGAAAATAGAATTGCACAAAATTATATCCATAGTATAAAAGTTAAAGAAGAAAAAGATTTTAAAACAAAATCATACCCAATACCATATAAATACAGAGAAGAAGTAAACAAAACAATTAATAATATGTTAGAAGATGGGATCATTGAGAAGGCAGACACACGTTTTATTAACCCCATAGTAGTACGAAAAAGATCAGGTGAAATCAGGTTATGTTTGGATGCAAGTAATATTAACAAGATTACTGAAAAGCAATTTGAAGCACCAATGAGTATAGATGGAATATTAGGAAGAATTACAGGAATATCATTTTTCACCAAAATCGATTTACAGCATAGTTTCTGGTTAATACCTCTAGAAAGAAAAAGTAGACAGTATACAGGATTTCAGATAGATGGAGTAGTATATCAATTCAAAGTAGTACCATTTGGACTTCAATCATCTTGCAGTGCTCTATGTAGATGTCTTCATGATATTTTGGATCAATATGAACATTTTGTAATTCACTACATTGATGATATATTAATTTTTTCTAAAACGGCTGAAGATCATGAGAAACACCTAAAAATTATAATAAATAGATTAGACAAAGTTGGACTAAAAATAAATCAAGAAAAATGTACATTTTTTCAAAAAGAAATCATATATCTAGGTTATAAACTTAACACTAAGGGAATCGAAATGGATCCAGAACGGACACAAGTCATTCAGGAATATAAAACACCACACAATTTAAGAACTCTAAGAGGATTTATTGGAATAATTAATAATTATAAAAGGATGATACCAGATCTAAGTATAAAAGAAATTCCATTACTTGAACTACTGAGAAAAGGTGTAAAATGGAGATGGGATCAGAGAAGAGAACTAGCATTCCAAGAAATTAAAAACATTTTTCTGTCAAATTTAAAAATATACTATCCTGACTACACACAGCCATTCATATTAAGAACAGATGCATCAATAGAGAGATTATCAGGGGTATTATTACAAATACATGATGGGGTCGAATACCCAATACAATTCATTTCAAGAATTACAAAGCCACATGAAAAGGGTTACTCAGTTTCAGAATTAGAACTAGCAAGTATAATACACTGTGTCACAAAATTAAGATTTTATTTGTTGGGTAATGAATTTACAATAGAAACAGATCACCAAGCTTTAACGTCTATATTAAATAACAAATATGGAAACAGTAGAATACATCGCTGGAGTCTAATACTTAGTGAATACTGCTTTGAAATCAAATACATTTCTGGAAAATCCAATATAGTGGCAGATGCTTTATCAAGGTTAGAAAATACATCACAAAAAGGGCAGCGAACAATAAAAATTGGATTAAATCAATTAGTAGAAAGTACTGGATTATATTCTAAAGAAGAAATTATAAGAGATCAGATCAATTTGAGTGAAAAACAAAAAGTCCTTAAGAAAGATGGAGTTTATTATAAAATAATAAATGGCATAGAAGTATATGTAATAACTAGAACTTTAGCAAAGAAAATATTGAAAAATTTACATAACAATTATATGCATATTGGTTCAAGAAAGCTATGGATGCTATTTAGGAACAATTATTTTGCAAAGAATGACATAAGTATAGCAAAAGAAATTACTACACAATGCCCAATATGTCAACTAAACAAAGAAAAGAATTTAAAAAAAAAAAAAAAAAAAAAAAAACTTACTGATAGATCCATTTCATAGATAGATGGTAGATTTCTTTGTTGTGAATAAATTTGACATCATACTTGTTGAATTTTGTACATATGGAAATTGTTTGGTACCCTAAAAATCATAATTTGGGGTTAGATACAGAATTGATTGTGTAAATGTCTTTATAAAAAGTGTAAAACTTACCAATTTATATTGATGAAAGTTATTTTGAATGGAAATAATTCCTAGATTTTGTCTATAAATAAACAGAACACAATATAGATTATATTTTTAATTAAGGTTATATTTTATTCTCTGATAAAATCCATTCTCCATTTGACATGACAGTTTGACCATAGAATAGCCGAACTGTGATCCGTTGTTCTCTGTTTTGACATAGACAGCGAACAGGGATGTATTTAACACATTTTAAATAATAAAAAAAAAATTTGAATTATTAATTTATTAAATTTAATAAGGTATGAGAAAATTAATATTTAAAGAAATAATAAGTAAATTATTTATTTTAAATATTATTTTTGGGGTATTGTGACAATTAGGGTTTATAGAAAATAATTTATAAGTTATATACTACATAATATTAGATATAAAAAAGTATTTGATTATTTTAAATAAGTTATATACTAGAGAATTTTATAAAAATATATTTATGTGAGGGCATTTTAATAAATTAGCATATAATAATTGTAAAAAGTTGTATTTTAGTAATTTTAATGTTGTAAATAGATTTAAGTGAGCCATGTGCCTAGGCAACCAACTATACAGTGAGTGATAGACAGATATTTATACTCTGAAGTGACGTTTAAGAATATTTACGAATATAAAGTGGTGTTATAATAATATATTGTTTGAAATGTGTATTTTATTAAATTAGAATGTTAAGTTACTAATTTAATTATATATTCTGATCTGAAAAGCCTAAATGTAAACAAAATTATTAATAGAAAAGAATGGAATTCTCTGGATCTCCGGAGATGGCCATGTTTGCGAAATGGTTTGTTCCAGAAAATTCAGACAAGTATTTGATAGAACAAATTGGAACATGATCTATTACCAGATGGTTCTGGAATATCCAAAAGATATAAATACCCGTGATTTGGATTCAAGATGGCAGTTTTTAGAAGTTTTTAGTCTAAAGTCAAGCAGTCAAAAAGTTTTTAGTCAGAAGTCAAGCAGTTTATTATGAAAGTTAGTAGATTAGTTAGTGAAGTCAATTGTTCACAGTTTTAGTAAGTCAGTCAAGCAGTTTAATAAGAAATATGAAAGTTAGTTGGAGATAGTCCAATTGTTTAATATAGTGAGTTAAATGAAGATTAAAAATTATGCATATATTTAATGCACATTTATAATTATACACAAATAATTATTGAAGATTATAAAAGTATATTAGAAGAATATTGGATGGACATTGGAAGGAATTAAAATTATATGATAATTGGAGATTAGTATAAATCAACTTATAATAATTGTATACTGGTATATTGAAAAGAAGAATAAATATAAATGCTGTTTGCTGGTTTGGTTGGTGGTGTATAAATGCTGGTGAAGAAAACTATATCTTAAATTGGTAGAAGCTGATAATTGGAAAAAGTAATTTCACAAAAACAAGGATAACCGAAGTACGAAGACATTCAGTGGTGATTAGAATCTATATAGTGGAAAACAGTTCATTTAGGCATTCAGTGAAAGAAAGGTACACAATTTTGTTAATATAATTTAGTTAGTGTCATAACAATTTCAATTTTGAAGATAGTTTGTTTAAATTTTACATTGTCTATAGAATTTAATTAGTTTTATAAGAATATCAATTTAAAGATAGTTTATTTTAAATTTACATTGGCTAAGTTAGATATATATGTGTGTTTCATAATAGTTATAATAAAGATAATTTAAAAAAGTACTTACAAGCTAATTCTTTGAGAACCGCGATAAAAACCCTATATATTATATTATTAAAAATACTCATTGCTCATCATTCAAACAAAAAATACATCATAACAATATATATATATATATATATATATATATATATATATATATATATATATATATATATATATATATATATATATTATATATATATATATATATATATATATATATATATATACCTATATATATATATATATATATATATATGTATATAAATATTTTTTCGAAAAATATACGAAAATAAATACATTAATCAAAATAAAATGTATTATGAATATGTGTTATATTTATTTAAGAATACGCTATATATCTAAATAGTTCCAATAAAAAAATTCTCTTGGTTTTCCAACATCTTATATTTTTCAACGGGCTAAACGTAATTAACGAGTATACTTAAACTACTCAGTATCCGTTTAAAATATCACAGCCTATAATTAAATCTGAGATTTCTCGTTACATCTTTCCGCTGAATTATAAACCGATATAAATTCACCAACAAGTCGCCTATCAATTATTAATTACTGTTTTAATGTAGACTGTAATTAGCTATTCAATTTTAAGGATTGCGAGATATACAAAGTTTGATTAATTGACACTACGATCGTTTATTGTCGAAAAAAATACGCACATGAAATTCCTTTGAGGTAATGCCATTACGGCGGAATAATTTGTCTAAGATTCAATTAATGACATCGGTCATTTTATTACGACTATACTACTAAAATTGGTTGTAAACTGGTTACACACACGCACACACACAAATTTATATATATTTATAATATATATACATATATATATATATATATATATATATATATATATATATATATATATATATATATATATATATATTTACACGACCCGACTATAGCTCCTCTTTTCAAAATGCGGTTATAAGTCGTCTTCTAGAAGGAGTGAATATCTTTAAAATATTATTCGTGTATATTAATTTTTTTACAATTCTTATAATGTATCGAAAATAAAAACATTATAATTTTTTATACAATTACCAAATTAAAATCAATTGGTCTTCCATCTAAAATTACTATACATACCTCCTCCAATGTATATTAAATTAACAATATAAATCTTTCTGCTATTCAAAATATACGTCAAAACTACATTACAGTGGTTTACTCCTCCAAATATAAATCAGAGACTAAACGACGGTGGATACGTAAACCAAATAATATATTAGAGTATATTTGGCGCGAAAAAATCTGTAAGCCTAACGATTTCTAATGTTTTGTTTTGCAGTGATAAAATATTCTTTATTCATATTACACGTGTAGTGCACTGGAAACTCTAGGTATGTACTTATATAATTTTTATTTTGTTACAGAACGGGTAATAAATACAATTTAATATTGTTTCAATTTAATAGGTAGTTGGATTGAACAAAACTACTAGATAATTATGCAAAATAATATATTTTCTGTCTTCTCCACATTACACATCAGATATTTTTGTACACTTTACAAATATATCTGAACTACATTTATAAACACATATTATACAGTGTATCAAGGGATTGATTTAACTATACATGTAATGGATCCAACATTTTTGAATCTCGTTTTGATATTTTGGCGTCTCGGCTGGTTAGAGTTGCACAAGTTTGACTTGAATGTTTGAAATTGACTTGAGTTTGACTTAATTTCCAGTCAAACTCAAGTCAATCCTTCTGACAAATAATTTTTCTTCCTGTGTCACTCCTATCGGAGATTGGAAATCATCAAGGCTATCCTGACCTTGTTTACAGCTGACCTAAAGAGTTCATTAGTGGTGCAGCCAAAAAACTCTCTCAAATTCCGCAACCATCCTTTTACGGTCCAGATTCCGTTTTCCTTTTATTTTTCCTTGAATTATATTTTGAAGTAATGCGTATTTATGTCCTTTCATTAGGTGACCCAAATATTCTTTGCTTCATTTTATCGTTGGTAAAAATTTCTGGGTCTTTTCCTTTCCTTCTTAATAAGTTCCCAAGTATTTGTAACTTGATACTTTTTCAATTTGAATGCTGTTTATACTAATATATGCTGGTTGTGTCATGTTTTCACTGAAGACCATATACCTACTTGTTTTTTTTATATTGATATTTATGCCATAATTGTTGCAAGCAATATTTATGTTTATAAGTAATCGTTGTAATTCTTCTACTGTTCTTGCAACTAATACAGTGTCATCCGCGTATTCAATATTATTTATAACCTCTCCACTGATTACGATTCATTCGTTTGCTTGCAAAAGGGGTTTCTGGCAGATGCTTTCACTATAAACATTACATAGCAGCGGTGACAAGATGCCTTCCTGTCATACTCCTCTACGTATTTCTATTGCCTGTGATGTCTTATTTTCTATTTTTATGATATTTTCCTGATTCCAATATATTTATATTGAGAATTATTCGCAGATCTTTATTATCTATGTCCTCTCTTTCAAGAATATCGCTTAGCTTATCATGGCGTACTCTGTCAAACTTTGGCAAATAATTCAAGTCAAGTCAAACTGGTCAATGGTTAAGGCTTTGAAAATTCAAACTGTTTGTTAAACTAGTTTGAAAGAGTTTGAAAATAATTTATTTATTTTAGTAGATATACTTTTTTTTTCAAGATAAAAATAATATTAAGATGTCAATTTAGATAAAAAAAAATTCGATTCAGGTCAGAATAGAGTCGTAAATTCAAGAAAATGATTCATTTACACGTAAAATTGCCTGCTTAGCAAGTTTCATTTTATCGGTGATAATTTTATGCCTTCTATTCTGTCAACGATATCATTTTTTTGTTTATTTAAATGTTGCATAGATTACGGCAAAAAATCCGTTGGATAGTTTTTTTATAATACCAAGTGTATCTGATTTAGTGAAATTGATCCGATTTTTGTGAAATTTTGTATTTTGACATAATTTCATATTTTGAAAAACTTTTATTAATATAATTTTGCCGTATTATTGACCGAAATGAAATTTTTTTTTCTCAACTGTCACGGACAACTTGAATTTTAAAAAGTAAACATGTGCTTGAAATTATTTTCAGATCAAGCAGGCCGGGACCCCAAAACATCAATACGAGCATAAAAATTTTGTATAAAAGTATAAGAGTATAAAAAAAGTAGGGTTCAAATTTTTGCCCACTCAGTTAAACAATACTTAGATATTTTATCACCAGTATATTTTTAGGATGAAACCAATTCGTTTTTGTAACAGAGCGTTAAGTCCCGTAAAAATTAACCAATCAGTAAGCGAGAAAGTAAATTCAACTGAAATTCTTTCGGTAAGTTCCAGTTAGATTTTTAAAAAAACATTGCTTATACTTAAATAAAAAAAATATTTTGTAAATCAAAAGCTCTCGATTTTATAGTGGATCTAAAGAAAATATACTCCCTTGTAATTTTACACTACAAGAACAACATAACAAAGATGAAGATCAGTATAAAGTTGGTAAAAAAACCGCTAATGAAATATTACCGATTGAAAATTCTAATGCATCTGACATTTCTTCCGTAAGTTTAACATTTAAGAGCATTTTATTCTCAAATATGAACGGTATGCGGCAAAATAAACAGTACTAAAATGCGTATGCCTCAGATTTGTATGTGTCATGCGCCGAAACGTATTAAGTGATTTCTGAACGACGTTATAACTTATGTGAATGCCATACTAATTTTAGGTGCTTCAGGATGGTTCTTAGTTTTGCAGAAATTTTTTTTATCGTGGAGTACTATTTTTGATCATACGGAAAAGGTCGAGAAATCGGTCCAAAAAGCTTAAAATCGACAATAGTTTTAGCAGGACGGGCAATCTGTCACACGGTCAGTGAGTCTCTTCGAATACTGTTCAGTGATTTTCCATATCCATCGCAATTATCAGGCCTAACCTAACTAACACCACATGATACGTACATATGGGGAATGCTGATGGAGGCAGACCGATACAATGTCTGACATTCCGGAATATCAAACTCCAATTAGATTTTTTTAGTGCCAGAGGGCATCTTTAACATCTATTTTATCGGAAACGTCGTCATGAATAATGTTGGTAAGGCTATATCATGTATACTAAATATATAGATATTCATATACATTTCAATATTCATTTCAGTACTGTTTATTTTACCGCCTACTGTATTTCCCTACTTCAGTCACTTTTTACTATGAAAAATAATTTTAGGAAATATCCTTAAGTTCCCCTCAATTTTATGGTTCACCTGACAGTATCTTCACACCTGAAGAAAGTGATAAAGATAACACAGATTCTCCAGACTTAGAAACTCCATCACCAGCTTCTGATGAAATGTTAGATTCCAATTATGTTCCCTTCGATGATTCTTCAGTAAGTGCAATAAAACTTTTAAAAGAATAAAATGTGTTGTGTACTCTGTAATATTGAAATGGATAACAGAAAAAATATAATATTTATTTAATTGGGTTTTTAGGAAAAGTCTTCAGGTTCTCCAGAAATAAATAATTTTTCTTCCCACTTTTGTCCAAAACAAGTTAACAAAGATGAGTTAAATATTGAGGTAAGTTTATTTCAAATAAGCAATATAATTCAAAGCACATACTTTTTAGGAACAATCTAATTCACCTTCGTCTTCTGTTAGCCTAAATATCCATCAACATGTGGAAGAAACTTGCAATATAAATACGAAGTCTTTAAAAAAATCTGTTTTTTGTTACTTTTGTGAATCAGTTGTATTAAATTTTCCTAGACATATACTACGAAATCATCAAAGCGAATTAGAAGTTCAAAAAATTTTGGTTTACCCTCCAAGAAGTAAAACGAGAAAGCAATTGTTATTTGCTTTGAGAAAAAAGGGAAACTATTTGTTAGGTTCTGCAAATTTAAAACCAGTTAGGAAAGGATCTGCAGATACAAACTACCTACCGTGTGACCACTGCTTCGGCATGTATTCGGCAAAAAACTTATGGCGCCACAGAAAAATATGTAATCCTTATTCAATAACCAGAAATTCCCAATCACAAGCACAAAATTTCTTATTAAGGCACCTTAAATTGGACACTTATTTAAAAGAAACTGTTTTTCCTCGAATACGAGCAGACAATGTATCACTCGTGGCTAAAAAAGATCCGCTCATTTGTGCGTTTGGCTCAAGATATTTGAAGATCCATAGAGAACAACACTTTATACCAGTAGCGTCAAGAAAAATGAGGGAATTAGCTAAAAAGCGTGTCGAAAGAAGTAGAGAGACCCATTTGGTATTTATAGACCTTGAGAAAGCATATGATAGTGTCCCGTTAAAGAAAATGTTTGAGGTCCTCAAAAGGTCCGGATTGGATTCGACGTATATCCGAGCGATATATAAATTGTACGAAAATGCAGTTAGTTGTGTAAAAATTGGAACCAGAACCTCAAATGAATTTAAAGTCACTAAAGGCCTAAAGCAAGGATGCTGTTTGTCACCGACACTCTTTAAAATATACGTCCAAGAAGCATTGAGGAATTGGAGAAATAAATGTAGATTTATGGGCATCGAAGTGGGACAAGAAACTCTGTATACATTGTTGTTTGCAGATGATCAGCTGGTGGTTGCAACCGATGAGGAAGATATAAATTATATGAATCGAAAATTATTTGAGGAATATGCCAAATGGGGGCTTACTGTAAATATAAGCAAAACAGAATATTTAAAAATTGGAGGAAATACCACAGATCTGAGGCTTGAAAACGCAGTCATAAAAGGCTGCAACCAGTATAAATATCTAGGAAGCATCATATCAGCAGATGGCAGAGTTAAGATAGATGTACAAAACCGAATAACCCAAGGGAAAAAATGCATCCGAATACTGAATTCATTACTGTGGTCTAATAAAATAAAGATGCATACCAAACTTCGCGTATACAGAGCAATTGTAGAACCAATTACCACATATGGTGCCGAATGTTGGACGATGACAAAGAATGAACGAGATAAAGTAGACGTTGTGGAAATGGATTATCTTAGAAGGTCATGTCGAGTATCGAGAATGGAAAGAATCAGGAATGAGGAAATACGAAACCGTACAGGAATTAGAGATACTCTTTCAGATAGAATACAAGGAAGGCAGTTACAATGGTATGGTCACGTGATGAGAATGGAGGAGGAGCGGTGGCCAAAGAAAGCCTTAATGTATGTTCCGCCAGAAAGAAGGAAAAGGGGAAGACCACCAAATTCCTGGAGAAGAGAAATTACAAAAACAATGCAATCTAGAGGCTTAGAAGAGGGAGATTGGAGAGATAGGAAAAGATGGAGGCTGAAATGCGGGAAGCGGCAATCGCCGTAGGACCCCCGTTATATGATGATGATGAGCTAAAATTGTTATCGAACTAAGAAAAAATAGTTCCTCAATCAAAACGCTTTTTGACTCGTTGAAACCAGAATATTACGATTCTTTAGTTTTTGCTACTAAAATAGTTTCAAAATATGATAACGAGAGCAAAACTTTTAAAGCTCCATCATTTGCTAAAAATATTGGCACTACATTAAAACAGTGTTGTGATATAGCACTTATGCTTAATGCGAAAAAGTCTGAGTTTACAGTTAGAAGTGCCAGCGCTAAAGCTGACTTAAAATCTTTAATACAAATAATAGAAGGAAATTGGAAATATGATATTTCCAGTCAAGCTGCAAATGATTTAGACATGAAAAAATGGAACAAAGTGACGTTAATACCACTAGCAAGTGACCTTATGCTATTGAAAAACTATCTCGTGCGAAGGGCAAATGAATCTTGTGATAAATTACAGAAAAATAATAATGATATTAATTCTTACGTGTTTCTGTTAGAAACTATATATTGCCGACTTATCTTATTAAATAGAAGGCGCCCTGGTGAATTAGAAAGAATGACCATACAGAGTTACATTAGCGCTAAAGATAATCAATGTTATGAAGAATTTTCTGAAGCAATTTCAGAAACCGAAAGAATTTTAATGAAAAGTTTTAGAAGAATAGTAATAAAAGGTAAAAGGGGACGTGGTGTACCCGTCCTAGTAAGTAAGGATGTACAAGAACACTTAGAAATGATTACAAAATGTAGAGATTTACTTTTAAAAACACCAAGTATTTACCTTTTTGTTAATCCAAAATTTGATAAACCAATTCGAGGGTATGAAGTAATGTCAAAATATGCTAAATTATGCGGAGCTAAAAATCCTAGTGCTCTTACATGTACAAGGCTGAGAAAACATCTAGCAACGCTAACCCAGTTGTTTACCATGTCGGAAAATGACATGGAGCAACTGGCTTCATTTATGGGTCACACATTAGGAATTCATCGATCTTCATATAGACTCCCCGATGACATTTATCAAACTGTAAAGATCTCTAAGTTGCTCCTGTTAATGGAGAAAGGTAAAGCAGGTCAATTCAAGGGAAAAAGTTTAGAAGAAATAGAGATAAATTTGGAAGAAGACATTATGGAAGATGATGATGGACATAATAACGAGGTATTTGGGGAACAAAAAAATGAAACCAATGATGTTATTGAATCAAAAGGTTCAGAAAGTTGTAATAATGAAAAAAAGGGAGTATTGGATATGAAGGCAAAAAATAAAAAAAGGGTTTTAGTTCCGTGGACAGAAAATCAGAAGAAAGTAGTCAAAATGTATTTTAAAACCCACATTAAACAAAAGAGGCCCCCCAAAAAATCGGAATGTGAAGATCTGATTTTAAAAAATCCTGATATATTAAAAAATAAAAATTGGCTCAAAATAAAGGTCTTCGTTCAAAATGAATATAAAAAGTGTTAAATGTCAAGTTTTTTTCGAAATTCAGTTTTTGCAATATATTCTGAGTTTTCGTTAAGTATTTTTATTTGTGTTTATATATTCAGTTTTGTTCATATTTTTATTATTTGTTTTTAAATATAAATAATGATTAAAATTAAATATTTATAACGAACATATATACATGTTTTTTTTTCGTTAGCCCTTGTTAAAAATTTACAAATGATTATCAATAATATATATATATAGCCCTTAAATAATCAGATTCGTTTACAATATAACAAATAAATTACATTTGAATTCATTTTTCGTTTACACCATCACTTTTATTGTGAACAAAAAACTGTCTACTTTGATTCAGATTTTTTGTTAAAATATATATATTATATTACTTTAAATATTAAAGAAAGATTGGAAGACTATTAAGTAGTTTTCGAATCATTATTCCAGAGGAGGACTAAACCACCGTAATATAAAAATAGGAAGAACTAAGGTCGGTAAACTATAATTTGAATATACGTAACGAAATATACGCCGACGCTGGCGACACAACAAGTAATGTGGCGATCATATTGAACTAAAGTATTCAAACGTACAAAAACATGCAATAACTCATCCATCTGAAATTTTGCTCAATGGTTTAGAATGACGTTTAGACTTCTTTTATAATGATTGCGATAAGTCCTCCGTATACGGAGGACCTACCACAGTGGAGGACCTATTATATGTAAATTTCCTATATAAGGAGGAGCTATCCACTGGTGCGTATATATATATATATATATATATATATATATATATATATATATATATATATATATATATATATATATATATTATCCTTCTTTGCCTTTATCGCCATATGGAGTCATCTACCCTATATAAGTTTCTATCTTGGGTAATACTAAATCGATTTCGTTTACCAACATCCTGCTCAAGCGTCTCGTCCAGGTCTTCTTTGATCTTTCTTTTCTACTTTTTCCAGAAAATTACAAATTAGAAATTCTTCGTATTGGGTTATTAACGTCTCGACGTTAACAATTCCTGAATCTTAATCCATTCTGTCTCAATTTAGCACCAATTAGTGCCACCCCCTGACTTTTTTTATATACTCATTTTTACTTTCACCTTGTTTGTTACTACACTCATCCATCAGGTCTGTATTAAAAATATGCCGTAGACAGTTTTAGTGGCTCTAAGTATGCCGTATGCAGTATGCAGTATTTGAGTGCTTCTTTCTTAATAGATAGTTCTGTGTGTTTTTAAGTAGGAATATTAATATTTTCTTATTAAAACAACTGGGATTATAAGTATAACTTCACATTTCTTTTTTAAAGACCTTCAATTGAGAGTCTTTAAAATAACTCCTCTTAAACTTTAATTAGCCAGGTCCAAACTTATAAAAAAAAATAGACCAAATTTTTATTAGTTCCTAGTTTGTTGTCGAAATGACCGCTGATGTCGATTGAACAAGATTATTGTTGTGGACAAGTTTAACAGTTATTCCTTGTTAATTTATCTAAACTCGATAAGTATAAAGATTTTCTTATCTTTCGTGTAGAGTTTCAATGGCGATCCATACTTTTAAGGCTAGGCTCCATAGCGCATCACCCTAGTTATTAATTTTTTATCTTCTGCCGGAGAGGGTAATTTACCGTCTGGTGGGATGTCTGGTGACTTCCAACAGACATTACCGGTTATTCTTCTCTCTCCATTTGTGGATGATTAATGCAAGTTTTAAACAATCGGTTTTATGGCGAAATGTTGAAACAGTTCGATTGATCATGACCATAAAGAATACAAGTGCAAAATGATCTATCGGCGAGGATCGGCGGGATCTATTTTATAAACATTTGCTGCTTATTGAATTATATTTGTTAATCTATGGTTAATCTACCATATACATAGGTTCCAATACAAAGTTCTGTTCCAACGGCGACCCGGCCATATAAAACCAGGAAACCGCCCTGGTTGTTTATCTATTTATTTTGATAAAAGACGACAGCTTCTTTGAAGATTAGGAAAAAGTCACACTAAAATGCACCTCTGTTTCAACCTTATCAGATGTTTTCTACGAATGCCGTTACACTGTGCTGTAAGTGTTAAGTTTTACTGACTATCTTTTTTGCGTTATATATATATATATATATATATATATATATATATATATATATATATATATATATGTATATATATATGTTATATGAGAAAGTATTAACCTTGAACTAGCTTAAGTTCGCCGACTTCAGATTTCATCATCCCATTCCCATAGAAACCGCTGAGCACGCATAAGAACTTTGTACGAACCGTTGGCCAATATTCATGGGAACAGCAATTCAGCACTTCATACCAAACCTATAAATTACCATTCTCAGATGCCGGAACCACTCTTAGCTGCAACTTCGACCAGTCCAGTTATTGTAGTCATTTTAAATCAATTTAATTTTGTACTATTATTGAATATTTAATTTGTAACAAATAAAGTTCTTTTTTAAAAAGTCAAATACGTGATTAGTGATCTAACAATTGGCGCAAAGTCAGTAGGATCCGGTTAACGTTGCTAGAACACGTGTATACTCACTGGCAGCGGCGGATTCTCATCCCTTAACGGAACAAAGAATCTACGGAAGTCCTCACTCCTGTGACCTACGGAAGGAACACCTAGTGAAGCCCCTGGTAGCCGAGCAGAGAGAACAAGACAACCCTTAAAGAAGAAAGCATCTCCGAACAACCTCACTCCTGTGATCTACGGAAGGAACACCTAGTGAAGCCCCTGGTAGCTGAGCAGAGAGAACAAGGCGTCCCGATGTTCTTCTTTATGTAAGTGGATTTTGAATCATCTCGTTAATAATTTTGTTATAATAATCTATGAAATTGACTATACTGCAAGTCAATTAATCAAGATACATAAAAGAAAATACAAGTTGATTATCTAATATTTGAAATTATTGATATTTCTTTACATACTATTTTATACTGATATTTTATTGACATATTTTTTTTTTCTTGCTATATTTTGGTATATTTTTCTTGATATATTTTTATTTGGTATATTTGATACATTTTTGTTGATATATTATTTGATATTTTTATATTGATACATTTTTGCCCTTTATATACCACCACATTTTTTTTTCTCCCTTATATACTGATACATTTTATATTTCTCCATACTTCTATTTTCATTTTCGTTTAAAAATATCTCGAAAAATGCCCGAGACACGTTCCCAGACTCAACAAGAAATCGAACCATACAAGCTTTCGGAAATATTTTCTATTATCCCAGAATTTGAAGGCGATCCGATTTCTCTTTCTACATTTTTAGATGCGTGCGACTGTGCTTTTAAAATGGCCACAGGCGATCAGCGCGTTCTATTAACGATTCACGTAAAAAATAAACTCAAAGGTAAAGCTGCACAGCTTATTAATTCTAGAAAACCAATCTGTTATACAGAAATAAAACAATTACTAAATCTACATTTCGGAGACAGTAGAGACCTGACCTCCTTAATACAAGACTTACAAAGACTAAGACAAATATCTAACGAATCTCCTCTAACTTTCTTTAACCGTTTACAAGTTCTGAATGCAAAAATGCACGCCTCGATCCAAGTAGCAAATTTATCCCCAGATCAAAAAACTGCCCAATGTGACTTAATCGATACCATGGCCCTAAACACACTTTTAACCGGTTTAGAACCTCGTCTAGGACAAATTATTAGGGCTAGTAATCCAAAAGATCTCATTGAAGCAAGCAATCGTATTAGACGCGAACTTTAATTGTCATATTTTGAAGAACAAAAATCTAATTCTAGATCAACTATTCCTAAACCCTCTCAACCAATGAGAAGACCCTCGTCTCAGTTTACAAAATGTACAAATTGTGGCCGCATTGGTCATCTAAATAGTGAATGCCGCTCTTCACGTTTCGTACAGCCAAACCAAACTTTTTCTAGGGCACACGGTTACCAAAACCAATATAATAATGGACCTAACAACTATCAAAACAATCAGAACCCTAATAGGAATCAATATTCGTCCAATAATCCAAATTTCAACCAACAGAGACCTTCCTTTTCATCTCAAAATCAAAATCAAAATCGTCCATCTGTTATTCAAAGAAACCCAAACTTCCAAAGAGCACATGTTTTAAACGAATACCCTGATGAAATGACGACTAACTATTATACAGACGAATACTATACAGATAATTATTATAATACCGATAATTATGAAAACTATGAAACAGATTATTATACAGAAATAATCCACAAACTGATAACATTTACGAAACCAATAACACACAAAATTATCAGGATTTTCTTTCACTTCAGAATCGAAATCATCCTCCCAATCATACGAACCCCTCAACGGATATTACGAATATCCAAGAACAAATCCAAGCACTCAACTTGGACAACTTTCACCCGAATCTAAATTTTCCCGAACAGACATTCATGTAACCCCATTTCATACAATGAGTTCCAAAAATTTATATTACATTAACGATGCTACCAACACTTTTAAACTTTTAATCGACACAGGTGCTGGAATCACTGTTTTCAAAGAAAACACAGCACGCAATTATCATAATAGATTTCCTGAAAACGTTACTATTCAAGGTATAACCGATCAAAAATTGTTAATAACAGAATCTGTCCTAATTCCCTTCACTGACAATAATCCTCACAAAGTCTTTATTTTCAATTTAGACATTGATTTCGATGGCATAATAGGCCTAGACTTTCTAGATCATTATGAATGCGTAATAGATCTTAAATCCCGACAGTTGCATACAAATTTTAAAACTGTCACCCTTCACAAAGTAGGACACGAGACAAACACACCTCCTAAAGACAAGACACCGACACACCCCACAGAAATAAGACAAAACGAACCTAAAATATACTATCGTAAAAAACCGAGATCAAGACAAAAATCTTGAAAGACCAGAGAGAAAACGAATAAAAGGAAAAAACAGAATTACCATTGACAGCCGGACCGAACAAATATGCAGACTAAAATGCAACTTATCAAATACAGATGCCATATTATCAGCTCAAGAAATAGAAAAAGTTAGATTACCTCATGCATTAGTCCATGTAGATGAAAATGGAGAATTCTTAACTTCCGTACTAAATGCTAATGCTATGCCGAAGACAATCGAATTTTCAGACATTTCAATCGAACCTTTCAAACATTCGGAGACAATCCTATCCTACAACGGAAATGATTTTGAAGAACCCGTAGTAGATAGAACACGAATAATTAAAGAACAACTAAGAATTGATCATCTAAATTGCGAAGAACAAGAACTAATTCTAGATATATGTACTGAATACGCAGATATATTTTATGTCGAAGGCGACAAACTGACCTTCACAAACGAAATCAAGCACAAAATCGAAACAAACAACGCTAAACCTATCTTCACTAAATCCTATAGATATCCCCAAATACATAAGGAAGAGGTAAAGACGCAAATTAATAAAATGTTAGAAGAAGGAATAATCCAGAAAAGTGTCTCGCCCTGGTCGAGTCCAGTCTGGGTCGTACCGAAGAAATTAGATGCGTCAGGAAAACAAAAATGGCGAGTTGTTATTGATTATCGAAAACTCAACGAACTCACAGTACAAGACCGTTATCCTCTACCACAAATATCAGAACTATTGGACCAACTAGGAAGATGCCAATACTTCACAACACTAGATTTAGCGTCTGGATTTCACCAGATTGAAATCGAGCCACAAGACATCCAGAAAACGGCCTTTTCCGTCGAAAATGGACATTACGAATTTGTCCGCATGCCATTCGGACTAATGAATGCTCCATCTACTTTCCAGAGAGTTATGGACAACATCCTCTTAGGAATACAAAACGAAAGATGCTTAGTGTATATGGATGACATAATTATCTACTCACCCACCATTCATGATCACATGTCACGACTAACAGAAGTTTTTAAAAGGTTACGAAAAGCATATTTAAAAATACAGCCAGACAAGTGCGAATTTTTAAGAAAAGAAGTAGCATATTTGGGCCACCTTGTAACAGAAAATGGTGTAAAAACAAATCCAGCTAAAATATCTTGTATCAAAAACTTCCCGGAACCAAAGAACACCAAAGAAATAAAGTCATTCTTAGGCTTAGCCAGTTACTATAGAAGATTTATTCCAAATTTCGCCAAAATTTCTAAACCACTTACGAAACTACTTCAGAAAGACGTACCTTTTATTTTTAATTCTGATTGCAAAGAAGCCTTTAACGAACTCAAAAATATTTTAACTTCAGATCCAATACTTATATATCCCAATTTTGAGGAACCATTTTTACTAACAACTGACGCTAGTGCATTCGCGATTGGAGCTGTTCTATCGCAAGGCCCTATTGGAAAAGATTTACCCATAGCTTATGCCTCCAGAACATTATGCGGTGCCGAAACAAAATATTCGACGATAGAGAGAGAACTATTAGCTATCGTATGGGCAGTCAAACATTTTAGACCATATCTTTTTGGCCGAAAATTCACCCTGATTACCGATCATCGACCCCTTACATGGCTTTTTTCGATAAAAGATCCCGGAAGCCGATTAGCGCGTTGGCGCCTAAAACTCGAAGAATACAATTATAAAATAGAACATCGCGCAGGAAAAATAAACAGAAATGCAGATGCCCTCTCAAGGATAAAGATTAACCATTTCAAGGATTGTGCAAACTTTCAATCAAAAATCTCATTACATGCATCGAATGAAGATGACACGGAAACTCAAGAAAACGAAGACGACGATGAAGAAAATATAGAAAAAATGTCCGAAGAACTTGACAAGTTTATCGAACTGTATCGAACTAAGTCAATAATCGATTATTCTAAAATTGAAACATCGAATACGGACTTATTAGACAAATCCAACAAAAATATTGTTACATTTTTTTGGCAAAATAAACTTGAAGAACTCCACGAGAAAATAATGAATGACATATTCGAAGAAAACATGGAATACAGTAACCGAAGAATTAATATTGTACACAGCAAAACTGTAAAAGATCGAAAATATTTTATTATACCATTACCGTTTGATCCCGAACGAGTAATATCACATTTGTTTCTTGTACTTTTTGCAAATAAAGAACAATTCGATGAATCAAAAATATATTGCGTCGAAAATAATCTCGAACTACCTATCCTAGAAATATTTTCTTATATTTTTGCTGACAAGGAATTAAAATTAAGAATCTGTCAAAATATAATTAAAACAGCCAGCGAAGACGAAATCCCTCAAATTTTAGATCATTACCATTGTGGTAAAAACAATTTACATCGAGGAATAAACGAAACTATCAGAAGAATAAAGCAGAAATACAATTGGAAGAATTTAACAAAAGATGTAGAGAAATTTGTAAAAGCATGTGAAATTTGCCAAAAAGTTAAGATTTGCAGGAAAAACTTAAGTGGACCACTAGTCATAACAGAAACTCCAAAAACACCATTCGAAAGAATAAATATGGACATATTCGAATACCCTACTAGGAACTACGCTTTAACTATTCGTGACGAATTGACAAAATTCACGCAAGCCTATCCTTTGGAAGACAAAAAGGCAGTAACAGTAGTCAAGACACTCCTACTCTTTTTTCAACACTATGGAACACCACTAAGAATTCATTGTGACTGCGGTCGAGAATTCGAGAATGCTATAATCAAAGATCTATGCGAATTATACGACATTAAACTAACATTTTCTAGCGTTAACCATCCACAATCTAATGGATCTATAGAAAGGTTTCATGCCACACTCTCAGAAATGATTAGAGCAAATCAAGCCGAGAACCCAAACGATCATCCCTTCACTATACTTCCTTATGCAATAATATGCTATAACAACACAAAGAATAAGACCCACGGTTTCACACCATATGAACTTATATTTGGGCACACTGCAGGCCGACCACCAGAAACTCTATACAATCAAAAAACACTAATGAGTAAATATATTCGAGACCTGAATAACCGCATGGAATATTTTTACAAAGTAGCCAGAGCAAAAACAGAAAGACAGAAAGAAAAGGCGAAAGTAAGATTTGACGAGAATATTTCAGAACGAAGACCTGATTTTAAAATTGGTGACAAAGTTTACGTAAAAGAATCCCAAATTAAATCAAAATCGGATAATCTTTTTAATGGACCTTTCGAAATTCAAGAAGTTTTTACAAATTCCGCAATTATCCTTAACCCCAAAACTAACCAAACCTCTAAAGTAAATTTTGACAGACTTAAACCTTATTTTGAATAATTTTCCTTTACAGATTCTATGGACTCCTTCCTATCGTCCAATCCCAAATTCTCCTCACTCCAATTAATAACACAATTGGAATATTTTTTCATGAAAAAGGAACTATACGAATATCTAATGACAAATGGACTTTACTTGTTTACAAAGAATTATTACCTATCAAAACTACAATATCCAATAATGACAGAATTTTGGAAAACTTGCCTTTCAAGCCGAAGTACAGACACATGTTAGTCTGCTAAAACAAATCTCAAACTCCGTTAATTTAAAATATAAAGAAATAACCTCTGACACAGTACCTTATAATAAACGCCTAAAACGCGGTTTAGTAAATGGTATTGGAACAATCTGGAAATCTATTACTGGAAATTTAGACGCCTCTGATGGCGAATACTTTAATAAATGTATAAATAAGATAAATTCCGATGAAACTCAAATTGAAAATCTCCTAAAAAATCAAATATCTGTTACCACTTCAGTTATAAGAACTTTCAACACTACAATTCAAAAATTGCAAATAGACGAAGAAACTTTTAACAAAGACTTAAAAACTATCGAGACTACACTTCTGGACATTAATAATGACATCTCCTTTTACCAAGCACAATTACAAATACTAGATTTATGTGAGTCCTTAATGGAAAGCTACGTATTTTTAGAGAATTATTTAAATGATATACTAAATTCTATCACATTCTCTCGACTGCAAATTCTACATAGTTCTATTATTTCGCCCATAGACTTAATGGACGCATTAAAAGAAATCTCACAGTCATTACGAAATAACGTATTGCCTCTACCCACTTATATGTCAAATATAGCTCAGTATATTGACATAATAAAACTGCAAGATCATTACCACTTCCGATCCATTACCAGTAACAATCAAATGTGCAAGGAAAGACGTCACTACACAAATAATAAAAACAAATTAAATCTTAAGATTAATTCCCGAATGCATTGCATTCATCGGCAGTACCAGAATTCATGCTAGAGACCAAATTGAGAAATATACAAATATCACGTATAGAAGTCACCCAGTTAACGTACCCTACAGATGCTGTGACCATTTTGAGACAAAGAATCACCTATCAAAATTGAAACCACTAAAACTCAGTAAGATCAACGTAGATGACTCAAATATTGCACAACACAAATTGGACCAATATTCAGAAGAACTGGACCATATTATGAGCCAATCATTCATTGAGGAACATCTACCCTTATTCACTATATCAACCTTATCCCTGATTATTATCCTAGTTATCTTATACCTTTTCTGCAAATACTGAACCAAAATATTCCCAAAAATTGCAATCTCCTTGCCCCAGGATCAGCCTCCAACTCCACTACCACGCAGAAATTCCATTACACAGAAACTTCAAAGCTTAACCTCCTTCAGAAGAAGACCCAATGTCCAACAGGAAAGCGAAGCAGAAACACCAATTACTCTGTAAAAGGCAAAGCAATGGCATTGACTTTTCACTAATAAGGGGAGCTGTTATATGAGAAAATATTAACCTTGAACTAGCTTAAGTTCGCCGACTTCAGATTTCATCATCCCATTCCCATAGAAACCGCTGAGCACGCATAAGAACTTTGTACGAACCGTTGGCCAATATTCATGGGAACAGCAATTCAGCACTTCATACCAAACCTATAAATTACCATTCTCAGATGCCGGAACCACTCTTAGCTGCAACTTCGACCAGTCCAGTTATTGTAGTCATTTTAAATCAATTTAATTTTGTACTATTATTTAATATTTAATTTGTAACAAATAAAGTTCTTTTTTAAAAAGTCAAATACGTGATTAGTGATCTAACATATATATATATATATATATATATATATATATATATATATATATATATATATATATATATATATATATATATATATATATATATATATATATATTGGTCCAGTGCGCAGGTCAATGGGCGGGGTCTTGGTCGATTCCGTTCTTGCGTTATTCTTGGTTTCCATGTTTTTGGCAATCTTTGGGCATCGCCTCGAGAATTTAAATTATTTTCTTGTTTTTCTATTTCTATGGCTTCTCTGATAATTCGTTTTCTCTTGTTTTCGACATTCGCTAACATTACCGTATGTTTGAGGTCAATTTTGTGTCCTGTAGCTAAAAAATGCTGGGCTAGGGATGACGTCGTTTCTTTTCGTTCGATGGCATTGCGATGTTCTTTTTGTCTTACTTGGATCCTTCTATTTGTCTGTCCAATATAGGCTCTATCGCATTCTCCACAGGGAAGAGTATACTCCTTGGTTTTCTAGGGTAATCTTTGTCTTGGCAGATGGTAATATGTTTGCGACTTTTCTGTCGGTGTTGAAGACAGTCTTTATTTTGTGTTTTCTCAGGACCCTGCTTATCTTCTCTGTTGTGCCTTTAATATACGGTAGAGTGGTTTTGGCAATCGGCTTTTCGTCTTCTTTTATTTCTTTTGTTTTTTTTTTGTGGTCTTCGTGCCTTTTCGATTCTGTGTGTGGAAAAGCCGTTGTTTTTTAACGCTTTTGTAACTTTCTGCATTTCTTTTTTCTTGTGTTCTTCGTCTGTTAGTCGTTCAGATCTTATAGTCAGAGTTTTTATGACTGTCAGTCATCCAGAGAGACTTGAAAATGGCAAGTGAGATCTTGCCGAAACGTCGTCAAAATGGTTTTTATCAAAACCAACAACATTTAACGCGGAGTCAAACCCGGAATACCATTGATATAACATACAGCTCCCGCGGAAATATCAAAATTAACATATATATATATATATATATATATATATATATATATATATATATATACAGTGTGACCCATTTAGATTGGAAACACCTCTATAAAATTTGAAGTTGTTAACCGATTTTAACCAATTTTTTTTTAATGTCATGTAATAAAAGGTCTATTGCGGGACAAAATATGAAATATTTAGTTAAATTTTCAGGGCATTCTACGCTACTTTTTTTTCGTCGAAAATGGAGAATTTGTATTAGCGATTTTTTTATTAAAAATATTTCTACGCCACTGGATTTAGATTGGCTTCAAATAGCTATGACAAAAATTTCATTAAGATATATTTATTAATAACAAACTTATGACAACTTAAAATTTTAAAACTCACTAAGAAAAAACACTCTGTATTAACGTTAAAAAAACACTCTGTATTAACAGAAACATGGAAACATAATTTTAGTTTAAATCCCAGTTACCTCTACCAATCCACCATCTAATTGGATACATTTGTCGTAGCGTTTATGAATATTTCTAATTACATTTCTTAGTTGTTGGGGAGTAATTTCTGCACATGCCTGTCGAATTCTTGCACGAAGTTCGTTTACGTCTCTTGCACGGGTTTGGTTAATTTCTTTGTTTGATAACTCTCTAGAGAAAGAAGTCTAAAATTGTGAGATCTGGAGATCTGGGTGGCCAATCTATCAACGGACTACTCCGACCTATCCAACGGTTCGGATAATTTTCATTTAGCCATTGCTTCACGGTTCTGGCGTAATGAACAGAACACTCATCTAACTGGATATAAAATGTAATCGTTCATTAATTGGGAGCTCATGAATAGCATTCCACAAGTCGGTGTTTAAAAATTAAAAGTTCTGTGAGTTCAAGTTTTCTTCAAAAAAGAAAGGACCAATAACTCGTTCAATATACCACACCAGACATTGATTTTTTGAGAATACTGGCTTTTACAGTTTATTACCCAATGGGGATTATCTGCTGTCCCATAGCGACAATTGTGTGATGGTACTACTCCATTTGTAGTGAAAGTGGCTTCGTCGGTAAACAACACGTTTTTTAGAAAATTTATATTGTTTAAATATTAACCTTGAGCCCATAAACAATATTCTAAACGTTTTGCTTCGTCGCCTTCTTGTAATGTGTTTAAGAATTTTGGTTTGAAAGGTTTAATATTATTTACCTTAAGACATCGCCGAATACTCTCTCGAGGCACATTCAAATATAAACTGGCATTCCTTAAACTGGCATTAGGGTTATTTCTGAAATGATCTAAAAAGATTTGATCATTTCCTATTCTTCTTTGTAACGGGTTATTTTTTAAAATTAGTTTTGATACTGCACCATATTCATTAAATATTCTATTTATTTTGTTTACCGTACCGCATCTAATATTAGGACGATCCACATGTCTATCATGAAATATTGTAAAAACTTCCCTGGCTCTTCTATCGTTATCTCCCAAAAGACGTATAATTTCAATTTTTTCTCTCAAACTTAATCTTGCAGCCATGACAGAAAATATTATTAAAAGAATTTGAAGTAAATATTGTTGCAGATATTATGCATAAATTTATGCTAGCACTGAAATTTGTATGACACAAATAATATCAAACAGTAATATCGTTGTCATGGCAACTGAGATTTAAGTTGTATCATGTAAAGTTATTAATAATGTAAGTGCGTTACTTGCATTAAATTTTTATGCTATTTTAAACATTTTTTTGTCTAGTAGTGGTTTTTTATTAAAATTATTTGAAAAATAATTAGTTTTATGGTTATCTGTTGATACAGGGTGTTCTTTTTTGACTCGTAGTTTAGTGAGTTTTAAAATTTTAAGTTGTCATAACTTCGTTATTAATAAATATATTTTAATGAAATTTTTGTCATAGCTATTTGAAGCCACTCTAAATCCAGTGGCGTAAAAATTTTTTTAATAAAAAAATCGCTAATACAAATTCTCCATTTTCGACGAAGAAAAAGTATCGTAGACTGCCCTGAAAATTTAACTAAATATTTCATATTTTGTCCTGCAATAGACCTTTTATTACATGACATTAAAAAAAAAATTGGTTAAAATCGGTTAATAACTTCAAATTTTATAGAGCTGTTTCCAATCTAAATGGGTCACACTGTATATATATATATATATATATATATATATATATATATATATATATATATATATATACAAACAACACAGTTTATTAGGGCTGCAGTCAGTAGGTTTGGCCGGGATGTTATAGAAACACTCTTTTGACTTTTGGTGGAGCTTTCGGAATTCTTTTATTCCTTCTTCAAGACACTGTAATTAGAAGAAAGTGTAAATATTTACAACATATCTCAAATTGTCATTACAACTTACTAGTAATTGAGATTATTTTGCAAAGCTACGACACTCAACTTTAAAAACACACATATAAAATATAACATTTAAAATAATGGACAATATACATTTTAAAATTTAGTTGAAAAGTTAGAATTTTGTTAGTCACATCTTTTCATGGTGTGTTTGACTGATCCATAGAGAACAGAAAAAAAACAAAAATAGTGTGTAGAACTTATAAGAAGATTTGATCTCGGTTTGATATCGGTCCCTGAAAACAAAGTAACTGATGTTCTAAATACTTTTAACGCACAGTGTGAACACTTAAAGTTTACGGTTGAGAGAGAAGCTGATAATATGATTCCGGTTTTTAGACATGCTTATACATCGTGGCAGTGATGGCATGCTAAGGACGGACTGGTATCGTAAACCTTGTTTTAGTAACCGTTTCATAAACTTTTATTCTCAATATCCATCTAAGATGAAAACAAATTTGGTTTTGGCCCTTAAAACTAGGGTTATCAACTTATCACACATCGAGTTCAGGGACAAGGGACTAAAAAAGTTGAGATCTATACTACAAGAGAACTTCTTTCCTACAGGGCTTTTGAATAAACTCATTTTTGGTTCTTCTTTTCCTTTGCAATTTTCTGACAACCAAAATTTTCATAATAATGAGGTGAATGAAGTCCGACAACTGACACAGACATTGACACAGAACACATCAGAGCGACCACAATCTAAAATAACGTATGGTTGCCTACCCTATATTCCAGTTCTCACACCTAAGATATTGAACATTTTTAAAAATGTTAGTGGCTTAAAAATTGCAACTAAGAATGTGAAAACGATATCGAAGTTGTACACAAAGACAAAAGATCCTTTCACAATACAGGAGTCATCGAATGTTGTTTGTTCTATACCGTGTGCCAATTATAAAAACGTGTATATCGGAGAATCATCCCGTAATTTTCACAATAGAGTAATATCACATCGCAGCGACATAAAAACCAAAAAGATAAACGCATGTGCGCTCACAGAACATGCATTAACTTTAAAACATGAATTTAATTTCGAAGATTCCTGTATTCTGGTTAAGGAAAAAAACCATTCAAAACTTGTTTTTTTTGGAAATGTGTTTCATAAAATCTATTACGTCTTGTATAAATAAAAAGTCAGACATAGATAAATTGAGCAACATTTATTGTTACTTACTGACAAAACATCAAAAATAAAATAAAGATTTACTTTTACATATACACACCGTAATACACCTGAATACAAAACATGTTGCATACTATCAAGACAGGTTTAATATACTACTTCCATTAATATAATAGTAAGAACTCCTAATTACTTTTTAATCACACTATTTTTGTTTTTTTTTCTGTTCTCTATGGATCAGTCAAACACACCATGAAAAGATGTTACTAACAAAATTTTAACTTTCCAACTAAATTTTAAAATGTATATTGTCCATTATTTTAAATGTTATATTTTATATGTGTGTTTTTAAAGTTGAGTGTCGTAGCTTTGCAAAAATAATCTCAACGACTAGTAAGTTGTAATGAAAATTTGAGATATGTTGTAAATATTTACACTTTCTTCTAATTACAGTGTCTTGAAGAAGGAACAAAAGAATTCCGAAAGCTCGATCAAAAGTCAAAAGAGTGTTTCTATAACATCCCGGCCAAACCTACTGACTGCAGCCCTAATAAACTGTGTTGTTTGTTTATATCTCGACAGTCAATAATATCCAGTATTTTTTATAATATATATATATATATATATATATATATATATATATATATATATATATATATATATATATATATATATATGTTAAACAAAAGCCACGTATTTTCTCTTTTTTTTTGTTAATATGTTACTAGGTGTAACATGTAATTTTGTAACGTTTTTTTATTTGATTATAGATAAAAGAAGACAGCTGACAGAAACATATGGCTCCAACTACACAACAATGAGGAAATTAAATAAAGATGTCCACCGATCATTCCGAAAAGACGTAAGAGAAAGCAATACAAAAGAAATAACTAAAATAATTCAAGAAAACAAAAGTTTAAAAGTTTTGAGGCAAAATACGAACAAAATAGGTAACAAAAATATGTACAAAATAAGAAAAAATGATTGAAACATTACTACGGATAGAATCAAAATCCCTGAGGCTGTTATAAGAGCACTGATGAAAGGCAAGATCATCCCCTGTCCAAAATCACAAACCAGAGATCACAGTTATTGCCAGCAATAACTCCATACGACAGCAACACGACACTTTTAGAAATGAAAAATAACAAATCCCTAGGTATGACGGAGTAGTGATCAAGGCGATCAAACTAGGTAAAAATAATCCAGGCTTTGGTAAAATTTTCACCGAAGAATGCATCTAACAAGGAACAAATTTTACTTCATGGAAAAATGCATTCATTTTTATTGTTTTATTACAGAAGCAAGAAGACATAACAGATCTAAAAAAACTACCGTTTTATCAGTTTACTCTCACACATAATAGACTTTTCATAACAATTATTAAAAAAAGCCTTCTATCATCCTAGAGAATAAGCTGGATTTAAATTGGGATACATCACTTATGACCACCTACTAGTGATAATGGACTTGAAACATAATTTTTGCAGAATTCAACAAACCACTGGCCATGCCACAGCTAGTGTAAGACTATCTGAACAAGAAACAAATAAATTCGGTATACAGCGAGGTGTACGGTTAGGAGACACTATCTTTCCAAAGTTATTCATGATGCTTTTAGAACATACGTGTAAAAAGGCAGATCTGAATGCATAATATAACCATAAATAAAGAGAAGCTCAGTCACTTGGGATTTGCATATGACATCCTCCTTATACCTGATGGTATAAATGCAATAATAATTTTAAAAAAATTATATCACGCTTATTTGAAGGTCGAACGAAAGATTAATATGAACAAGACGCAAATAATGACTAATCTGGTAATAAGTCGAAAAATTGCTGTTGATGGAAGGGATATTGTACAAAGTGCATCGTATAAGTACTAAGAATATAAAACTCGGTTGGGCAGAGATAACCAGACATGTGATCTCGTATTTCGCATCGGATTAACCTGGGCAGCGTTTGATAAATTAAACTATGTATTTAAATTGGACCATCTGCCTCAAAAGGCAAATCTTTGACCAATGTGTGTTACCTGTACTCACTTATGAAGCAGAAACATTAACACTCACAAAAAAGGTAGTGAATAAGATTCACGTGACTCAGAGGGCTATGGAGCGCCAGATAAAACAGAAAGTGAGTAATAGTGAGTAATATTCGCGTAACTTATAGAGCTATGGAGCGCCAGATGTTGGGTGTTTCTCTGAGAGACCGAATCACAAACGAAGAAATACGTCATAGTAACAAAAACAACATAGCAACAAAATCGCGTCGCTAAAATAGAATTGGGCAGGACACGCCGACAAATTCTCAAACAACCGATAAACAAAACGAATTTCGAGTGGAGATCAAGACAAGAAGCACTACGGAGCAGAGGACGCCCACTAACTAGATAGACTGATGAGCTGAAACGTGTTAGCAGTATTTGTATGATGTAGTCAAATATTCATTTAATTATCATTTTGTTATGTTGGGATAATTAAAGTTTCAATTACTTAAATTAATTTGTCTATTAAGTTAATCTTAGTTGTTTAAAGACTGCAACCTGCTTTAGTTATAAGATTATAGACGACAATGTTATTTTGTTATGTAATAAGTACATATTGAGTAATTGTTAAAATTTGCATGTATTTGTTTATAATTTTTTTTGAGCAATTAATATAAAATGTTTTTAAGACTTATTATTTAATTTAACTAAAATATTTTAGAGACGATATAACTTATTTCAAGCATTTTATTTATTATTATGTTTTTAAGCTCATGGATAAATATGTAGATTTTTAAAATTTTCTTTGGTCATTCGTTGATATGTTTTCTGACATGTGTTTCTGATGCTTTCGGCCGTGTTTTTTTCTTTTTCTATTATCAAACTGATATGTAATTATTATCTATCGTTTATCTGTCTTTGATCTGTTATTTCTATATCATTTATATTCTTACCCACCCCCAATGAAGGTCCCGACTAAAGTAACGTGCCCTTTTTAGGTCTTGGTGAACCATTAGCTTTTTATTATATACTTTTGTCAACTTTTTCGTTACACTGCAGAACAATAAATTGCAGGCGGCAAATATTTTTGTAGACTACCAAATAAGTTAAAAACATATGGTCCCTATCTATTAGAACTGAACAGGCTAGTCTACTACAAGATGGTTCCAGAATTCTGAAACGAAGATGTACAATATGGTTTTAACTGGATTATTGTAATTTCAATTTCAAAAAAGTTGTTTGTGCCTAAATAATGACAGAGAAAACAAAACCTACACAAATAAGACCGTGAAAAACATATGACTTAAAAAAAGGAAAGGACAAAAAAATTGTATTGAAAGACTCTAATCGAAATTGCGACAGATAAATGTAGAAAAGCGCTAGTGCATTAGCAGAGAGTGGTGGCGATTGGGTGTCGAAAGACTGTTTAGAGGATTTTAAAATCGATATAAATAATAACAGATTCTCTTTTTAAAAATTCACTAATTTAACATTTTATTTTATCAATAAACGTGACTACTACACTATTTCTAAATTTATTCATCTTGGATTAGGAGATGGGTTTCAATTTAGATATAAGTGAATTATCCAGTAAATTTTTATCTAGACATTGGGTTAGCTCTACAAATTATATGTTTTATTTGTAACGATCTTTTCTGTAATGTGTGTTTATATTAGGAAAGTTTATATTTTTCTAATAATATGTATTGGCTGATTTTATAATATACAGGGTGAGTCATGAGGAACTTTACATACTTCTACCATATGTAGAGTCCCTCAGGGAGCATATCATGTGGCCACTAAAAAATGTCAACTCCTCTTCTTTATTAATTAACAGGGTGATTTGTGTAATTGACCATTTATTTCATTTTACTGTAGTGTTTATACGGCTCATTTGATTTTTTTAATTTTTACATGATACAGTACACTACTATCAAACATTCGACTGGTATTAGCCAAACTAAAAAATTCCAGGACTGGCTTTGGAAAAATTAACTTAGGGATTCGTATTAAATATTACACCCTGTATATATTTTTTTTAAAATGCAATAGGTGATTTTCAAACTACATAAATAGCCAATGAAAACGACATATATGCGACAATATTGTCGCACTTTTATTAAATTTTTAGTGAACGATCAAATCTTACCAAAAATAGAACAACCATAATGAAGTATCAAATTATAAGGTAATTAATTTAAACAAATGTTATAAATTTCATACATTTTAATTGAAATGATAAACTGAGTCACTGCACAACAAAAAATAGTAACTACTAACAATATCGAAGAACAATTTAAAAAAAAAAACTAAAAATATGTACATAGTTATGATAAACCCATAAATTAGAACTGGAAAAGATACAATAATGGTAACAAAATAAAAATAATTCAAAATAGATTTTCGAAATGGAACCCTGCAGCCTGTACACATTTTTGTTGCCGAATTGTTAATTGACGTATTGAATTGAAAGTATTTTGTAGAAAGTTCAAATAGACCTGCCCTGTTAAAGGACCATCAAAAAAGTGAGGACCTACTAATTGGTTATTTATGACACCAATTCACCCGTTAACCGAAAACCTTAACTGAGAACGACGTTCTCGAATAGCATGGGGATTTTCTTCTGCCCACACATGTGAATTTCGTGAATTATTTATCCCGTCTCTGGTAAATTGGGCTTCATCTGTTAATAGTGTCCTGTATAGCGTTGGTCGATTATTGTTAATCCATCTACAAAATTCCAACCTATCGATCTCATCTCCAGCATGTAGTCGCTGATATGGGTGATATGGGTATAGATTATTTTTTTGGAAGACACTACTTACTTTTGATTGAGTAACATTGAGTTCTCGACTTACTTGTCTAGTGCTTATTGTAGGGTTCATAGTAACGGCGTCCATAATGTCATCTTCCTGCGCTTCATCTACATATCGCTCTGTTGTTCCACTAGGAAAAGTGCCATTTTCTCGCAAATAATTAAAAACTGACCCAAATGTTGGATGACTGGGAGTTCGACGATTAGGAAATCTCCTGCGATATTCTCTACTAGCAGCCCTACCATTCCCATTACAGAATCCATAAACAAATATTATGTGTGCATATTCTGTGGTCGAAAACTGATGTGGCATTTTGAACGAAAGTAACAAAAGCTCTACCAAATCTAACACAATGTACTTAACGTAGATATGACAGAAGAAATATGTATTCTTGTACACATAAATAACAATTGATAATGACAATAATGACAATGGGTATAAAGTATCAAGAAACGTCAAACGGTCAACGCCAACCTTCATTTTAAAGTTTTTTAGATTTATAATTATTTAGTACAGTTGATGCAATGTATTATTATTTGACATAAAATTTTTATCATTTACAATCAACAAAAACTAACACATACAAGAGGTTTGACTTTTTAATCAATTTAATTTATTATTTATCGAAAATAATGCCCCAATACGATCTATGAGTAAAAATTTAAAATTGAAAAACAATTGATTCTATCGTAGAGATAATACAAAGTGACAGTAAAGATGTTAATTTTCTACGTATTAGATTATGTTGTAGTAACTCATTTTAATTAAAATGTTTGAAATTTAAAACATTTGTTTAAATTAATACCTTATAATTTGATACTTCATTATGGTTGTTCTATTTTTGGTAAGATTTGATCGTTCACTAAAAATTTAATAAAAGTGCGACAACATTGTCGCATATGTCGTTTTCATTGGCTATTTATGTAGTTTGAAAATCACTTATTGCATTTTAAAAAAAATTTATACAGGGTGTAATATTTAATACGAATCCCTAAATTAATTTTTCCAAAGCCAGTCCTGGAATTTTTTGGTTTAGCTAATACCAGTCGAATGCTTGATAGTAGTGTACTGTATCATGCAAAAATTAAAAAAATCAAATGAGCCGTATAAACACTACAGTAAAATGAAATAAATGGTCAATTACACAAATCACCCTGTTAATTAATAAAGAAGAGGAGTTGACATTTTTTAGTGGCCACATGATATACTCCCTGAGGGACTCTACATATGGTAGAAGTATGTAAAGTTCCTTATGACTCACCCTGTATAGGTATATATAATATAACCTTTACGACCGACTGGCTCGCTGACTAATAAAACGCATTCTGTACGTCCCTTTCAGTAATATATTCAAAACAAACGACTGGTCTTTGTAGACCTTGTGGGGTTGACATCCGTTCAATAAATAAACAATGCAATAGTACTTACGATATTGTTGTTATTTATTTCGAAATTATTGATGTGGAATGTTTATTTCCAGTGGTCACGTAATAGCTATCTATGACTTACTCAAAAGGAAGTTTCTTCGAATGGCAAAATATCGTAATAAGCTGTTAGATACATCGTAATGGGTAGTTAAATGTATTGGAATCGTTTTAGTCGTTGATTATGGCTAGAACAAATCGTTTTTAAACGTTTTAGCTTGAAGGGAAAAATGCACCTGGAACTGAGAAGTGTAAATGCGCATATCCAAAAAAGACAATGATTTCTGTAGGCTGCAAATTTTGTTCCATAGTTATTTATCACTCTAATATACACGCAGCGTAAAATTACTCCAATCTACACGCAAAAAAGTGGTACTGTAAAGGTACACGTGGCTTTTACAATATTTCAAAGTAATTTATTTCTTCAAATACATATTATAGCAAAGTGTTGTTTGGTAGACAGTTCACAAAATATCTATGTATGCGTGCAAATATTAATGCATTATAGTGCAAAGTTTTTAAAAAATAATGTCGCATATTAGATATATGTTGAGAACATGAACTTGATCTCAAAACGAAAAAAAAAAACAAAGTACATGGTAGTCAGTAAACGCGAAATATTAAATTCACGGCTTTTGGTTAAGCCACAACCAATTAATCGATTAATCAGCTAAACATATCTTGGTACCAATATAAACAGCCAACGGGACCACTCTTCTTCTTCTAGTTTAATGACCGTTATCGATCTTTAGATATCATGTTCGCTAACATATTCACTATTGTGACTTTATTGACAGCAGCTCTAAATAATGATGTCGATTGTTCGTGCCACTGATGTGGCACCATCTTCTACCAATGATGTTTTTCTTTTACCAGGACCACGTTTATGTTAGATTTTTCGGTAAATGATCAGATGTAAAAGTTTATGTTCAGTGTGTCTCATAATATGACCGAAGTATTCTTGCTTGCGTCTCTTTATTATAATAAGCTGTTGTGTTGTTTGGTTCAGGCCTCTAAGGATCTTCTTATTTATAACTCTGTCGACTCATCTTATTCGTAGTAGTCGTCTATACAATCATATATTAAAGACTTTCAAGAGTTTGAGCATCGCCTCACTAAGGATCCATGCTTCCACTCCATACAGTAGCACTGGAAAAATATAGCAGTCTGGCCTTTGAACGCGAAGGTCAATACTGAGATTGTGGCTGCAAAGTAAGTTCCTTATTTTTACAAAAGTGGCTCGGACTTGTTCTATACGACTTTTAATTTCTACGGTTGGATCCCAGCTGATATTGATATTACAGCCGAGATACACTAGTTTCTCTACTTTGTCCAGTACGTCATCGACTTACGGTCATCCTGTATATAGTTTTATTTGCTAACTATTATATATTTAGTTTTCTTAACGTTGAGTTTTAATCCAGACTGATCACAGTTTTGTTTTATTTTGTTCATTCGATTATAAAGGTCTTCTTCGCAATTTATACCATTCTTGCTTAATAGGTGAGTTAAATATATTGTCTTTTTACCATGCAACGACAACATTTAACGTTGGACGAGATGAATAGATCCGTTGGCCTCCTTTAAGCTGGTATGCGACAAACTCAAGTTGCTGGCCAGCAATTCGAGTTTGGGTGTCTTCCAAAGCGTCATAAGTCGTTTATGGCGTTGGTTTAGAGACACCGGGAGTCCAGCCGAGCAACATCCAGGACGTGGTCGCTCTTCAACCGTCGCTCAAGACCAATATTTAATTTTAAATGCCAGAAGGCAGTCATTATTCACAGAACCCGGGCTGGATAATGAGTTACAGCTTGTACATAATATACAATGACTGGGCCACAGTTTTGTTTAGTGACGAGTCCAGATATGGATTTCATCCAGATTCTCGTCGGTCAAGAGTTTGGAGACGATCCGGAAATGGAGAATCGAAACAAAAATCTGATACCGTCATTAGGTTTTATTTCTTTACTCTTTTTGGAGTACCAGAAACTGAATTCACGACGAATTTTGACCATAACTTTTCTATGATTATTTTATAATGAAGAAATAAAAAATCAGAGTAATATAATATGCAGCTGAATTTGTTGCTCACTTAACAAGTGTAATAACGCTATATCACTTTTTAAAATGCAATCAAAATTGATGTATATATGATAAAAAAAAACTTTCTGTTCCTTAGACATTTTTGATCTATTTATTTGTTCAAAATTTTTACGTAAAACATAAAATAAAGCACTGTTTGTGTAAAGTAAAAAATGCGTAACTCTTTTTGAACCGTATATTAGGTACACAATAAGGTAGATATAAAACGGCATACAACTGAATTGCCTTTTCAGTAATCTTCATTTTCTCACGCCCGAGCAATAAACGGTCTAATTTGGTTCGAATGTAGCACAAAAATAAATGAGAAACAAGAAAACTGGGTGATGGACTCAATAGTGTCTTCAACGCCTAAGAAAAAAATTGAAAATAATATCAAGTGCCTACTCGCATGTCGGAGATATAGTTTCGCGGCGAAATCACGTCAACTTGGAAGGCTTTAAATATGTGGCTACACGCTAAGGAAGGCGGTTAATAAGCGGTTTTAAATTAAAACCTGTCGGTTCTTGTTGTACTGTTTTAATTGTCGTTAGATATTGTGTTAAGAAAGGAAGTAAAATATTTATATTGCTCCCAGGGAATTATAGCTTGAATATTTGAAATGAAAACCTTTCGACGGTAGTAATAATAATCTATTTACTCGCTTGTTGTTAGAAACAGCTTTTCATATTATATATCTTGTGAAAAATTTACATAGTTGTTGCTAATATTTAGTATTTCTTTTTAAAATAAAATCCCTAATAAAGTTGAACATAACTAATTCAGTAAAAAGTATTATTTAACTTGATTATATCTAAAAAGCATTTAACACTAGGTATTTAATTAATAAGGAGGCATAATAGTGTTGTCACTTAAATAAAATTACCAAAAGTAACACCGAATAAACGAATAAAAAAACTATGATCAACAAATTTTTTGCTCAAAATATGAATTTAAACTAGAAAATAAAAACAACTATTTAAATAGAACAAACAACTAAAAGCAACTGTTTAAACAAAACAAAAATTTTAAAAGCTCTAGCCCACCACCAATGGGGAGCTGAAGAAAAAAACTTATTGAGAATCTATAGAGCTCTTATTCGCTCCAGATTAGATTATGACAGCATGCTCTACATGACCGCCTGCATTACTTATTGTAAATCTCTAAATTAATACAAACGACCTTTTCATGTACATCTCTAGGTGGGTTTAGATCTAGTACAGCTGAAAACATGTGTCTTTCATCTTTCAAATCTTTCATAGCTCCCCTTTCCATACGACGTCAGCTTTCTTATTTCACTAGAGTTTTAGCCAATCCAAAAAATATAGTAATCAAACTAATCAATATTATCCATCAATTTTCCGAAAATAAAGACAGATCTGTGATACCTTTTTACAATTAGTAAATTTTTTGTTAACAGATATAGACATGATAATAATCACCCCCATCAGTACCTGAAATATTTTTCCATAGACCAAAAAGCTACCTACTTTCAACACTAGCCTAACAACTCGACGTAAAAAAGCAAAAACTCTTAGGAGTCTTTTTAGACAATGATTTTAAGAAGCAAAAAATACCAAATAATACAACCAAATTCTTTACACCGACGCCCTAAAAAATGGCGAAAATACTGACTGTACTGACTGTACCGAAAACACAAACTCACCTGTATACCGATTCCCAGCCACTTCTAGTATTTATACTTGCGAAAATTCATCTGCATTGTGATTCACATTGCCTTACTGACCCGTAAATATAAAAAAACCGCGGAGTGCTACCATTTAAAGGGTTATGCTTTTGAGAAAGAGGTGAATTTGTGCCTAGGCGCTAAGGTGCATTTGGGTGAATTCTATGCAGTTTTCCTGCATATACATCTAAAGAAAAAGTTATTCAGAATTAAATTTCCTATAGAAATGTCAGTTTTAGTGTGAAAGTTGTAGTTTGACATCTAAAGTTATAATTTTTTTTTGACACGATATCAAAATATATTTAAAAAACAAAGCAAAAAACAGGAACATACGCGATTTTTCTTTTTTGTTTCATTACTTTTTTCCTCGGGGGCACAGGTATAAGTATTTCTGTATAGAAAATAAACTTTATCTTTTTTTTTAAACGACATTAAGTAGAAGACTTTAGAATTTACAGTATTCGAGATACGATTTTTCAAAGTTTGCCCCTCACACCATTTTGGGGCCATTTTTTAATTTTTCTGCATGCGGTGTACAGATTCTTGGTAAATCGATGTTTTTCGTTCCCCTCGCCTGTCGAGGGGCGGTAGGGGTAAGAGTGGTAAATTTTTTTGAATATTTTTTGGGTTCTCAAAATTGACATTCTTAACAAAATTAAGCTTGTTCGTTTTTAGAGTTTCAGTGGTATTATCTATATACATATTGTATATACATACATACAAATCGTTGCTAGTATCACATTTTGACGAACCATATCCTGGTTACCGTTAGTCTTAGAATATTTTACACTATTTTTAAGTATTGAAAATAAGCTTTCTTTTTAATTCGGTAATGTATATATCTAAATATATAAGAAAAAAAAATATGAGAAACTTTAAAAAATAGCTACGTATAAAACTTACCAAAAATCGTATAAACATGGTCAAAAGTAGAAAACATTAAAGAACTGTATCTAGCTTAAAATTAGCTGTAAAACCTTCTACTATAGACCATTTTAAAGATAATTGATTTGTGTTTTAACTAAATGTACAACTGTATATACCTCAAACTGCGTAGAAAAAAGTTATAGAACAATGTTTTAAAAAAAATAGGAGAAATGGCCAAAAAATAGTGTGAGTGAATAACTTTGAAAAATGTTATCTGGGATACAGTTAATCCTAAATACTTTTACTAAACATTGTACTGAAGAAAAACGACAACGGTATTTTTTGTTAAAAAATGCCTTTACCTAAGCCCCAGTGGGAAAAGTTATGGGACAAAAAGAAATCGCGTACGTTTTTTGCTATGTTTCTTGTATATATTTTTGTAAAAAAGAAATTTTAAGCCTAAAGGTGACATTCGATAAAAAACTTAATTTTAAACAACTTTTTTGTTGGTATATATTTACGAAAGCGGCGCAGAATTCACCCAAATGCACCCTAGTGCATAGATACAAAACCATCCCTTTCGCAAAACGCATCCATTTAAATGTTAGCACTCAGCGGTTTTTTTATATCTGGGAGTCCAATGACCGTCCAGTAATTTTGCTTGTTGCTGGTAGTAAGCTTATTGGTCGATAGTTTTTTGAAAAAGTAATTTTCCGTAGTTTTTCAATCATCTTCACATGAGTTTCTTCCCATCTAACAGGAAAGTTTGTTAATCTCAAGATGTTGTTGATTAAGTTTTTTAGATGCACTACTACTGGTTTAGCTGGCAGGTTTTTCAGAGCCCAGTTCGTTACATTATCTTATCCTGGTTCTTTCTTGGCATTGGTGAGTTTGAACAGTTGTCTGACCTCTTCGGTGAAGTGTGAGTTATGCTTATAATTCCCCTTCTTCCTTTTAAAATTTTACATCTTTTTTACACTTCTGTGAATTTTAGATGTTCATTAGGTTGGCTGTTACTCCTAGATCTCCTTTCAGGTGTATATTTCATGATTTCCGCTGTGTCTTCCTATGTATACACAATATAAGTGTCTCTGTGCAGGGGTGGAATTGATATCTTCTTCTCTTTTCGTATAACATCTAAAACCTTCCAGACTGCAGATTTGTTTGGATTTAGCTGTTAAATATAGTTGTGTCAGCTTCCCTTTCTGTGGTTTTTTAGCAGCAGTTTAGAGCAGTTGTTTTGTCCTTTTGATTTCTTTATGCTGTTATCTTTTCTTTGCCTGCCTTTTTCCTTAATCAGATCTTTCAGCTCACTACTGATGTACCTGAATCTTCCTTTTATTGTTGGTGTTTGTTCCTTTCTAAAAACTGGCATCAATAGCATTTTGTATTGTTTTTTCGAGTTTTATAATAAATTTTTCTAGCTCTTCTTTGGTATTTATTGTGGGTACTGCTCCGATGGTTTCGCTTGCAATTTTTTTCTAGAGTCAGTACGATTGGGTTATGAGTTAAATTGCCCTCGTTTACCAAATATATTTTATATTGTTGACCCACTTTTTGCAGAATTGCTCTGTTTAAATAGGGAGGAAGTCTGTATTCACATTGAAATATGTAGGTTTCATGGGCCCTACTACAATGGTGTTATGTCTGTCTTTGAGATAGCTACACAACAGTCTCCCTTTATGGTTGGTAGTTTTGTTGAACCAGTTAGGTTCGAGATAAGGGCTCCTCTGTGTTCAAAATGATGCTCAGGTCCTCATTGAAAATTGGATCGTGCGGTCTAACGTATGCTAAATTATTTCCCGTTTCCCTTTTTAATCCTTATTATGGTGGCTTCCATAGTGACCAGACCATCTGCTGTAGGAATTGTCTAATGTCTTATTGCTTTGTTTAACAGAATAGTCGTAGTACCTGATAATGCCCTGTGATAATTTCCATTGCCATTTGAAATTTAGATTTTGTTTTTTCGTTATTTTTGTTTCAAGTAAAGCTACAATACTTAATAATGTACGCAAAAAGTATATACAAATTAAAATAGAAATGTCAAAATCCATCAACAAGAAGCAGATATATAGTTTAGATCGCGAATTTATGAATAAAAAAAAGTGACTAACTTTGATTTTAATTTTCGTAGGACAACTTTTATTTTTTTTTATTTGTAACAAAATGCATACTTTTCGAATATGAAAAAAATATTTTTGCTCGGGCAATAGTGGAAAAATTAATATAAATATTTGTTAGCAAAATTTAAAATGTGTACGCAATTAAGTTTCGGAATATTGAAAATGGTTTTCTCTAACTTTTTTTAAATCCTTTTATAGAGTAACTCTCTCTTGCTGATGGTATCCAGGCAATCACTGTTAGTTTATTTTTTCTGACTTTATTATTGCAAAAAAAATTGTTTGGCATAAACATTAAATAACTTTTAAACTAATTGATGAATCACTCTAAAATTTTAACCACATTTTTAACACTGTAAGATCCAACTTGCCACGAAATATCAAAATTGTAGGTTAATTTTTACAATATGAACTAAAACTTAGTGAACATTAAGAATTCTTAGTTTGTTAGTTTTTTAAGCAAAAAATTAGTAAATCAACATGCAAATATCGTCATTTTATTAAATAGTTACTTCCAAATGTGTTCAAAATGCTTTAATTTTTACTAGTAGATGAAAGTTTTTAAAATGGTGCATTTTGGCCCTTAATTGTTAATAATTTAAAAAGTTCACCAAACCCACTGTAGAAAACATAGAGGTTTGAGTTAACGAGGTGCTAAAACTTAAAAAATTCATTGTGCAAAAGGTTTCTTCATCTCAACAAAATTTTAAAAGTATGCTGATTTGAGATTTGTTATTGACTAAAGAAAACAAACTCTTAAAAAATATAATATCTGTGTTCAAAAATATTAATACGATTAAAACAAGTAAAAATTAAAAAAAAATTGTTATACAGGGTGGTCCTTAAGTAATTATACAAATAGAAACCGTAGATTCAACACTTTAAAATATTACGATTTAAGCCAACCTGCTTTAATAAAATGTTGATATAAGGAAAGATACAGGGTGTTGAAGTGGAAATTTAAAATTTTATTTTTCGCTATAACTTTTACGTTTCTAAATATTTTTGCACAATAATTTACAATTAGATGCTCTTGAGTAGGATAAATTATAATTTTATACATACTTTAATGTAACTGATAAAGGGCGGTACATATGCCACATGTGTGGCATAAATTTGCGCTTAACTTTTTTGCTCTTTAAGTTAGCTCTATTTGTGTTAAAAAATATTGAAGACATATTCTTTTTACAAAGAAAAGATATACTTGTTAGTACCCTCAAAATTTAACCGTTTTCGAGATAATCGCATTTTATAAGTCAGCTGCATAATAATTCTTAGTTTGATATAATTTGTGCAGTAAAGAACCGAATACCTCTAGATAAGCATAATTCATAGTTTATTCTTATTAAAATAACTCAAAGGTGATAATGTAATATCACAAAATGCTTTGTTATACATCTTCTTCTTTAGGTGCCGTGTCCGTATTCAGACGTTGGCCGTCATCATGTTTACAATTTCTCTTTTCTATCGCTTCTTAAGTTTCTGTATTGGCGCGTGTATTACTTTTTCTCTATTGAAGCTGAAAACCCAAAATATGTGGTTTATGCAAAATGTTACACGACCACATTCCAGAGAGAAGGCAATTAGAAGATACTTAAATACAACTTTTCTGAACGTTGGATTGGTCGTGGTAGTCATATTCCTTGGCAATGTGGTGAGATATTGATATAATTATTTAATTCATAAAAAATCCGAAAAAAAAAATTATTATTCATTACGTATGTTCTTTTTTCATAATACTTTTGCTACAAATCTTACCTTAAAGACTCAGCATTTTTACAAAAAATCATCATTGGCCTAATAACTGATATTGTTATAAACATATTAAACACACAGGCAATTTAGTTTAGCATAATATTAGTTCGTTAGTAAATCGTAATAGTCCATTTGTTCGAGATGTAATTATAGTTACTCGTAAGCTGTAACGTAATCATATAAAGAAGTAATGTCATTGATATGTTATTCTGTGTGTACATAAGTAACCAATGGACGAGATACATCACAGTTTAATACATTATTTAACCTCTGCGACAAATAAGATGTATCCAAAAAAATGTATTCATCCATTATACATTATAGCCACCAAGTAGCCCAGAATTGAATCCGCTTGATTTTGGTGTATGTAACACATTAAAACAACGTGCCTATAAAAATCCCATAAATATTCGCAACCAACTATGGGAAGAAATAAATACTGCAGCAGTTTCTTTAGAACCAATGATGCTATTTAATATGAGACGATCTTTTATGGAATATATCGACAAATGAATTAAATAAAATGGTGGAAATATCGAACACTTACTTTGACAAAAAGTAATGTTATTTAGTTGAACTATTTGTTAATTTGGTTTGTAAACAAAATGTTTTGATTATGACTTTAATTTAACATAAAACGTAAAATGTTTGATGTAAAATTCTATTATTCTGTTATTTTGTCAAATCTTATTATTAATTATCCTGCTGATATATTAATTTTATTTAATATTTCGTTACTATTAACTTTAGTTAAAGGTATTTTATAACAAAATTCAGAAGTATTAATGTTTTTGTCTATTTTTCTATCGTTGAATGGAGTAATTGCCTTAAATCAGAATTATACAGCTGATTTCTAAAATGCGATTATCTCGAAAACTGTTGAGCTTTGAAGTTTTTAACAGGTATTCCTACTTTTTTTTTTGTTAAAATAATGTATCTATAATATTTTTTATTCCAAATATAGGTAACTTAAAGAGCAAATTTATGCCACAAGTTAGCTTAAATCTTAATATTATAAAGTGTAGAATCTACTGTTTCTTTTTGTACAATTACTTAAGGATTACCCTATATATTAAAGAACTTTAAAACAGGTTCTTTGATAAAATAAGGAAAATAATCAAACATCATAGGAGTACTCAATATCAAGGTAATATCAGCTATAACAGATCTCATCTAACAACCGATAATTCGAGTACTCAAATATTGTATTATTGAATTATCCACGATACAAAAACAAGTAACCTTATAAATATCATATAAGTGTTCTTTTTTTTATGAAGCTCCAAAAATAAACAGTGCTTGTCATGTGAATCAAACTGCCAAATAAAAAAATAGAAATGTTTAAACAATGAAAATAACTGTCGAATTCGTTTTACACTAAATCATACAAATACTAAAGTAAATATTTAAGAGAAATTAAATCCATGCATCACCATAAATTAGAACACTTGAGGTAACTGTTTGTTACCATGTAGGAATCCAAGATTTCTCGTAAATAATGTAGGTTTGCTTTTGTAACGTCCGCAACTATAATTTCATGTTTTTTAAACCAGAACTTTTTCTTATCCTCTTTCAAAATATTTCATCTTTTCGCATTAAGTTTTAACGATCGTATATATTATTAGCGCGACCAATAAAACATTTTATTAGTCATAAAGTTTGTCATATGCGAAATCATAACTTAGAGATTCCGAAATTCTAGATTCGATGTCGAGAACTAGTATTTTATACATCTCCTCTTGGATATATCCGTAATTTTTCTATAAACTAAATGGTCCATTTGGGCCAAAGGTTTTATTCGCCTCAGGTCAAAAAATATGGCGCATTGCAGAGACATAAAACAACGAATACACCGCCAATTAGTAATCCAAAAAATGAAAAGGTTTTCTAGGTTATCGTAGGCCAGGCGCAGAAATATCTTTAGATGATATTAAAAGTTATTAGCAAACTCCATTTTTGGTATGGTTTCATGATAAAATTTATTTTTGCTATAGATATTTTTTAATTGCTATTATTTTTAAGTTTATATCTATAAGTAGAGCATTCTATGGTCTGGTTTAGAAGAACTATATGCGTAGATGCTTACATGTAAATCTGGATATATATATATATATATATATATATATATATATATATATATATATATATATATATAAATATGCTTTTTGTTTTAAATTTGTTTAATTTACTAATGTTTATGCATATTATGCTTTATTGCTTATATAAGGTGAAAGTAAAGCTCCTAGTGCAAAGGCATACAAACATAAAAAATCAAACAATTCAATAACATACCAAGTCAAATAAAAAAATTGTTTATTATTACATATATGCACATGAATACTTTCAAATATTTACCATAATCAAAAAGTAACAGTACAAAACAGAATTATATGTCAACAGAAAAATATTTCTAAAACTAAATAATAATCTATTAGAACCTCAAATTACTAGAAATGGATTGCGACAAGGAGGCATATTAAGTCCAGTATTGTACTGTATACCTACACCTGACTAAAAAAACAGCAAATTTTTTAAAAATTGTACAATTTGCAGATGATGTGGTAATTTATAATGATCAAACTGAAATTAATCAAGGAATTAAAAATATAAATGTTAACTACATAGCAATCAGCCACTGGACATTGGAAATGGATTTGTATTATCTACAGTCAAAACTTAAGCCTGTATATTTACTAGACAAAAGAAAACTGACCAGTAAAAATTAAATTAAAGTCAGTATAAATTTTCCGGTGCAAAATAAATAAAACACCTTGGTGTCATTTTGGATGAAAAGGTCTCACGAGCAGTTTCCCATTCCATATGGGGAGCAGATCCCAATATCTCTCTTTTAATGTATGGAGTTTATGCGAGTACTAATAGATTATAGATCAATATTTTATGTGAAAAACAAATTTAAGTCGTTGTGAACAAATGTTTAAGACTCTGATTAGGTGCTCTAAAGTCTACTCCAATAAAAATAATATATTATAGTGTGTTCTGAACTGCTTATGGCGATATGAAGGAGCAAAATGGGCAGTCAATTTTTAATTAAACTACTTCATAAAGAATCAAATAAAATTGATAAAATTCATCGATTAGCAATACAAAATTTAACCAATAAATTGAACTGCCCTCTAATTAAAATTAAATCTAAATATGTTTATAAGTAAATTTTACAAATATAAAAATGTAACACATCGAGTTAATTTAACATAGTGGAGCACGGGGCACAATGAAACACAAATTTGGTTATTATTTTTCCCGTTTTTTCATGTAGGTATATCAGTTTGAAATGTGTTTTAAAATATGGCCTTTGGTACTAGGAACAGACTTATAATAGTATCAAAAAGCATTTTATTTATATAACCAATTATTTTGAGTAATAATCAATTCAAGTTTAAAAGAAAATGTCTCATTGTGCCCCACCACTGGGGAACAATGTAACATACATAGGGGTACAATCTAACATATATAAAAACAATCAAGTTGTACAATAAACGAATGAGATTGCTTTAGAAGTATGCCCAATAAAAGTGCTATGCTATAGTTTTATTCCAATAATAAAAAAATAATATAAAATCACAGGAAAAATAATTCAAACGTTGAATATAATATTACCAATATTTAAATTAGTGAAGTCGATTCCGAAAGAAATAAGTTGGTTTTGGAGATGGGTTGATCCCGCAAAAACCGGGTTCTCCAAAATCATCTTAATGCGATTTTCAGCGACTATTGATACATCTGTCAACAGTTCGACTCGAGCAGCCGAACAGTACGGACGTGAGAGAGAAGCGTGCTTAGGTGGGGGCGACTGACCTATTGTCAACGGAGCTTTTCAGCTCCCGGTGGGTAAGACGCCGAGTGTGGCATAGGCACTTGTCCTACATATTAGCGAAAAGCGGATGCGAGGTTGTTACTAGTTAAACCGTCGAGGAGCTGTTTTTATAGGCTCCTTGCGGAGGCTATAATAGCTTCGCGTTTGCGAAGAATTCGGGATCACCTCAGTGTGTCGTCAGGGATGACACTGTAAGGCCTTGACATTTGACAAGGTCGGACAGAAACGGCCCCTGCTCCTGAGGTGTGAGAAACAGGAAGAGGATCCCTCACTGTGAATACAGGGAGTGAACTACCGCGAGGTACCTGGGACGGCACCCAGTAAGCCGTACTGACAGCGGTCAGTCGGTGGAAAAAAAAACAGAGTCGTCTAAGTAGAATTTTCTTATATCTTATGAACTATTTGTTCACTGCCTTACGGCAATATGAGTGATATTCCCCCCCCAGAAAGTGTTGTCACGCAGGTGACAACACAAGAAGAAGAAGAGAATGATTTAGCCGAATCATCAAACCCCTCTGTTGACAGCTCGATCGAGCTATATAATAAATTTATTAAATCGACTAATCCCGCGATCGACGACATAGAAATCGTAATATCTGACGATGACTCCTATCTGCCCGAGTCGGAGGAAGAAAAAAGCGAAATCGACACCGATGACGATATCAATACGATGGACGCCATCGACGAAGAGCCGAGCCCAGCTGCAGAATTGTGCGAAGCCCCACCCCCAACTGTAGTAGAGACACAACCCGCCGTGGACAACGTCTCCAAAAATGAAGCCGAGCCCGAAATCGGCAAGAAAATGAAAAGGCTAAGGCCCAAAGAAGACTCTTCGGAAGACGAAGAAGTAAAGAAAAAGGCCAGAGAAATGGCGGAAAGGGAAAAGGCCAATGAGCTTTTAAGGTCGGTCAATGTACTGACGGAACAGATCAAATCCCTTAAAGAAGAAAGCCGTATCCGTGAGGAAAAGGCAAATAAACAAATCCAAGACCTTCTCGCTCAGATGACTGAGCTGAGAAACGAAAACAAAGAAAAGGACAAGGAGATACAAAAACTTGTACAACATATAATGGCATTAACAGCAGCCAAGGAGAAAGAAGAGTCAATAATGGAAATCGACCCGTGGAAAGCCTCCCTCGATAATGACGTTGTAAAGCTAGTGGAACTAGGAATCGGTTCACCTCCCCCCGTAAAGCCATCCGGTAGCAAAGGTAAGCCTAAAGAGCCGGAAAGAATCATAACAACCAAAGAACCTGCAGGTTGGACACAAGTACAAAACAAAAAAGGAAAAAAGACAGGCACCACTACTGAGAAATCAGACAGTAGTGTGAAAACAAAAATAAGCGTCGCCGAAAAGCAGACGCAGATAATAAATCAGCGGAAAGAAATCGAATTTAACAAGGCTGCGAAAGAGGCTCATGAAAGAAGCCAGAAAAAGAAAACTGCCCAAAATAACTTGAGCAAAAATAGCCAAGTTGAAAAAGAAAACGACGTACCAAAAGACTCACCGCAAACAAGCGAGGAGCCTATAGTAAAAGAGCCGAAACCACCGGCGATAATCCTAAAAACTGTAGGAGAACACCAAAAAATCCTGCAGAGAGCAGCCAACCAAGGCATAATATCAGTCAATAAGTTTGCACGATCAGGCAGATCGATTGTTATTAACACAAAAACCAGAAAAGATTACCTAGGAATGGTACATATCCTAGAAGAACACAGTCCAAAAGTAGAATTCATCGCATATCCCATAGATAGCGATAAACTAAAAAGAGTCATTATAAAAGGGCTATCTGCTACTACTAGCACAGTAGCAATTAAAGACGAACTATACAATAAAGGAATAGAAGCAACAAGGGTGATCAATATGATCTCCAAAAAAGCTGATAAAAAAGTACTGCCACATTTCATCGTCACCCTCAAAGAGGAAGACGTTGCAAAAATTAAAAAAATATCTGATATATGCTACATGCGCATCTATGTGGAGGATGAATTCAAAATCACAAAAGACACCCTACAGTGTTATAACTGTCAAGGGTTCTATCACAGCTCAAAGGCTTGCCATTGCGGATCCAGATGTGTAAAATGCGGAGAAAACCACATCAGTAACGACTGTGAGAAAAGCCGGGAAACCGACCCCAAATGTGCAAACTGTGGTGAAGCGCACACAGCAAATTATAGAGGATGCTCTAAGGCCCCCAAAAAGAAAACACCTGCCCCAACAAGACCGGTAGGAAGACCCATAAACAGCGCTCCAATCAACAAAGGAGTCAGCTACGCACAGGCAGCGAAAAAATCCGCTGAAACCACCTCAGAATCTCCAGCACAACCACAAGAAGTGTCGGTACAGGACGCAGCTACCCTCATCGCAAACTTCCATACAGAGTATAATAACAAAATGATGGAAATGATGTCCATGATGGACAAAGCAACAAAAATGATGACTGCATTTGGAGAAGCCGTCCGAAAATGTTAGCAAACCAAAACGAAGATCTACGCATTGGGTCATGGAATTCCGGCGGAATATTCAAAAAGATCAACCTTCTGGATGAAATAATAAACAGATTAGAGCTCGATATCGTAGCACTTCAAGAAACCAAACTAGTGGAAAGGAAAAAAACAAAATTTCCAGGCTACGATATCTATAGAACGGATCATAGAGCATTATCAGGAGGAACAGCTATATTAGTCAAAAGGGGACTCGAACACGAGCACATCCCAACACCAGACGGACTGGTGACAATGGAAGCCACAATTATTCGACTTAAGGCCAACAACGAAACACTAAAAATAGTGTCAGCTTACGTTAGACCACATGATCCGATTTTCAACGAAGATTTGAGCCTAATACTGAACTCAGAAGAGCCAACTATAATTATTGGAGACCTAAATGCTAGATCTCCCAATTGGTTTGACAGGACGACCAATCGAAACGGAAGATATCTCTGCAACCATCTCGAGAACAGACCGAACACATATGTCATCGGACCAACAGAACCGACATGTTTCCACGGAGAACTCCCTACGTATCTCGACATTGCAATCCTACACAACGTGGGTCAACAATACGAGATACACTCTCTAAATGAAGGCGATTCGACACATAACCTAATCGTCCTGACCCTGGGCGCAACAGAATTGAACTATTTGCAGCCCCACAACAGAAAGAAAACAAGTTGGCCAAACTTTAGAAGAATTGTGAGCGAGAACATCGGTAACATCCCAACAATTAATAATATTACAGAACTAGAAGACAGTGTAATAAAACTAGAACAAGCAATAAACAATGCTATCGATGCCAGCTCCAAAACCGAAACAATCACAAGACAAAAAGGAAGATTCAGGGATATAAGTATAGAACTTCAAAACCTAATCAAAGAGAAAAACCGGAAAAGAAGAAGAGCCTACCGCACAAGAATGGTAGAAGACAAAAGGATTGCAAATGAGCTAGACAGGGAAGTGAAAAAACAACTTCAAAATCATAGAAATGAAAGCTGGGACTCCTATATCGATGAGCTAAATCCTAACAAATCCGCCTTCTGGAAGTTATCTAAAATCCTTCGAAAGGACAAGAAACCCATACCTCCCCTACACGGAGTAAACGGGATTGTCCATACGGAAATCGACAAAGCCGAAGTCATGAAGGACGAACTAGAAAGGGCGTGTAGAAACAACGAAGACCCCGACGATGACATAGACTTGGAAGAAGAGGTAGAAAGAACAGCGAGAAGACTTAGAAGGAAAAAGGGCAGAATAGGTATTACACATACATCTCCCGAAGAAATAAAGGAACTTATAAAAATGACAAATGCCAAAAAAGCCCCAGGACCCGACAACATCACAAATAGGGCGCTGAAAAATCTACCAACAAAAGCTATTGTCTATATCACTAACATAATAAACAACATGCTAAAACTACGATATTTCCCAGATAGGTGGAAAGAGGCACACGTAATAATGATTGCAAAACCTGGTAAAAACGGCACATTTCCGCAAAATTACAGACCTATTAGCTTATTATCATCTATAAGCAAGATAGCGGAAAGAGTTATACTAAAAAGACTCAATGAAGAATCACAAATGCTAGGAACCATACCAGAGGCTCAATTCGGGTTCAGAAGCGAACACTCCTGTGAATTACAGGTACTACGACTTACAGAATTCATCACCAAAGGATTTAATGAAAAAATGTACACAGCTACAGCTTTTCTGGACGTCAGCAAAGCCTTCGACAGAGTCTGGCACCATGGACTCATCTATAAAATGAATCAATTTGGTTACAGTGAGGCGATGACATGCCTCCTTGCGTCATATCTTGCCAACAGAAGGTTCAGAGTTCGAATAGGAGCAACCCTATCCGAAGTCGGGACCCTGGAGGCGGGTGTGCCTCAGGGAGCGGTGCTGTCGCCGTACCTGTACACCATCTATACGGCCGACACGCCAAAAGAGCCAGGCTCTCTGTTGAGTCTTTACGCTGACGACACAGCAATAGCTGTTAGCTGGAGAAACCCGGATCATGCAGCTAATCATCTGCAAAGAGCACTAAACAGATTCCAAAGATGGTGTATAAAATGGAAAATAGCCCTAAATTCAGATAAAACACAGGCTGTAATGTTTAGTCACAGAAGAAGTGTACCAAATCGCGAAATTACAATCGAAAACACCCCAGTAGACTGGACCAACCAGGCTAAATATCTAGGGGTACATCTAGATAAGAAGCTAACGTTCACTGAGCACATCAATCAGCAAATACGCAAAGCCAAAGCGTTGAAAAGTCAGCTCTCAACACTTATTGGAAGGAAAAGTAAACTACGATTTAAAACCAAAATCAGGGTTGCGAATAGTATTATCCTGCCAGTCCTAACATATGCATCCGCTGCGTGGGGACACACCTGTAAAACAAACAGGAAAAAGATACAGACTACTCAAAATCAAATAGTCAGAGATGCCCTTAAGATACCAAGGTACGTACCCTTGAGATATGTATATAGAGACTCAGGACAAACAAGAATCCTACGCACGCTAGACGAGAGAGCATATGAAATTTTTAACGGACTAAGAAACCATCCCAGCAGAATGTTAAGAGAGCTGACTAACTACAATGAAAACACAAGGACGGTACACAGAAGACCAAAACAACAGATAGCTCGATATAGGGAGAACCCGAACGAATAAATAAAGAATGAGATGGTTGCAAGAAGAACGAACAAAGAAATGCAGTCAATCAGAAAACACACCAAAAAAAACTCTGGCGAGAGGGTACGCTTTTCTTTTTTAGGTTTTTAGGTTTTTAGGTAATTATAAGTCCAATATACACCGGGGTGTGTGAGAGCATTATACACTTGGGAATGCACACCCCAATACACGCACACAAATAGGATTAAGGAAAAAAGGAAAGAATTGTTGCCCAGGCATTTTATAGTCCCGACGCCACAAGGAAGTCCACAAAAAAAAAAAACAAAAAAAAAAGTGTTTTCTGATTAAATAACGTAAATTCATATTGATACATTCATACTTTTCATTAAACCGTTTAACGTAAATTTACCTTATATAGCAAATATAGAATTCTATATACCGCTCCGCGGACTAGGCCCTTAAGGCAGATCGAAATGAAAGATCTACTCGCGAAATCCGAGCACTGAGGTCATGTGCGGCATGCATGGGCTTGGTGGCCGGACCCCTCTCGGGTGCTCAGCCGGCGAGGAGAACAAAATTTATTTTGCCAAATCGGCGGCTGAGTGACCGAGCACACACTCTTTTCCGGACATAGAGTCATCAGCTCAGGCTGATGGCTCTATGGTCGGAACACACGCTCTTTTTTCTTTTTTTAGGGACTCAAGTTCCGACGTAAAGCTAGAGTAAAATCAATTGAGTCAGTAAAGTAAATAGGGAGAAAAGCCTAGATGTGGCTACCCCTACAGTTAGGTGGCATAACCACATTCACTAAAAACCGAGGATGTCCTATTACCCAGGGCATCTTAAGTAAATTTCAGATCATAAGCCTCCTCACGTAAGTCACACGATGAGGAGGGGTGGTGGAAAAGCCTGGGGGTCAGATAGGTACCACTTCGACTAGCGAGGTGTGACCGGTTTGATCTTCGGACATGTGGATCCCATTCTTACATTGGTATACACATGTTCCTAGGGGCAGGGTTGATCACTGCGTGTGTGTGTGTGTATTGATACATCTGGAATTAGTGGCTCTACAATGGTGTTATGTCCTTTTTTTCTGAAAAACTTCACTTCGAAATCTCCGCTCGTATTATTTTCTTTCATAACAAGTCCAACGTGGAACTTACTATTATGGCTGTTTAATTTATATTCCATCAGTACACATTCATTTTTAATGGGTGACCTATCCAGATCTACGAATTTGTCTACATTGAGAATGAAAATAGCTTCAATGGCGTCTAAGTCGTTATCAGTCTCAATATAATTGACTACATCTTCTTCTTCAGATGAAGACTGAACCTCTTCGATTTTTTTTGTATTGTTTCCTAGTGTCCTTATTAAATTGTGTTATTTTCTTTTGACCATTTCTTTTTTCGCTATTGATACCTCCGTTTTATTGGCAATTGCAGTCATTCCTGGAGTACTGTTCTTGAAACAGGGAGATAAGGTCTTAGACAAGGAAAGAGAGAGGACAGGTATCACTCATTTAATAAACCTTTGAAAAGTAAAACCAGTTTCAATGTAACCGCCATGTTTGGTGCCTGTACGTTGCCTGTACTACCTCTCGCAGTGTAATCAGGTCTACTGATTTTTCAGTAGATTTACTAATTTCAACTTTAATTAACTGATTTACTGAAACAATATATCGATCTACTAAAAAATATGTACTGATAACATCATGTTCAAAAAGTGATCATTATGTCTATGTATAATCACTGTATTAAATTATAAATTTAAAAAAATCTATTTATTGATATAAATATATCCATCATTCTCAATCTACTGAAGAAATAAATTATGACCTGGCGGCGTTTCTTTTGCCGGTTTGGCTTCGGTTAATTCCATACAATCACGCGTCCCCTCTCTTTCCTTGTCTAAGGATAAGGTATAGTAAATAGAGGAAATTATGGTATTTTAAAATAAATGAGCAAAATCGGTGTATTGGCAAATGAGCCTTAAAGTGCTCATAGTAATTTCAAGAAAAAAACCTTGTTTTAAAAAATGTTTAAAAATAGTTTTAAATAATTCAGGGCTCTTACATATAAATTATTTAAACCAGAGTTCTGAAGCACCTCGAATAACTTGTTAGTTGGCATACTGTCGTGCGCTTTCTACATATATATAAAGATAAGGTGCCTAATTTCTTTCCACTCATTTTTCTATCAGTTATTGTAGTACAAATGAATTATCTAAGCAGGATCTACCAGTGCGAACACTGCTTTGCTCTTCGATGTCCGAGGAATATAATTCAACTCTTTTTGTTTTAAACCCTTTTATACAACCTTCTTATAGAACTGGTTACGTTAATACCTTTATAATTGCTGCATGCTTTTTTACATCCTTTCGTATCGAGCTGATAAATGATTAATTATATCTGCAATTTTTTTGGATAAGCTGCTCTGCACCACATTTTTCCAGTTTTATGTATGCCTCCTGATTTTTTCATATTTTCATAATTTTTAGGGCTTTTTTAATTTATTATTAAAATATTAATTATTTAAATTTTTTTTTCGTCGACCATCCATTTATGATTAATTTTAACACCCTCAAAATCATTGATTAATGACCCCTATTAATGAATGATTTTCTATTAATGAACAATTTTATTATAGGCAACACAACATACATTGCTTGTATAATAATTTAACCACATTTAACGCTCTGTGATTGGCAGTGACCTGTGGTGTAGGCAACCAAACATATAGGTACCTATTTATATTCCCACTAAAAAATTATTTAAAATGACATAGCCGCTGTAAGTACTGTCTGTCATTGTATGTCATTATTTATCGTTAAGTAAATAAAAATTTAAACTAAGATATTTTTATTTCTGAAAAGTTCGGTCGACGGAAAAGTTTTGTAACGAACTCGTGAATTAAAATGGCGATTAACAATCTCGAACATTAACGCACTCGCTTCGCTCGCGCGTTAATATATCTCAATTGTTAATCGCCCTTATTAATACACTTGTTGGTTAAATAACTATTTTTTCTCATAGCTTCTGATCTATCCTCAGTTAGAAAATTGTTATAATGATATTTTATTTTTATTAACGATATCGTCTATCGACTAGGACATCCAAAAAAATAGTGATTTTCGGTTATCAACATAAAATGGGTACAAAAGAGTGCCTTTATTGAGTGTAACACTAAGGTATGATGTACATATTCACACTAACGCGATAAAATACATAACCTTATGTTATACACATTTTAAAGTATATTTTCAATCATCGCATCACTATGTTAAGATAACATATCCTACTGTTTCACCAAATTCGTTGCTGTAAAAATATATAAGTTACTGTTGCTCCAGAAGTTTGGCGTGCCGCCCGCAACGAACGATAATAATCAACAGGTCTTTTCTTGTTAGTCTACAAGATCAGTGGAAGATAATTAATTGATGTGTTGTAGAACTTGTGAATCGTTTTATGTATTTTGAGTTTTTATATTAATTTTAAGTCATCAAGGAACAAACGTATTACAATTGGCCAAGAAAGAGTTTAACGGCAACTATGGGAACAATAATAGCAGTAATGGTAAGTGAACTAAATAACAAGAACCTCTAAAATTGAATAAAGCAATACAAAACAGACATACACCTTTACAATAACAATTATTGTTTAGTTCAGAGCAAATTTGAGAAATGTGGAGTTTGAAACTCGACATGTTATATAAGATTTAACTACTAAACTAACAATTACGTATGCCTCAGTGGTATGGTAACCAAAAATTGCAGAAAAAAGTGCCATTCTGAAATTAAGCCAGTTGCAAAGACTTGCGTGCCTTGAATATCCATCGTTTGCACATTATTGGTATCAGGGTGAGGCAGGAATGGTATATAAACTGCAGTAATACCTGAGAAACGTAATGTATTGATTAAACCAATCTAAAACTGCATAAAGGTCGGGTATAGTAAATATTTAGTCGTGAGGGAAATTTAGACATGTCGATTCTACTAGGAGAATCTCTGATTCTAGGCAGAAATTTGTGCAATAATATACAAATTAATTTAACGGTTTTCGACTTGAAGCGGTCACATAACCATATAAATTTTAACCAAAATCAGTCAAAATCTTTCCACCACACAAACTGTATTATTTCAGAATTTATCGTGATTCAGCCTACGCCTCTTTAAATCTCCTGATAAAGAAAACACCCGTACTGAGGCCTTATAGCCACCACATATGTAAATGTTGTTCTGCATAATACCTACAAAACTTTATTATCTATATTCTTATTAATGGTTTTAACAACAATTAAAATTTATTTTGAAAAAACTGAGCCCAAAAGTTGGACATATTTAAAACGTTTTCCTAATTTTGCTGTATATGTTTTGAAATATAGTGATAACTATACGTTTTAAGACAACTTATTAGCTTTGTTTATGTAGTGATTCTATCCCTTCTGGTGTAATCTGTTCAATTATTTACTAATTTAATTTTATATTTACCTTTGCTTTCTTTATAATCATCTGTGCCTTTCCCCGTTTCTTTTCGTTGGGTATATTACTGAAAATAAACATTGCTATTAGCTTTAAGCCAGTACAAGCAATCTCCCACCTACTGACTAACGGCTTTGGGTAAATGAATTAGTAAGTGAAAGGGCACTCTCACGTCCAGGGGTTAGGAAACTTGCCCTCAAGGTGGATGAACGGAAAAATAGTTCAATGGCCTAAGGATGCAGAAGGCAACGAAGAACCACCACTTCATAGACTCATAAAATAGATCATTACACCTAGTAAAGTCACGAATGGCAAATGACAAAAAGAGAATACAAAGTTACTTATTATGGACCACGGAATCCAAGATCCAACAGGGGAGGAATAGCTGTAGACCACAGGGCCTACCATGTCGTAAACCAAAGAAATCCATGTGTATTTAAGACACTAAAAGTAGTAACCTGAAATGTCAGAAGACTATATGCTTGTGGTAAATTAGCAAACGTGCTCTTTGAAATGGAAAACCTTAAAATTGGTGCTCTAGGTTTAGGTAACGTACAGTGGCCAAGTTTAAGCAAACACCTTACAAATAAAGGAACCATGTATTATTCAGTTAACAACTAGATCATTATTGCTATGGTGTTGCTATCTTCTTATTCTTCTTCTTCTTCCATTCTTCTTCTTCTTCTTCCTCTTTATAAGCAATTTTGCTTGTTCATTGGCGGATTATTACCTCTATGAAAGGTTGTCACTCCATCTTCTGCGCGGTCGTCCGATATTTGTTTTGCCGATTGGTGACTTATCTCTTGCTATTTTGACGACACGGGTCTCCTCCATTCTGCTTATGTAGTTATTCCATTGTTTTCTATTTTGTATCCATTTATTTATATAGTGTACGTTACATTTTCTTCTATTGTCTTCACTTCTCTTTCGATCTCTCAGCGTATTTCCTGTAATCCTTCTCAGTACTCTTATCTCTGCCGTTTCCAGTAGCCTTTGCGTTGTGGCTGTTTCGGGTCTTGTTTCTAAGACGTATGTCATTATTGTTCTTACACTGGCTTTATAAATTCTTGACTTTATCTCAGTGTTAATGTGTTGGTTTTGCCATATAGTGTTATTAAGGCATCCTGCCAGTCTATTTGCTTTTTGTACTTGATCTCTCACTTCTTTGTCTAGGTCTCCATAGCTAGACAGTGTATTTCCCAGGTACTTTATTTCCATTACTTGTTCAATACTGATGCCATCAACTTATATTTTACATCTGGTTGGTTCTTTGCTGACTACTATTGTTTTCGTTTTCTGAGATGAGATTATCATATTAAATTCTTTTGCTCTTATCTTAAATCTGTGCACTAGTCTTTGCAGACTATCTTCATCTTGTGCTATGAATATTGCGTCGTCTGCGTAACAAAGTGCATCGATTTCTTTGTTTCCCATTATGTATCTTCTTCCTTTGTTAACGGTCTCTATTATACAGAAGATGAATTACATATTTGAGTCTAACCCTGTCAAACGCTTTCTTTAGGTCAATCAGACATAGAAATGCTGGTCTATTATACTCTTGTGATTTCTCAGTAATTTGCTTCATAACGAATATTGCATCTGTAAACGATCTTCCTCTACGATAACCCTGTTGTTCATCTGCTAAACTTATCCTCTGATTTATTAGCACTTGTAAAATTTTAGTTGTAAATGTTAGCGTAGTATTTAACAAGTTTATACCTCTGTAGTTTTCTGGCTGTTTTTTATCTCCTATTTTGAATAGTAGAATTAGTTCGCTCGTTTTCCATTCTTCCGGTATTTTATTGTGTTTTATAATTTTATTAATTAATGTTAATTGTTCTATCATTGCTGCTCCACAATATTTCAGTAACTCGTTTGGTATCCCGTCTTTACCTGCTGCTTTTCTGTTCTTCAGGTTTTCAAGTGTTTTCCGAACTTCCTGTACATTTATATTAAGGTCTTCATTTGTGGTAATTTCTGGTGTTTCCGGTTCTAGCGTCGTTTGTTCTTTTTCTGCATATAGCTTTTTTAGGTAGTCAATCCACGTATCCTTTTGTATGTGTTTTGGTTTTATTGGTTCCTTTACCTCCTTTACCTCCGTTCTTTGAACTCTTATAAAGCGCCATACTTGCTTTTGCATACTGTAAAAATCATGTTCCATTTCTTTCGAAAAGCGTTTCCAGTGATCATTTTTTATTTTTCTTACAAGTGCATGTGTTTCATTTCTAATTGTCTTGTAATTATGGTATGCCTATTGTGTTTTGGTTGACATGTATTTCAGGTAAGCTTCAACTATCTTAGTTGCAAATCTTAGTAGCAAATAAAAAAAAAGCTATCTTAGTTGCAAAAAGGGTCAACTACTCTATAATAAGTTTTACTCCTTATTCTGATAGGATCTTATCATTAAAACTTCAGTCTAAGTAAGTCAGTAAGTTTATACTCCAACGCAGATAAATATGAAGAGAAAATCGAACTATTTTACCATAATTTGAAACAAGTTTTAAAGTCAATGAAGAAACATCACACTACAATAGTAATGGGTGACTTCAATGCCAAAGTTGGCCAGGGAAGGGTGGATGAATTTGTGGGAACATATGGTCTAGGAAATAGAAATAAACGTGGTAACCGTTTAATACAAGTTTAATGAAATTAAATTGACTTTGTCGTCATTAAAAAACAAAAAACGAAATTCTATACTTTCCACCAAAACTTACCGTGGAGCAAATATCGGTTCAGACCGTAACGCCATAGTAGTCACATTACGATCCAAATTAAAGCTGACGAAAAAACCCACGATAAATAGAATTAATATTAAGAAAGGTTTAAGGAAACCACAAAAGGAATAAACTGTAAAAACTCTTACTTAAAATTAACATAATGCCCAAGAACTAAAGAATAGTAGCTATAACATTGATTAGAAATGGAAGAATATAAAACAAGCAATAATAAAAACAGCAAACAAAAACCTATAACTATATAAAAGAAAACATAAACTGGATGACTGAAGAGATACTACTATTAATAAATAAAAGAAAATCATTTAAAACAAAACATTAAGTTAAATGATACTAAGCCGATCGAATAATTAAAAGCGTTATCTTAAGCGAATAACTAAAAGAGAGAATGTTACATGAGCAGTGTCAAGAACTGGAAGAAATTGAGAAAAAATATGATTTTTTTAACATGCATAAAGAAATAAGAGAACTAACATTAATGAGAAAAATACTTTAAACTAGGCAAGACATGAAAGTGGTGCAATTATAATAGATATAAACCAGTAAATGTTGACAAACAATATATAGCACAGTTTTTTGAAAACAAAGAAAGCAGCAAAAGAATTTAAAGATAATATTGGCCTGATATTATACGAGAAGAAATCGAATATGCAATAAAGAAAGCTGAAAGTGGTAAAAATCCAGGGCCTAATGAAGATCGCATCGAATAATTTAAAATTGTGGATACTGAATCTATTGACCTTCATTTAGATCAATTCAATATCATATATAGAACAGCTATAAGACCTTAAGAATGGCTTCAATACTGCTATACTGCTTCCCAAAAAAGGCTTAATAAGTCATCTCTTGAAATTGTTTTAAGTAATTGACAATAGAATACATAAGAAATTAGATGAAGGCATACGTAATATACAAATGATATTTAGGAAAAGTCTGGGAACACGGGATGCCCTGTTTGCAGTAAGTGTTCTTTCGCAGAGATGTCTAGATATGAATAAGGAATCGGCTCATAAAAATCAAGTTCATGGTATTTACAAAAGCACAAAAAATCAAAGTTCATCTACAATCATAAGCCAAATGACAACAAATAGAGTACTAAAGACCGCAAAAGACGGTTCCCCAATAGGAAGACCATCAGTAAAAAGACCACGACAACGATGGAACGACAATTTACTGGAGGCATGTTGAAAAAAAAAAACAGTCATGTCTACATTAAAAGAAGAAGAAGAAGAAATACATAGGAGTAAAGATGCCAGAATATACTGATCGAGCAAAGGAAATAAGATGCCGCATTGAAATTTCACGTTTAATTTTAAACAAAATAAGAAAACTTTTCTGTAATCGCAATATTAATAGAATGCTCCGGATAAGAATGCTTTGATGTTATATTTTCTCTTCCCTTTTGTATAGGGTTGACATTTGGACCATGAAACAGTTTAACAGTGAAAACCTGGAAGCATTCGAAATGTGGTATTACCGACTTATTCTTGAAAATATGAACTATTAAGAAATTTAATGCCGGGCAAAATCAAATGCAAAAAAAAACGTAGAACACATTAAATTTTTTATAGCACAAACGGTCGCCGCACGTCCCTCGAACTTAAGATGATATTAAATACCAATAAATAGATTAGGTGATGTTTTCTTCGGTCTTCCTCTCGTCTTTTTCTAAGATCTTGCCACTTCATTGATGCCTCTTCTAAGACCTTGTCACAATTCTTTATTAAGTGTGTAACCTACACTCTTTCATTATAAAATGAATATCAGAAGATTGAGTTTAAGTCGAAAAATGTTAAATCATTAGTATTCAAGATCAAGGTATTTTTCATTGGAATTTCCTCAATAAATTTTCTGGTTATTTAATCCAGCGCTAAAGGGAATAGATAATCATAACACGATTAAATAAATTACGGAATTTACAGGAAAGTCCCAGAATAATATCGCTTTAAATATGTCAATAACAGTTATCATTTTGAATATGGAAAATCAAATTGATAAATATACTCCATCAAATAATTCCATGTCTCTTTTATCGTTTGAATTGCAAGCTATACATGGACAAATCATTTTAATGATAATGTTATGGCTTTCATAAAGAATGCTATTGCTATTAAGCTGTCTAATAAATATTTTTTAATGAAGTCAGAACCGTACTCAAGTAATTATGACACGGTATGTAACCTGGTAGAAATTATTAGTTTTAAAATTAACAATATGTTTTGTTAGATATTATTACCATTTTTTTATGATGCTATAGGTAGACTCTAAAATGCTTTAAAATGCTTCTAAAAAACTTAACACACGTAGGCTTAACACGTAACTTAAAATATAGATAGATAAATTAAAATATATATAAAAAATACCTACACACGTAGGCCAAACCTTTCTGCTGCTGTCACACTGCAATGTTTGTAGCTTTCTGTTGCTCTTTCATATACTCTATATTATATCGAATAGAATTCCTCACAGGAAAAAGTGGCTATTATCCTGGCACGGTGCATCCCAATGGCTAGTAGATCAAATACTTAAAAAACGTAAAATAATATGACATACGTGAATAAGATATAACCACATAAATATTCGTCAATCAACTTAGAATATGACATAGAGACAGCACCTATGCCAATAACTTGGATTTGGTAATTGATAATTACACACTTATACACATTCACACACGTAAATACAAACAAAGCAATGTAACCACGCTCACTAATTGCAAACAAATTACCAGACAACCAGATCACAACTGACTTATCAGACGATAAGTCTTAATGCTATACTATCGTGTTTCGCTATTACGAAGTGTAACGTCCATCGTGCTCGTTTGACGTAGGGCGCAGGGAGAATAGTGTCTAAGCAATGCCCTAGAGAGTAAGGCTATTATAAAAGTGACACTATATTTCCGCAAAAATAAAAATATATCGCTAACGATGGTCCTTTCTGTTTCACTCAAAAATAAATTTGAATGACTTTAATCAGGTGATCTAGCAAGGTAACGTAACTTAAGTAGAATTTAGTCTTGCTATGATAAAGTTCGATATAGCCTTGATACAGGTGTTCTGGGATATAAGGACCAAATGGAAGTTCTCTGGAGAGTTGGCCTTAAGCTTATATATTACAGATATGGCGAAGATCGTAAGACTTGTATGTATATTAGTTAATGAAAACGAATAATACGCCAATTAGCTACAGTAAAACAAGTATAGTACAGATACGCTTAAGGAAATAAAAACATGTCGGTACTGTATACTATATAATATTATCTATAAAATGTTAATATGTATAAAAACAAAAACAAAGCCACCTTAAGTAAAAAAGGCTAATTCCGATCCTGCATTTCTATATTCACATATACAGTTAAACTTATTTAGATATCGATTAAAAAATCTATTATGCTTTGACATCCACAGGTTTTCTTGTTTATTAACAAATGACAAGGAGGTCAATTAATTTGTTAAAAACGTGTTACACTGTAATCGAATGTTTAATATGTACTGCTACTTTAATGTTATTCATTGGGTTTTTATTAGCTTTTATTGAAGTGAGCGCCATAACATCCATTGTGTTTTAATACAAATCATTTTGGATGTCCGTTATACGAAACGACTGTGTTACGATCTAAGTAAAGAAATTTCTAACCAAAGAAACATATGGAACTAGAAGAAATACTGTTTAGGTTTTTTAACTTAATGATTTGCAGTTTTAGCTTAAATATTTAAAAGAGGATTGATCGGCGACTCAAGACTACCAGAGAGTTGGTGTGCGAATGAACAAAAATACTCTTTATGATTAAATTCTATAAAATCATCTGTTTATATTATGTAGTATAATTATTTTACACTACATATTATGTAAAATATGAATATATAGAGCGATCTGGTGGATATTTTGTTTTTAACTTTACGCGAAATTTTCGATTTTACAAACAATGGAAAAAAGTGTGTTAAATGCAACGACGACGGATAGTGAGTCAATAATGTTAAAATTAAAATTAATCAATTTTAAACTTGGAAAAGGCTTATTTTCATTAAAAATTCTTGTGCACCATGTCAATCCTGGGTTATTAAAATGCAAAAACCTCGATATTTTTTTCTATTGTTTTTATTATCTTTTATGTTTTAATTAACTGCTTTTCAATGTTTAGGATAGCTAAACCACACAGCCATTATTGTCATGGTTTGTTGACTAAAAATATTTTTCATTTCTTCTAAATGTTGAATTATAGCCGCTCGCTATCGACGGTAATCATTCATATGTTTTCATTATTCAAGCATATGCTCCAACTTTGGAAAGCTTAGAGCAGAAAATAGAAATATTCTATGAACAATTGAAAAAATCCCTAAAACATACCAAAAAACAAGAAATGAATATTCTGCTAGGAGATTTCAACGCCAAAGTAGGCAAAGGAGGTGTTGGCAATACTGTGGGACACTTTGGACTAGGAACGCGAAATAATAGAGGAGGCCGCCTTGCTCAGTTCTGCCAGGAAACGGATAGTGCAATAATGAACACCTTTTTCTAATTACCACCTCGAAGGCTCTATACCTGAAAATCTCCAGATGACTGTCCAAAAAAAAAATGATTAGAAACGAGACTGACTACATCATCATCAACAAACGATTTCAGAATCCCGTAAAATCCACAAAAACATATCCGAGAGCAGATGTTTCATCAGACCCTAATCTTTTACTAGGACATTTCAAACTCCACATGAAAAAAGTCTATAAAAGAAAAGCACAAAAAAGAAAACATATGTGTGGGTGATATGTGGAATAAAATCAAAAATATTTGTAATTCAGTGGTTGATAATAAACTTAAACCAGAAAACAGTATAAATAAATAGCCATGGATGAGACAAGAAATATTAGAGCTAATGGAAAAACGAAGAAAACACAGAAATAAGAATAAGAAAAGGTACAAAGAAATAAAAAAATCATTAAGAAACAGATTAAAGGAGCAAAAGAGTCATGGCTACAAGATCAATAGAAATAGAATCCCTATAACATAAGCATGACACTTTTAACCTACATAAAAAGATCAAAAACTTAACGGGAGAAAACGCATCACGAAGTCATAACTTAATACTAGACGAGCACAACAATCTGCTCTACGAAAATGAGAGAATACTTTGAGATGAGAGAAGTCAGCGTTTCTGTATGTTCATGACCAGAAATAACGCTTAGTGAAGTAACATATGAATATGTGTTAATATATGAAATAACATATGAAAGCACCTGGATCTGATAACATACAAGCTGAAATATTGAAACTATTTCAAAACAACCAACTTAAACTCCTAACGATCCTACTGAACAAAATCTATGAAACTGCAGAATTTCCTACAGATTGGCTAGTTTCCACCTTCATCCCTCTCTCCAAAAAGGTAAATGCCACCAGATGCTCTGATTACAGAATTATAAGCTTAATGAGTCATGCACTCAAAATCCTTCTTTCTGTTATTCACTCTCGCATATATAGAAAACTTGAAGAAAACTTAGCAGTGTTCAGTTTGGGTTTAGAAGCGGACTGGGAACGCAAGAAGTCCTATTTTCCATACAAGTATTGATACAAAAAACTCGAAATGTAAATTGCAAAGTCTACACATGCTTTATAGACTTTGAAAAAGCATTTGACAAGGTGCATTATCAAAAATTATTTTAGATACTGAAAGAATCTAGTATTGTTGACAAAGATTTACGCCTAATTAAAAATTTATACTTACAGCAAAGGGCAACTGTACGAGTAGACAACGAAACCTCACAAGAATTCACGATAAAACGGGAAATACGTCAGACCTGCAGTTTATCACCGACGTTGTTCAATACTTACTCGGAAATGCTGTTCAGGGAAGCTATTGATGGTTTAAGAGAAGGTATAAAAATCAATGGTGAAATCATAAACAATTTAATATATGCGGACGATACGGTTTTGATTGCTGATAATGTGAAGGATCTGCAAACATAAGTAGACCGTGTAGTGGAAGCCTGCGACAGATTCGGCATGAAATTAAACTGTAAGAAAACCAAAATTCTTGTAGTAAGTAAAAACAACGTAATACAGCACCAATTCACAGCTAATAATGAACCCTTGAAAATAATCGACAAAATTACATACCTTGCATGCAGCCTAAATAAGGAATGGGACCATTCACAGGAAATAAAATGTATAGAAAAGGCGAGAGCTGTCTTCAATCGCCCCAGGAAGATGTAATAAGCACTTGAACATTAATATAAGAACACGAGTCTTGAGATGCTATGTATTCTTTACCCTTTTATATGGAGACGAAGCCTGGACCTTGACAGAGGCAACATCTACACGATTAGAAGCCTTCGAAATGTAGTGCTACCGCCGCATGCTCAGAATTTAGTATATCCATCATGTTACAAACAACACCGTGATCCAACATATAAATGAGAAATATCAACTAATTTAACTAATTTTAGAAGGCAAAAGATCTCAAGCGCGCAGACGGACATCGTGGTTGAAGAACATCAGACAGTGGGCAGAAATGACTACCATACATCTATTTAGAGTAGCTGTCAACAAAGTTGTATAGACCAACGTGATTGCCAACATCGATAGAGGATAGGCACCAAAAGAAGAAGAACTTACTGCAGATAGCCCTAGTGAATTTTTTAGTTTTGTAAGTCACCTAATATCTTTAACATCCAATAGCTCAAGTGCATCTACAAAAAGATAATAATTTTGCCGACCAATCAGAAAAAACATAACATAATTCAGAAATATTAAAATAAGATTTAAGTCTTACGAGGTTCCTGATGCATTGTAATATGTCAAAAATCCGGTGATTATGTCCTGTTCAATTTTCGTTATTTTGTTATAAAATGACGAAATCTCATTTCACCCTTCACATACATTTTAATTCTCATAAAAATATTTTCTCAAGAAACCATTTTGTTAAGACTAATATATGTTGACCAACTGTTAGGTCCATCGGCACTTACTGTAGTACCGTAATAAACCGTTTGAAACCATAATTGACTTTTGAGGGTGGTTTAACTACTTCGCTGTGTCAGTGGTTTTTGTTTGCAAATCTAGAATATGATTATTTATTAAAGACATGCCGAACGGTACATTTTCAATCTTTTATTGTTGTGGAAGAAGCTGCAACTTGCGTCACCGCCTCTGTTAGTTAAATTACTTTCTTTAATTTAGTAAATTAAAATGCATTTATTTAAAAATATGTCCTCTTGATTTCCCTTACGTTTACCTTTTACACTTTTACTTTATTCTTCGTCTTTCCGTCGACCCGAATCTCATTGTTACTATATTATAGGGAGGGTTTAAGATTTGGATGGTACACAAGCCAAATTGTTCTACAATTAATGCCAGTTCTACTCATCGAAGGTAGTGTCAGTACTTATCTTTTTCTTCTGCTTCCCAATTTAAGTTGTTTCTTAAGAAAATTACAGAGAGAAAACATAGTTACTTAATTAAGATCAATGCTCAAAATCTCAAATTAAACCAGTGCATGTTTCATTATTTTTTTATAACTATTGAATCTCCAATTTACTTGAATATTTAGTTTACAATTATTTTTTTAGAATCTCTAGATTAAACACGTTTAACTTAAGGTTAATTAACTACGCAGTAATTTTTTGTTCTTGTTGCATATTTTAAACTTAACCCTCCGGCGGGCACGCTGTCGGTACTTTATGTCGCCTTTTTACTAATTTCCAGATTCCGTAAAGCATTATTACTTAGATTAGCTTGTCCACCTAGGCAACTGACGATGCACATACGGACGGCGCGTCAATGTATGATTTTGTTAATTTATTGTCAGTGAGACGCTGAAGTAAGATCTATTGAATTGAAGGCATTCTATGCCGCAGCGCGCCCGACAATGTAACTTAAATTGGGTTTGATTTTTATCAGGTTTTATTACTTTTATTTAGTACAAATGTTTCCTTATGATAAGAAGTAGTCTTTCAGGCAAGAGGTTGTAGATAAAATAAAAATTTTCATCTCTTCTCCGATCAATCAAAGGCAATATTCCAAATAAATAACACATAGTTTATGAAATTCTGTGTGCAGACTACCCCGATCCTATATAGGCCAAACAAATCGTAGAATCCATAATAGGACTTCTGAACATTCCATTTCTGTTAGCCTTTCCGATGCAATTTCTCTAGGTCAACACCATTTTTATATATCACAAAATTGATTTTGAAAAGTCGAGAACCATAGCCCCCATCCGCTTCTAAAAACCAAGAATTACTGGAGAAGCCATAGAAATAGAAGAAAGGCCAAATTGTCTTAATAAAAAAGATGACTGCATACGGTTACCTTCGACTTGGAGACTTCTCATAAAGAAAATATCGTCCGCTTCACTCGCCAATCAAAATCCTACTATCAGAAATATTCGAGACAACCCCCGCGCCAAGTTATTTTATAAATTTTATGAAAAACGTTTTCATAAAGGCTCCGTGAGGGTTCAGATAAGAAGGACTATTCCATATTCCTTTGATATATAAACCAGTAATTACGAGGTTGGGAACATGGCTAGAAGCAATTTTTTTCACGTTACATACTGCAATGAATTAGTAATGTCAGAATTTGATGATAATATTTTTGAAGCCGTCACGTCACGTTACAAGAGATAAAGTAGTAAATTAAATAGTATCTTATTAAATAAGAAAAATTAATTAAAAATAAGACAAACACTATAAAACTGCCATTTTTAAATTTTTTTAAAGATTTTAATTTACCTCGGTAGCTGAACGTCCAATATTATTATGAGCTCTTTTAGATTTTTTGTAAATGCAATCGACATGAAAATACTTATTATTATAATATTCATCCGGATTTAATATTTCCCCATGTAATTTCCTTTCCGCCGCTTCAGCCAAACTGTATTTTACGACTACAAATCTCATTACTGCTTTCTTGGGTCCAAATTGTTTCTTCGGTCTGCATGTGATGATCCGTAAAATTCGAATGTGGATGGATCTAGTACTAGATTTGAGGTCAAAACCATAAATATTGAATGTATAGAATATTGATGCGGTTACTTTACGACAAAGTAGCAAAACCGTTCAGTAATTTACTTAAACAACGTTACAGTTGCAAAAAAATAACTAAAAATTATGTTTGTGGTAACAGTGGCTGTAAATAAAAGAATAAAGATCTTGAACCAGGTAAAAAGAGCAATTAAAGAAACTAAAAATAAAAACGTCTGAAAAATCTAAATATTATCTAAATATTATATATAGAGCAGAAGTTCTCAAAGTGAGTGTCACGGCCCCTGGGATGCCTCCAGAATTTGCCAAGGGCCACGTGGAAAATTTAAGAAAAGTCAAACAACCGGCCACTGCGCTACTGTCCTTCTTCTTCTGCCATTCATTTGATTGGCATTAGCTACCAGGGCTATCCGGCCAGAGTATGTGTATTTATACTGAATGTTCAAGAGCCGTACCTAAGGTACATCTGGGCTTAAGCTCATAGCTCCTGAACCTGCAACAATAGTTAGAGGAGAAAAAAAAATAAATTTAACTCAAATGTTCAAAAGTTTTGTCACATAAGTTCTAAAGTTCTATTGTTCTGGTCCTATACTACTGCACCAAACCGCACTTTGACGCTAAAAATTTTTGCACTGTAAGCAGTGCCTTTGAGTTTAAGCTTTTAAACAGAACATCGATCAATGGGGGATCACCTTGAAATTCACTTCTAAGTAACTGGGACTCCCTTTAATATCTAGTACATTCCAAAAACACATAATGTAAGGTGCCTAAACTGTCTCATGAACACAGATTTATATTGATCTCTTTCAATCTAAATAAATTAACCGGAACGCTGCATATCTACTTCTCATACGACACATTTGTGCAGTTATGCCTCTCCCCAGGTTGGGAAACCTTGTAAACCATGCGTTTTTGTATGGAACCGTAACATTTGTACAATATGTAATTCCTTTTACCTATTCTATTTGTTGGAACCGATTTTTCCAACTGATCCATATGTTTTCCTTATATTTAGTTTGAAAATCTTTAAAGGAAGCCTTTGGTTCTTTAGTAACAGGTAGCTTTTTTCCAAGTTTAGCAAAATAATCAGCTCTATCATTCCCCTCTATCCCGGTGTGACTTGGAGTCCACGCGAATTTAATTTTTTTATTTTGTTCATAGAGTTGATTAAGTTTTTGTTTTCAATGAAGAGTTTGTGTGTCTGCTGCAGCCTTATAACTTGGTCTTGTAATTTTATCCAGAGCACTTTTAAAATCACTGCAAGGCTTTTTTTAAAATCATTTTATTGAATTAAATCCAATGCCTTTTTATGGCAAATAATTCTGCTAAACAAATTGAATTAGCAGATGCTAATATTGCTGTTAATACAGTGCTTTCATTAAGGTATATACCAATGCCCACATTACCTTGTTCATCTTTGGATCCATCTGTGAAAATAAGTTTATATTCAGACCAGTCATCAAGGTACCATGGCACAAACTTGGCTTGATAACCTTCTTTCCCCAAGTTAAGAGTTTCATAAACCGTAGGGGAAATCTGAGAATTAAGCGGGAAGGAGTGACAACGAAATAAGGAGTTATATGCCACCTCATGAATCTCATGAAGCGTATTCTGGAAGGCAGCCAGTATTGGTGGGAAGTATTTTCTTCTCAAGAAACTAAAGTAATTCAGAAATACTATATAAAATTGCTTTAATATAAATTTAGATGCTAGGCAAATCTTTCTAAGATCTAACAGTATTTCCCCACATTCCGACAAAATAATATGAACTGAAGAGGACCTCATAAATGGACCCCCCGACCACTCTGAGAGCTCTATATTGAACTTTATCCAGTTTTGTAAGTAAGGAACGGGCACAACCTCCAAGAAAAATCGATCCATAATCAAGGTGTGGTCTACTGTCCAATCGAAACATGTTGACTATTTGTACTTGTGTATTCTCGATGGCGACCGAGAAACAAACAGCCGAATTCGATCGACGTGACTGCTACCTGCATTCATTTCACAGTTTAATTCTTGCAGCCGATAAGTGAGTTTTGCAAAAACTAGAGTTAGAATTCAAAGTTGAAGTTTTAGATATAACTGCAGAAGAAAAGTGACGACGTAAGTATTTATTGGAATTAATATGTATATTATTGTATGTACTTTTGCTGCTATTTTTGACATAAAATATGTCTTGCAATATTACGGTTAAAGAGTACCTTTCATTGTTGGCAATGTTTTGCTCTCTTTTATTTGGGACATTTTTTTCATTTTAGAATAAGGGAAAATTGGCTGAAAACTAGGTCTTTGAAAAGGAAATGGAGTGAAGTCGCTAAAACATCTGAATCGACTGATTCATTGACAACTAGCAGAGATGGAGAAGCTGCAAATGTCCACGAGATCCATTCAAGTCCAGCTCATAAAAGTTGTTCTCCCTCAATTCGTGGTAAAGAGGTTCCTTACCAAAAATAAATTCGGGGAAAATGAGAAGGTATGATCTTAGCTATCTCACATTATCTGGCTTTATTCAAGTTGGAAACAAACAGGCACCAGAAGACCAATGCGTTAATTTTCACAAAATTGTTGCTAATGGGTGCTTGGTTCCATCTAAATCAAAAAGACATTTGAAAAGTAATCATCCTGGTTTAGTAGATAAGGCCGAAGAAACCTGCAACGGTCGTACTTCATCTCTTCAGACAGGGTCATGCATGATGGAAAGAGTCTGCAAAAATAAAAACGAAAACGCCGCTGAAGCATCATTTATTGTTGGTTTGCACATTACAAAAGCTGGAAAACCCCATACAATTGCCAAGAAACTGATTAAACCTTGCGTGAAGGATGTCGTACAATGCATGCTAGGTCTAGATATGACCAAAAAGGTTGATAATGTGCAAATGTCAAACAGTACTATAATCAAGAGAATTCACAATATTTCAGACTTTGTAGAGAGAGAGAGAGCTTATAAATAGATTAAAGACTTGTTAATTCTTTAGTTTACTGCTTGATGAAAGTACCGACGTTGCTGGACTTGCTGTTCTGCTTGTGTTTGTGAATAGAATAGAAGTAGAACTCCTTATGTGTGCTCCTTATTTTCAAGGCTATCCACGAGTGTATAAGAAAAAATGATATAGAGTGTGGTAAATGTGTGGATATTTGCAGTGATGAAGCGGTTGCAATGGTTGGTAAAATTAGAGGGGCAGTGTCTAGAATAAAGGCAGTGGTAGAAAATGCATCCAGCAGTCATTGTATCTTACATCGCCATTCTTTTTCAACTAAAAAGATGCCGCAAGATTTGAATGACGTATTGGATGGTTCTGAGAAAATAATTACCCATGTGAAGAGCCATCCACTTCAAGCACGCCTTTTAAAGCTCACTTCTAAAGATGGGGTATGGATCACTTTAATCTTTTGCTCCACAGAGAGGTCTGGAGGCTATCGAAGGGAACAATTTTAGAGAGACTATTTGAACTAAAAGATTCACTGATTATCACATTTATAGAGGAGTCTTTTATCCATATCCAAAGTTTGGAAGAAAGTATTGTAAATTATTTTCCTGACATTGGCTCAGATGACTTATATAGCTGGATGATAGACCCGTTTTCATGCGACCCAAAAAATTAACCTGTCATAATGACAAATAAAGTTTTTCAAAGTCTACTTGAGATCAGCGAAGATAGCAGTTTAAAACTCAAATACCGTAAAAAAGCCAAGACGAGTTATGGATGCAAGTATATTCAGAAAATAATGGTGTTGGCAAGGTTGCAGTAAAAAAAACTTGTATATTTCACATTCACTTATCTTTGTGAGTCTTCTTTCTAAGCATTAGCTTACATTGAAAACAAATACAGAAGCAAACTTCAAGCATCAAGTGATTTGAGGGTCAAACTTACAAATATTCTTATAATCATTAAGGATATAATGAAAACATCATCCAAACCGTTTTATTTATGACATTAAGTAAGGATATTTGAATATAAAATGTACTGTATTTTATTGATCTGAAACAAAGTTTATATTGAAATCAAATGAGTCTTAGAATTGTATTTTTTTCATTTTTTGTCGTTTCCCAAATCGCTTCAAGGGTTGACGTGCTTCGAAATATTTTAAGCCCTTAGGGTGTCGCGACTAAAAAAGTTTAAAACGACTGATACAGAGGCATACCGCTTATTAACAGAGCGTATAAAGTTCTATCAATTATCTTGCTCAAGAGGCTCACTTCGTATTCCGAATATATTTTCGGCTACTTCTCTATTGTATCCGACAAATATTAGAGAAAAACTGGGAATTCAACCGAGATATACACCAGATTTTCGTAGATTTGTATCAAGCATATGATTCGAATAATCGTTAAGAAGATAAAGCTCATGGTAATTAGTAAGAAAAGAATAACAGAAGGTCAACTCTACGTCAACCAATCCCCTGTAGAAAGAGTGACGCACTACAACTACCTCGGCACTATAATAAATGAAGAATGGACCAACAACCAGGAGATTAGAGCACGCATCAGAAAAGCTAGATCCACCTTCAATCGGATAATCGGATGGGGGCCTTCTTCAAGAGTCACAACCTCTCTCTTGATACAAAAGTAAGAATGGTGCGATGTTACGTCTTCTCTGTCCTTTTTTATGGTGTTGAATCGTGGACCTTGAACGAAGATATGTGCAGAAAACTGAAAGAATTTGAGATGTGGCTATATCGGAGAATGCTTAAGATCCCGTGAACTGATTAAGTCACAAATGAGGAGGTCTTCAGAAGAATGAATAAGAATATGTATCTGTAAGAATGAATAAGTACTGACTACCATCAAATCTCGAAAGTTACAGTTCTTCGGACATATTATGCGAAATAAATCCAGATATACTCTCCTTCAAGCCATCCTGCAAGGAAAAATATTTCAAAAACGAGGTCCAGAAAGAAGAAGAACATCTTGGTTAAAGAACCTCAGAATCTGGTTCAATACAATATCTGTGTAGCTTTTCCGCACTGCTGCAGATAAGATAAAGATTGCCATGATAATCGCCAACATTCGTAACGGATAGGCACATCAAGAAGAAGAAGACGATATGATTAGATAAACAGAAGTAGACTATGGTTAGCAATGCTAGAAATGGGAATACCAAGAAAATTCTTGGAGCTAACTCAAATGTGCGTATCTGACTTATGTACATAGGTAAATATGAGAAACAGAACATCAATGCAATTTAGTATAACATCAGGACTTATAAAAGGCGACTCCTTATCATCGTTGGTATTTAATTTAGCCTTAGAATATGCAATAAGTAAAATATCGTTTGAGCAGATAGGGGGATTTGCGAATCGAGAATCAAAACTATTCGTGGCCCAACTGCAGTCGCTCATTCTATAAGAGACATGAGAGAGATGTTTTTATAACTAGAGGAGGAAACAGGTATTTTGGATCTTCCAACAGAAGAAGAGAAGACGAAATATATACTAGTAACCAAAAATCTAAAAATCCAAGACCAAGAATTAGGCAGAACATAACTATTAATGACCATAACTTCGAAGTAGTAACATATTTTAAATATTTGGGGATGATAATCACAGATGAGAACCACATAGAAAAAGAGAAAAAGAGGTCTCAGCGAGAATAGCTACAGGAAATAAAGCATTATATTGCTTATCATCATTACTAAGATCTAAGCTGCTAAAAAGAAAATCTTAATTAAGATTGTACAAGTCAATTATTCGCTGAGTTGTTACATATGGAAGTGAAACACGGATTCTACATCAGCGGGAGATGAATAGGTTGCTGGTATTTAAAAGAAAGGCTCACAGAATAATATAAGGACCTCAAAGAGATGAATTGACAGGAAAGTGGGGAAGGCGCCGCAATGCTGAATTGATGATTCTGTATGGTACTGAAAACATTGTCAGATATATAAAAGCTAACCGTAAGACTGGCAGGTCATGTAGTAAGATAAAAGGGGGATCTAGTGCTAAAGACAGTATTTAACTGCTGCCGAATATATACATAGGGATCTTGGAGACGAATTTAAATATCAGTTTTGAGAAGTATTTGGCTGAGAGGAACACATTTTGGTTACAAAAAAGATGGAGCACCTGCTCATAATGTCGAATTCGTTGGAAATTATTTAAATAAAAAATGTCATAAATGGTGGATTAGAATTAATGGTTCTCGATCACCAGAACTAAATTTTCCAAATTTTTTATTTGGGGATTTTTAAAAAACATAAGAGATAAATAAAAAATGTGATATTCAGAGCAAATACAAGCTATTTAACCTACTTAAAAAGGTTTAAGAAATGGCAGGACTGCAAAAAATAAACCACAACACAAGATGTGTTGGGGCTCTTTTAGATAAAAATGGAAATACTATGATAACAGCTGACGAAAAGCTAAAACAATGGAAAGAATATACGGAAGAGCTCTTCGACGACGAAAAAGGAAACCTATAAGACATATCTTCAAGGACAGAGAAACAAGTAGAGAAATTACAAAGAAAGAAATATTTTATGTATTAAAAAACACCAGAAACGGAAAAAGCCCGGGGCCAGATCAACTGCCTACTAATATCCTTAAAATAATAGAAAATGAGTACATGGATGTCCTCTTAAAGCTCTTTAATGAAATTTATCAGTCGGGTGACATACCGAATGAATGGATGACCTCAACATTTATTTGTCTCCCAAGAAAGAAAAATGCTAGAGAATGAACTGACCACCGCACCATAAGCCTGATATTTCACACACTTAAATTTTTTTTAAAGATCATCCCTAAACGCATTTACCAACTACTTGATATGGATATTGAAGAAACCCAATTTGGATTCCGTAGGTACCCGTGAAGCTCTCTTTGCATTCAACGTACTAATCCAGATTGCTTAAATGTGAACCAAGAGATGTACGTCTGTTTCATATATTACAACAAGGCTTTTGATAAAGTCCGCCACAAAGAGCTAATGGACGTCCTCAAGCAAAACAATTAATGAACATAAGTTAATGAACATACATCAGAAGTGTTCGAAATTAAAAGAGGAGTGTGACAGGGGTGTGTATTGTCACCACTACTATTCAATGCATACTCTGAAGAAATTATGAAAAGAGGGAGAAACAGCAGGAATAAAGGTCAATGGAAAACCAATTAACAACATTAGATATACGGACGATACTATCATAATAGCAGACAACCTCAAAGACCTTCAAAAGACAATGAACAAGATAGTTGAGTATGGAGAAGAATATGGATTATCAATAAACATCAAGAAAACTAAATTTATGAGGATATCAAAACCCCAAAATAATGATGAAAGCCTGACAATTAACGGTAAAAATTTAGAACAAGTTGAAGACTACAATTATCTTGGCACAATAAATAATCACAAGAACGATTACTCCAAAGAAATCAAAGTTCGAATAGAGAAAGCACGAACAAACTTCAATAAAATGAGACAATTACTTTGTGCAAGAGAACTGAAATTAGACTTGAGAGTTAGGCTGGCAAGGTGTTATATTTTCTCGACTCTGCTTTACGGGATAGAAGCATGGACACTTAACGCGTCGACTACTAAAAAGTTGAAAGAATTTGAACTGTGAATGTATAGAAGAATTCTGAAGATATCATGGACCGAGCATGTAACAAACAACGAAGTCATAAGAAGAGTCAACAAAAGAATGGAAATATTGAAAACCATCAAGATACGAAAGCTGCAATACTTGGAGTTTGTTATGCGGAATGAAAAATACAACATACTTCAATTAATTATACAAGGGAAAATTCAGGACAAGAGAAGTGTAGGAAGGAGAAGAATCTCATGGTTGCGTAACCTGAGGGAATGGTACGGATGCACATCAATCGAGCAATTCAGAGCGGCAGCATCTAAGATCAGAATAGCCATGATGATTGCCAACCTCTGTCGCGGAGATGGCACGTAAAGAAGAAGAACAAGAAGAAAAAACAATATTTATAAAACTCACTTAAACACTAAGTAAGAATTATTACAAAGCATTAATAAAGCATTTAGAAAACTAAAGCCAATGCATATACTTAACTGTGTAATATATGCAAGAAAAAAGAGTCTTCTTCTTCTTCTTCTCGTAGCACTACAACCCGGGGTGGGTTTTGGCTGACTGCACAACTTGCTTCCATCTTGAACAGTCGTCCATAATAGTTGGGTCAGTGGGCAGCCCCATTGTTCTTAGATCTAACCATATATTGTCTCTCCATCGCATTCGTGGACATCCTAAAGGTCTTCTTTCTGTGGGGGCTTCCTCCCATATTAATTTGGCAAGGCGGTTATTAGGGAGTCTATGGACATGGCCAGACTATTTAAGACGTTGGGATTTAACCTCTTGAACTATATCGCTCGCTCTATACATCTGCTTGACCTCAGGATTTGTTCTCATTCGGTATTGGTTGCTATTAATGTCGTGATAAGGCCCAAAGATTCTTCTGAGGATTTTCCTCTCAAAACATCTAAGTGGTAAAAAAAATCAATTATGAATAATTTACATTATAATTTACATATTTAAAATAAAACAACATTTAATAAAATATTTATTTTTTTGTAAAATTAATTTGAGTTGTTACGTTGTTTATTATTGTTGTTTGTATGTGTATTATAATTTTATTACTTTTGTAAAATAATTCTAGTTGTAGTTTTTTATTGTTATTGATTTATGAGTCTTGAGGCACTAAGTACTTTTGATCAGCATGACCGAAGCTATATATCTGCAAAGTTTTAGTATATTTAACTAAAATACTTTTACATAAGTAAATAAGAAAACACCAGGAATATTTTCAAAACTACAACAACCAGAAGCTAATAGTTGCATCTAGTGTCACGTTTCAGGGAGGTAATTTTAAACATTTTTTGTAGCTTTGCGCCTATTTAAAATTTTATTAGTGGTACTTTCTGTTATTGTTCCAGTTAAATTTTATTTAAATAGATAGTTCTGAAGAATGTATGAAAGTCTTGAAAAAAAAAAAAGCCTTAAGCTAAACTAGGAATTTAAAAATGATTTTTAATTTAAAAAATCTCAGTGGTATACCATTTTTTTCATTAAAACAATTGAAACCACTAACCGTCTGCGCGCTAATTATGAATATAAAATTCCTAATCGTATGTCAAAAAATACAAAATAACTAACTCTTTAAACTCATCAAATTTCATTTAAATATCTTAACCAAATTTAGGGCAATAAATGTTGGCATACGTTTATATAGCAAACTGTCATTATTTTTATACTTTAATTACTTAAAGTCAGTTGCAGTTATTTAATAAAACACCATATCTTTTACAAATATGCATCAAAAGGACTAAAAACTGACACTTTGAACCTCTGTATCTCAGAAACGATTGATATTTAAGTGTTGGTGCAAAGAATTTTTGATGAGCATGAGCAATGCTATATCTCTGAAAAGGTTCAGCAAATTTAACTAAAACCACTTTTACCTAAGAAACGTGCCGGGGTCCTTTGGTATTTCAATTTGTTAATTTGATTGATCTTATTTCTGGTGTTACTGAGTGTTTTTTTCTAGTGTCAAGTTGTTTTTACCGCGATGTCAAACCAACAATTTATTTGCAGAGTAGATCCAATAACTAAAAATCGGTATATAATATATTATACTAGGCGAAAAATAATTAAACATTTAAACGAAAAGTATCAAAATATATCGGGTGTCTCATATAAAAAAACAAAAGTTGGTATTATAGTTCCTAAGTACGACCCCTTAGAAAAATTACTTGTACGCCACTAAACTCTACCACAATATTATCTATCAAAAGTTTTCATAAAGTTTTTTAAAATTTTGCTTAGAGATATATCTAAGAAGATATTATAATTTTGTAGTTTTTAACATTTTTCAATAATCGCCGTATACCTCGCTAACGTGGGCAGATATCGGTAGTTTAATTAGGCAATCACTATTTTAACGAAAAATGAAGTCATGATATTCTAATTATTCTTTTTATCTCATCTAGTTTTCGATATATCCTACAAAATAGACCAATTTGGGACACCCTGTACATATCTTAACTTTTATTCAAACTTTTATTATTCTAATTAATTATCATATTTTGCATATTCTTATTCGTGATGGTTTATAAATGGTTTTGTTTCGTTTTATATCTTTGATCTTGTTAATTTTATTTTTGTTTTAAACTTTAAAATAGTTTAAGTAATTTTTGTTTGCATGTTCCTAAAACCAGACTACAGACTAAATTACTTTACTACAGTAAAAGCCAAATAAAGTTGCGTGCACGTCACCAAGGTCGTAATTCTATTGTATGTGTGGCTACATTTTTGTATAGAAAAGTGTATGTTACTTTAGTTTGCTAAACAATCACTTCTACAAATAACCCGATCAATAAAAAAACTTTTGTAACAAAATAATGTATATACAATATAGCTTTTTTAGATTTAGACGTCCCTCATTGTAAAATTTTGTGTTGAAATATTCATGAAGAAACAACCAATTAATGACGGAGTATTAGTCACTACCAGAAATATTGTCATATTGCCGTGTCATCTGTTGAGTTTTAAATCAGTGTTCTGTGACTTTTGTACTCGTGGTATCATCGAGTTTTGAGATTATCTTGTGAAAAACATTTATTTATTTTTCAAAATGCCGAAACAGCTGAATAGTCGATGCAAAGAACTTGTGGCTTCATTAGTTAACTATTTTGAAGAAGAAAGGAATAATAATGGTCCTTTGTTATCCTTAAACGCTGTGCAAGAGGTAATATGCGAATAAAATATCATTACTATACTTTACAAAAATTTGTATTATTTTTGCGTGTAGCTGCTGCTTTAAAAATCAGTGTAAGAACAGTAAGCAGCATATGTCAGATGCAGAAAAAAGGTGAACAGTTCGAGTCACCAAAGAAAAAGCGTTGTACTAATAAACGAGTAACAAATACAAAATACAAGCTCTATTCGTGATACCATTTATAATATGTACCAGAGAAGTAAGTATGGTTCTAACAAATATACATTTGAAATAATTTTATTTCTGTATGCTTTTAAAACAGCACGTAACAGTTCAATCATTGTGGTCCCAACTTAAAGATAAAGAATGATTTAATGGTAGTACCACTTCTTTAAAAAGATTGCTCAAAGAACTTGGGATTGAGTGGATGAAGGATAATCCTCTACGAGGACTTATGAAATTACCTAACGTTGTTTGTAAAAGTGTACAATTCTTGAGAACTTATAAAGAAGCGAAGGATGAAGGTATATACCAATTCGTGTTTCTCGATGAAACTTGGATATTTCAAAATGGGATCATTGGTCATTCTTGGTAAAATAAAAATATGAAGAGTGTTAAAACCACTAAAACGGATGGCAAAAGGTTTGTTGTACTAACATAAGTTGTTATACGAACATTTAAATAATATCATTGCAGATATATTATACTCCATGCTGGAAATGAAACCGGATTTATAGAGGGTGCTGGAGCAATATTTTGTTCAAAAACTCAACTTAGTGATTATCATGGAGAAATGAACCAGGCAATGTTCTTGAAATGGTTTGAATATCAGTTGCTGAAAAACTTAGAGAATCCTACTCTAATTTTACTTGATAATGCACCTTATCACAGTATGTTATTGCATAAAACTCCGAATACAGGATGGTCAAAAAGTGCTATTGAGGAGTGGTTGACAGAAAAAAACATTCCCTATTTCCGTATGATGCTCAAAACGGAACTGTTGCTCATCGTTTCTCATTAAATATGCAGATAAATGTCATTTATTTTAAACATTTTTTTTAGAAATAAACCACAAATCAAGTATATAGTGGATGATATGGCAGAACGGTATGGACATAAAGTTTTACGTCTTCCTCCTTACCATTGTATCATTAACCCTATTGAATTAATTTGGAGCATAGCAAAAAATTATTACAATAGGTAGAGATGGTAACAGCTCTAACAACTACCTAAACATGTGGCATAAGACACTTTACATGATTACTCCTTATATGTGGAAAGACTCAATCATACTAAAAGAGAAATATTTAAATGATGTGAGAGAGAAAGAATATTTGATCGCCAAGAAATTAGTCTAATAGTAATAAATGTTAATAGTGGAGAGAGTGACACTAATGTGGAATCAGATTCAGAAAATGTTTAGTTCGTTGATGTTGTTTTTTTAATGTCATGTTTTGTCTTTGAAAATACGTTCAATATTAATAAATATTTTATTTTATTGCTTGTGGTTTTATTTTAATTATATTTATTGTTTGGTAACTCAGTAATACCATTACCACTTTTATTATGGAAATTCTTACTTTGTGAAGTCTATTCATGAATGTAGTTAACAAAAAACAAATGAAAAAAACACTCATTTTTAAATTTCCTTTAATATAGTGTGAAATTTACTACCTTCACCATTTTTGTTTACTTCAGTTTTTTTCTGTTAATTTCCATACTTCATGAACCATCTGACAATGCTGCAAATGTTCACAATGATGACGTGAACGCAACTTTATTTGGCTTTCACTGTATGTTGGAATTTGCGATTTTTCTTATTCTTTATAAGCAGAATAAAAATAAATTTACAAAGAAAACCACTGCAATCACTCCTGTTTCGACGTATAGATTGAGTAATACATGCTATTACTTCAGATACAGTTAAGCTGTGATGCATGTGATGTATGCAAAATGCTACTTCTAAGATGAGCTTTTCAAATTTAGATTTAATGACGATGCATTAATCAAAAGAAGCTTTATGCGTTTATAATGTGCTTCGATACAAATTTTAAGATAAGGAACGTACATGGTGTTATTATTTCATTAATATTCAAAGTAGGAATAATAACTAGTAACTACTATTGAGTAGAAGAATAATTTTTACAGCTATCTAAATTGTTGTAAAAATATATAAAATAAATAAGTTTAAAATCTTATACAGAGTTATAGTAATAAAAATCTGTGTTATTACACCATAATTGTACATAACATTGCATAGCCTAAAATCCAGTTATATGATAGTACAAGGTTTGTTCTCTTAAACCTCTTTTCCATTATAAATTTTAAAATGCAATAATGTAATACTCACTTGATATGGCCATCTGGTACTTTGACAAATTGGTGCAACACATTGAATAAATAAAAATTTTCCTTAAAGAGATTACCATTAAACTTTAAACTTATGTTTGTGAAGGAAGCTTATCTAATAGACAATGATTACATTAACATTGCAAAATGTTTAAAAAGCCACAAAAAATGTGAACAAAACAAGGCATACTGGGATGCAGCTGTAATAAGTTGACCTTATATACCATCAACTAAATAAATTCTCGGGAAAGTACCTTATGCGACAAGCATTGCCATTAAAGACTAGCTCAGCAAACTTACCATATCTTTGATTTACTATTCTGACTAGTCAATTAAAGTAAATCAACAAATTTAATAATTATTTTAATTTTCGAGGAGAAGTTAACTCAAAAAATCTTCACTGGGTATCTAATAATTGGATAATATCACAATCACAGCTAATATCCATAATAAAAAATAATCTGGACAATATATTCACAGGAAAACTAATTATAATATTTAATATATTAAATCATACACCTGATCTCCTAGAATTTAATGTCGTCACTTAATGAGTAATCAAGGACATCTCTACGACGTATACGCTTGTCTGGTTAATTATGAGAAAGCGTTTTATCAAGTAAAGTACGCCAAGATAATGCAACTACTAAAAGAAGCAGGAATTAACAACCAAGATCTAAAATAATTAACTATCTTTATTGGAATCAGGCCGCAAATCTCAGAATTAAAGGTGAACATATCGAATATATGAAAATCAAATGGCGCAGCGTGTTGCATGGAAAGGCTATATTTTTGTCTCCTCTGATCTTCAATCTTTACTCTAAAAAATATGTTACGAAACTTTATACGAAACTGAAAAAGGTATTCTTCTAAATGGGTATTGGCTAAAAAAACATCAGATACGCAGATGACACCACAGCATT